>NW_008341419.1:19374-25756 GCF_000622305.1 Nannospalax galili | reverse complement strand
CTAAGGCTTTCTCATTTTTTCTATTATGGAAAATATCTCCATTCCCATATCCTTTTAACATCTTTTATATTCTAATTTTCTTTTTTTAAAAAATAATTATGAGCCATAATAGCATTAACAAATAAATTTTCCATCTGTTGTGAGAATGCTTCTGGAATTTTTTAAAAATTAAAATTAAGACCAGGCATGATAGTAGATAACTTTAATCCCAGCACTCAGGAGGCAAAGGTAGGTGAATCTCTGTGAGATCGAGGCCAGCCTGGTCTATACAGCAAGTTTCAGGCCAACTGGGTCTACAAGGAGACCCTTTAAAAAAAAAATCTATTTTTATTTCAATTATGTATTGGGGGAGGGTACATGCACATGAGTGTAGTTACTGTGGAGGCCTGAAGGAGGCATCAGATTCCCTAGAGCTGGAGTTCTGAGCTGCACACGTGGGTGCTGGAAACCTAACTTGAGCTCTCTGGAAGAACAGCCAGTCCTTTTAACCATTGAGCCATCTCTCCAGCCCCCATAACTTGAGTTTTTAAGAACAGCTTTGGGGGATATAATTTCCATCTACAATTCACACATTTCAAGTACGCAATTCCATGGTTTTAACATTCATAGAGTGGAACAACACTTTTCATCGTCATCAGAAGAAATCAGGTATGGAAATCACTCCCCAATCCCTAGGCAACCCCTAGGCAACCACTGCTAATCTATTTGGTCTTTATGCACTTACTTATTCAGGATGTTTCAAGGATAGACTTGGTGTGTTTTCTGTGACTGCCTTCTTCACTTATCATTAGTGTTTCCAAGGTATTTCATTTCCTTTTAGGGGCAAATGCTACACCTTTAAGTGGACATACCACATTTGGTTTCTGTTCATGGCTACCTGAGCTGTCTCCACTTTTGAGTCCTTATGAAGAATGTTGTGTGTACAAGGGTTCGTGCACATGGGTTTTCAGTTCTCTGTCTATGTATCTAGGAATACAATTCCTGGGTTATCTGGTAATTCTATGCTTAGCTTTTTGAGGAACCATCAAATTGTTCACAATGCACTCTGTTACAGTCTCCCTAAGAATATGACACTCCTAGCATTTCCTGTACCCGCACACACATCTTGGATTTCATCTGTTACTTTCTTTCTGTGCTAGCCCTTGCACATAATCACAGCCACCACTGCCTATCCAAGGTCATGAAAATATATGCTTGTTTTCTTATGCTCTCTCTAGTTTTCACTTTTTACATTTAGGTCACTGACTCCTTTTGGCCTACTCTTCATATATAGTATTAGGTTGGGTTTGAGTCCGTTCTTGAGACTGTCCAGTGTTCTCAACACTGCGAGTTGAAGTTATTCTTCACCTAACTACCTTTCCATCTCTGTAGAAAGTCAACTGACCATATGTGCAATGATTTATTTCTGGTTCTAAAGTGTATTACCTGATCTATATGTTTAGCGTAACACAATTCCAACTCTATTAGAAGGCATTTATAATAATTATAATAGTTATTGGTTTTATGTGCCAAATATCACAACCATAGCCTTCATAAAGTAAAAACTACAAGAGAAACAAGTAGGAAAATCATAGGGGGAAAAACAATAAAAATAGGGGAACTTAATAAATGACTATCAATCCAAGACCAATAAAGTAAGATTGGAATTAGTAAAGCTACAGGAGACCTAAACATCACAGTCAGATTGATTCTGTAGATACACATCAAATTCTGAATCCTAAAAATCAAGGACATATTTCCATCTCAAGCACTCATGAAATGTTCAGGAAAACTGACCATAAGCTGGGCATGGTGGCACACACCTTTGATCTCAGCACTCAGGAACAGAGGCAGACAGATCTCTAGCCTAGTCTAAGCAGCGAGTTCCAGACCAATCAGTGCTACATACTGAGACCCTGTCTCAAAAAATAAAACTGACTACAGTTTGAGGTCACAAACAAAACCCACTACTAACCTTTGTGAACTTAAAAATAAAAATTAAAAAAAAACAAAGAAAGAAAAATATTTCAGAATCTGAAAGAAAATTAAGACAATTCTCAGAAAATTCTTGCAGTGTCATAGCAGTGAAAAATTTTTTTTTTTTGTAGACACGTCTTCCGTAGCCCCAGCCCACCCAGAATTCATTATGTAGACCAGGCTGGTCTTGATCTCACAATCTGCCTGCCTCTGCTTCCCAAGAGCTGGGACTAAGGGCATGCACCACCACAGCCAGCTAGCAGTGAAGATTCCTGAGAATGAAATCAATAACTAAGCCAAGACTAGAAAAGAGACACAGAGGAAAAGGAAAGATATCCTTGAAATGGAGGTAGAAATCAATGCCTAGAAAACCCGCAGAACCATCCTAGGTATTTGAAATTCACCCACTCATTAGCTACCTTAACCGGAACAAAAGACTGTAGAGTGTAAATATACAAAATTATCTATGACAAAGGGGATAACAAATGAGTGGAGAAATCTCCAAAATGTACTCTGTAGAGCTTCCCTACAGATAATATGAAAGCCTAAGTGATATAGATGACTTCAAAGGTATAAATTTTCTTCTCTGTAGATACAGTCTTAAATACAGGATAATGTTTCACCTATTTTTAAAAAATATTTTAAAATTTATTTATTTTCATTTTATGTGTATGAATGAATTGCCTGCATGTATATAGATGCACCCATGTCACAATGCCTGTGAAGGTCAAAAGAAGGCATTGGATCCCCTGGAACTGGGAGTTACGGATGGTTGTTAGCTACCATGTGTGTGCTGGAATTAAACCTGGGTCCTCTGCAAAGAGCAAACGGTGCTTTTAACTGCTGAGCCATCTCTCCAGCCCCTTCACCTGTCTTTTGTTTGTTTTTTTAAACTTAAGTTTGTATAAGAAAAATTGTTTTTGAGAAACAAAATTTTTTTGGTCTCAATATCTTCTGCTTCCCAAGTACTGAGATTAAAGGTGAGCACCACCACACCTACATGAAAATAGTTCTTTGAAGGATTTACCTCATACATTAAAAATGGTGGTCTTGGAGCCAGGGAGATGACTCAGTGGTTAGAGTGCTTGCTATATAACACGAGGACCTGAGTTTGGATTCCCAGGACCCACATAGAAACCCAGTATGGTGGCATGTGTCCATAACCCCAGCTCTGGGCACAGGGACAGGAGGAGGCAGGCAGAGACATGTAGATCCCAGGGCTAGCTAGCCAGCCAGGGGAGCCAGTCCATGAGCTCCAGGTTCAATGAGACCCTGTCTCAAAAACCAAGTTGTAGCACAACAGAGGAAGACATGTGACATCAACCCCTTTCCTACATACTCATACACTCACACACACACACACTCAGATACATAGACACATACACTAAATGGCAATCATAACTTGCTCTAACAGCATGCAGAACATTTTAATGTAGTTTCTTCTTTCTTTTTTCATTTTAGCAGCAGTAGAAGAGTGGCAAAGCCGGTTACTGTAAGCTAATGTTCACTTTTTGATGATCATGACCTTTCCTCCTTGACATTTTATATGCGTAGAGGTCACCTTTCACATGCTCGGTGACTGCTAAAGGTTAGAGTGTATATGCCTTATCCAGTCTTCTGAAACAAGGTAAAAGTTAACTAAAAGTTAACTGTGTATTTTACATTTTTATTTTGTTTTGTTTTGTTTTTTGAGAAAGGGTCCCCCTGAAGCCCGCTGGTGTGGAACTATGTAGATCAGGCTGGCCTCACTGAGAACCATGAATCCGCCTGCCTCTGCCTCCAGTGCTGGGTGTGCACCATCATACCTGGCTTCTTTTTTTTACATTTTGTGAGAAACAATGAATCTAATTTTAACTTGTTTTTCATTAGACATTTTTTTTTAAAGATTTCCTATGGGGAGGGAAGGAAGGAGGAAGGAAGGAAAGAAGAGGAAGAGAGAGCAAAGGGGAGGGAGACAGAAGCACTAGCATCCACCCGTCTGTCTCTGGACTGTGGATGTAATGTGACTGACAAACTGCCTCACGCTCTGGCCACCATGCCATCCCCACAGGATAGACTGTGTTCCCTCAAACCGTGAGCCACAACAAACCTCCTCCCTTCAGCTGCTTTTGTCAGGAACTTTGTCACAATAAGAGAAAAGTACTAATACCACACCCAATGGGATTGTGCACGTATCCCAGGTACATGGAGCAGAAGCACTTACCTAGGTCAAGACCCTGGCAAGATTGGTATAACTGTAGTAGAAGGAAGAATTCCAAACGACGCCCACCCACTAACAAGATAGCTCACGCTGTGTTCCCAGCCTGTGTCTGTCTTTGGCAATACTGCACTGAGAGTTCTAACCATGTGCCTTCCTGTCCTTCATTTGCAGTTCATGACTATACTACCTTGTATTCTGGGAATTCCTAAACTGTAAGATCCATGCAAAGAGCTGGTTCAGGCTGATAATACCACTGCTGTGCCTGAAAAATAGAAAAGTCTAGAGGAATATACCTTGAACCCAAGACTGCAGGATTCTAAAAGATAAACTCTACCACATGGGGTTCACAATTTATCATTACAGGACATATGAAGGAATTTAAAGATTGAATACATATGAAGTTCAATGGTCAGAAACATAGAGTTTCTTTAATGACTTGCCAAAAAGTCACATGGCTTAGGTCCTATGAGTTATTTGTAAATAATTATTATTTGAGGCAGGATCTTGCTATATAGCTCAAGCTGGTCTGGAACTTGCTGTGTAGCCCAGGGTGGCCTTGAAGCCCATGATCGCCCCATCTCCACCTCCTGAGTGTTACAGTTACAGATATACACCATCATGCTTGGCTGTGGTCAATTATTTTTTTACTTACAGCAATTGTCTGTTTGGAATTTCTCCTGAAAATCTAAAGGAAAACCAGGTTTAAAATAAACACTTTTAAAAGAAACTATTCCCAAATAAGCAGTTAGATTCTGTTCAACAAGCCTCAAGATCACATGTTCTCATCTGTGTTCTTGAGATCCTCTGCACCTGAGAAAGTATGTTAAAATGTGCTGTTCAGCATTTTCACAGTCGCCCTTTGGAAAGCAATTTAGTTTAACACCCCAATAGTTGTAAATATATCGTTCCTTGAGTAAGTCATCCTGAAGAAATTCTCAGACACAGGAACAAAGGTTTGGTGTTGCGGGTTCTCCTCAGGCCAGCTGTGAAGACCCTAACCTGGATCGGGTCCCCTGCCGATTAGGGGGACAAGAGGTGCGGAGTCACAACACACAGACTCTGGAAGTCAGGTAGAAGCAAGCACTACGCGAGGTGCTGCAGGCTCGTTTAATGCAGGAGGGGGCAGGCCTTATATTTCCCTTTTCTCCACCCCCAAGTCCCTTTAATCAGCATATCATTTTCTGATTGGTCCATGCCACTCAGTCTGTCAGTAGTCACTGGGCTCGCGAGCAGGGTATGGAGGCGTGGGCTCCTTTTGGCGGGCTATTTGTGGACCAAGAAGTGAATTCTTGCTGAATCCCAGGGCTCTAAGTCCGTGCCATTTTTGGAGGCCTCCTGCTACATTTCCACCCTTTTTCTTTAAAAACGACTGTCCAGCGAGAGCCTGTAGGCAGCTCCACCTTGGGATGACCCCAGGATCATGGACTGTGCCTGTCTTAGGTTGTCCTATTTGGGCATGAACCTTACCCATCATTGGAGCATAGGCGTACACGTCCATGTCCTGGCTTAGGTTGATTCAGCCCAACAGGATCTTACCCGTCATTGACTACCAGCCCTCCAAGGGGTATTGTCCCAGGGGATCAGTCGAGGTGGGGAATTATCTGTAAGAGGCCTTGTACATTTGTGCAAGCCAAGTTTGTCGGGCTGCATAGGGCAGGTTGAAATCACCTTTGTGTATTGCTCTGAGGGCCTGATACACTGAGTGACTGAATTTTTTCTGACTGTGGGAACGAAGAACGAGGCATTTAAGAAGTAGAAAGAGAAGAATAATTATGCCTGTCAGGAGTAGGTAAGTGACGATCCAAGACAGGTCAAACAGTGCTTTTAGAATAGACCAGATTTTCTCTAAGAACCCTGAATTGATGTCCAGCGTGGGGGCGCAGGTATAATTTAGAGCAATAATTTGATTAGTTAGTAATGTAGAGTAATTAAGAAACTTTTGATTGCAGTGGCCATGAATATAGTGCGCGAGTTGTAGGCGCGCTTCAGTAATATTCTGTACTTTATAGGGGGTGAGACAAAGTGACCTAAAGTGAGGGTCACAAGCTAGCAGAGCCATGTCTTTGGTAATTGCCAGCTCTTCACTTAAGAGATCAATTTGTTGTTGTAACACATTAACTGCCTGGTGAAGATACTGATTAATAAGGGACTGGCTGTGAAGGATGGAGGAGGTCTTGGACACAGCCTCGTTGAGTGTCTCCACAGTAGTGGAGGATTGGGTGATAG
>NW_008341419.1:6921-17521 GCF_000622305.1 Nannospalax galili | reverse complement strand
CTTTGTCATTTCCCTTTGCCAAGATCCTGGGGAGTTTGGTGTGTGATCTTATGTGGGAGATGTGCCAGGGCCATTGTCTGTTATCTACGATAATCTGGAGAGCTCTCATCGTTCTAGTGATGGGATCTTTGTGGCCTTTTACCCGAGCAAAGGGAAGACATCTGAGGGCCTGAACCGCATACTGGCTGTTGGAGAATATATTGAGTGGCTCAGTCTGGCAGACTTGGAAGATTTTTAACAAGGCCAGGAGCTCCCCCAACTGGACAGAGCCGGGATTGGCTTGTATGTAACAGGTATCATCCTTTCCCATGTGCTGAATGACAACACCATAACAGGACTTATTGGAATCCAAGAAGGCTAGTGTGGCTAAAGGTAGGGGGTTTTTGCAGGGGGAAGTGTGTGGCTGAGTGGTGATTTCCAAACATAGGCCAGGCTAGCCAGTCGCTTACCTGGGGGTGTATGGTTATCCAGCTCCCCTGTGAACCCAGACATCATTAGTTGGAAAGCCAGAGAGTCTGTCCATAATGTTTGGGAATGCTTAAGAGGAAAGGGCAGTATAATTTTGTCAGGTTCCTTTCCGAATATGCGCCTGGCTGTTTGTCGGGCCTTAATTGCTAACTTGAAGGCAATATCATACTTAGAGCTAAGCCTAGTTAGGTCCGAGGTAGCCAGGTGGATCCATACCAGGAGGTCTTGCTGCCATAGCGCCCCCAAGACACCATTTTTAGCCCAGAGGATCAAGGGCAGTAATTGTTCTGCTGGGTCATGACGTCGGAGTGACGCAGACCAGAGTATATGATCTATCTTATTAAGAAGATCCTTAGCTGACTGGGTGAGAGGGATCCTTGAAGTTCGTGAATTATGGCCTTCCAGCAGGGAGAACAAGGCCCAGAATTCCAAGTCAGGGACTGGTATAAATTGCTTGAGCCAGTTTATAGTCCCAGAGTTCTTGGAGCTCCGTCAAGGTATATACAGTTTTTTGCAAGATTGAAGGGTTAAGCGGTTTAATTACCGTACTACGATATGATGGGATGGGGGGATAGCTGTAGGGTGTGGTAAGCCCGCTTGTAGTGAGCCCATCTTTTCCATCTGGGCATTGACTGCTCTAAGATCTTGGAGGAGTCTGTATTTCCCTGATTTCTTTTTAATAACAAATATAGGGGTATTATGTTTACTGAGAGAGGGCTCAATGTGGCCAAGCCTCAATTGTTCAGCTACCAAATTTTTGAGGGCAGATAATTTAGGTTCTATTACAGGACAGTGGTCCACCCAAATGGCATCATTAGAGAGCCAGGTGATGGGGATTGGCTCGGGGGCCAATTTCTTTTTAATAACAAATATTGGGGTATTATGTTTTGAGAAAGGGCTCGATGTGGCCAAGCCTCAATTGTTCAGCTACCAAATTTTTGAGGGCAGATAATTTAGGTTCTATTATAGGTCACTGGTCCACCCAGATGGCATCATTAGAGAGCCAGGTGATGGGGATCGGCTCGGGGGCCAAGATTGGAGTCGATCCCGGGTGGGCAGTGGCCATTAGGATTGGGGGTGTTGGGCAAGGTGTTGTCCTTTCCTTGACAGGCCAAAGTTATTGTGGAGCATGATATCATCATAAAAGGTTCAGTCATCCATGGTAAGGACTGAACCCATGTCCTCTAGGATGTCTCAGCCCCATAAGTTATGGGGAATGTCCGCTTCTATGGGGGTAACTGTGCCCTGGTTCCCATCCAAGTCCTTCCAATATACTGTACGTGTGACCAGCTTGGTATCTTGTTTTCTGCCAACTCCTTTTATTGGTGGGCCTGGCTGGTATTTCCAATGAGGGAATTTAAGGGATTCAGTTTCTGATATAATGGTGACATCAGTCCCTGTGTCTACTAGGCCCTTTATGGCAGTTCCATCTAAGAACAGGGTCATTAGTGGGAAGTGGTTAAGGATTGGGAGAGTCCATAATATCTGTCTCGTTTTCCCTCTTGTGGGCAGGGCTGAGGAGCGTCCCAGTGGAGTTTAAAGGAGCAGAGCCTGGTTGAGGCTGTGACCTACAGTCTTTAGCCCAATGGAACCCTCTTTTGCACTTGGGGCAGCGAGTCTTGGGGCAGGCTGTACCTCTTGGGCAGTGGCTACAAAAGTGGCCAAGCCCCCCACAGTTCCAGCAGCCTTCCCGTGTGCCAAAGTGGGCGGGTTTTCCTTGCCACAAAAGGGTCTCCAAGGAGGCAGTCAAAGCCTCAATAGGGTCCACCCTAGGGTCTAAGTCTCTAGTAGTGAGTACTCATTTGTGAATGTTATCATTTTGTGGACAGGCTCGATAGCATTAAGAGTAGGGATGTTTAGTCCCTCCCAAGTTAATTGTTTGATAAGCACCTCTCGGGTGTGTCCAGACTCCACCCTCCGCTCTACTGCCTCAGTGACATAGGTAAGGAAGTCCATGAAGGACTCCCCTGATTGTTGAATCAAATTACAGAAAAAGACTTGTGGGTCACGGGGGTAGCAACATTCAAGGGCCTTAAAGGCCAAGTCAGAAACTTTTTGAAAATAGGCATGGAGGCCAATAGTAGACTGGGAGATGGGGTCAGTATATTGTCCACATCCCGTGAGCATGTCCAATGTAATGTTGAGGCCATATTGGAGATTTAGGCATCCCTGGTTTTCAGCCTGATCATCATAGGCTGCGTGCCAGTTTAGAAAGACTGAGGGTTCTAAGACTGCCTTTAGTAAGCTATACCAATCATAATGGGTTTGTAAGTGTAAGGACCACTGGTGAAGAACCTGTTCAAAATATGGGGAGTCGGGGCCTGATTGCTCAGTTGCCTTGCGGATAAGAACGAGGTCAGCAAGTGGGGTGGGCAGCCATGGACGCTGCGCCGCATTGGGGCCGACATTAACCAGAAATGCTGACAAAGGCGGGTGAGGCTTTAAGGAGGGCGGCCTAGGAGGGAGGGGCATGGTAGCAGGGGAAGGGGCAGGATGGTTATTGGTGGGGGGAGAGGGTAACTCCTTCCATGGGTAATGGGGCAGGGGAATTTTTGGGCATGGTAACTCTAGGAGAGAATCCTGAGATATAGGCAAAGGAGCTCCTTCCTTATTGGAAGTGGGTACAGAGGCTGCATCCACCTCCAGGTCCGGGGAGTCTGGGAGGGCCAGGGTCAAGGAACTAGCCAGATCTACACTAGATTGCTCCTGGCAGTGTTTGTTGTGGGCCGAGATGACTTCCTCAGGAGAGGAGGATTTAAGGCTAGCAATGATGGCTAGGAGGATCAGTACAAATGATGTGGGGGGAGTGATCCCTCACCCGACCTCCCTTTTTCGGGCCAGGAAGAGGACCTGCATCCACATGTCAGGGTCCCACATGTTTTCAGGGGAGACCCATGGAGCCAAATTAGTGGCTTCATCCCCAAAGTGTTCATATCTTTTGGTTTCACTTTCAACCCTCTGGTTTTAAGGAGCACCTTGAGTGCTACCATTTGTGGTTCCCTGCATTGTGGTGGTAAATTGCCCATTGTGGGAGGGTCTCATGAAGGGGAATTTGCCACAAAAGTAGAAGACGAGGGTGACTACCAAGAGGGCACAAAGGAAGCAAAGAAGCACTGTGAGCCACTCGGATGTAAACTGCCCCGACATGTAAAGGTGTATCGGATCAAAATGTCTTGTGCTCAGTGAGGGACTTCTGGAGGCCGTGACACCTCCAGCCGTATGCTCACACGGTGTCTCCGGGACAGGCAACAGGGTGATCCGAAGCCTGGGCTCTGAGTTCAGGGTGGATCAGCCCTCATGTGAACTCACCGGGACAAGCCGAGAGGGGGGAGGTGCCAACGTGGGCTTCGGGACCATGTGGCGGAGTGTGCCTCCCTGATCTAACAAACTAGTCCAACAATAAAGAGGACAGACAGGGTGGAGGGGACAGAAGAGGGGGCTACTCGCTTACCCTTGAGCAGCCAAAGAAACAGACAAAACCAGGGGCCTACTTACCGAACGAACCGAGGTTCTGGGTGTCGCCAACACTGTGGGCAGGAGTCCCTGTTCAGGCTCCAGGTGTTGTGGGTTCTCCTCAGGCCAGCTGTGAAGACCCTAAATCGGGTCCCCTGACGATTGGGGGGGCAAGAGGCACGGAGTGACAACACACAGACTCTGGGTGTTGGGTAGAAGCAAGCACTAGGCAAGGTGCTGCAGGCTCATTTAATGCAGGAGGAGGCACGCCTTATATTTCTCTTTTCTCTGGCCCCAAGTCCCTTTAATGAACATAACATTTTCTGACTGGTCTGAGCCATGCAGTCTGTCAGCAGCTACTGGGCTCGTGAGGGTACAGAGGCATGGGCTCCTTTTGTCAGGCTATTTGGGGACCAAGAAGTGAAGTGAATTCTCGCTGAATCCCAGGGCTCTGAGTCCGCACCATCTTTGGAGGCCTCGTGCTACAGTTTGGTGTCCAATTATACTACACAATTATAACTCACAAAGGTGAAAAGTTAAAAGTAGCCTAATGCTCCATGTAACAAAATAGTTGTATAAAGAACAGTACATACTTAGAATAGACAGACTGTACAGTCATCTAAAAAATCTGAAAGCTTTTCTATAAAACCATGTGGAAAAAGTGAATTAAAACATACGCATAAAACCCACAATGAGACACCACTTCACACCCAGTAGGGTGACTATTTTGTAAAACTTAGAAACTAAGCCATGTTGTCAAGGAGACAGAAAAGACAGAGCTGTGTGCTCTACCTGTGGGAATGCAAACACAATTTCCGTGGGAAGGGCAGCAATTCTTTGGGACTATAGTGATTCAGAAACCGGACTCCAGGTGCTCACAGAAGAAAGGACAGCAGGAACCCGTGGTGTCTCAGCACCTTTGCCCATGGCACTTTTATGTGCAGTAAGCCAAAAGGCAGAAGTAACCCAGTGTTCATCAGTGAACGGATGGATAAAACATATTAGCCATACATTACCGTTTGCTTATGAGATGCCTCCCATGGGTTCATATTTGGAAGGCTCATTCCCAGCTGGGGGTGCTATTTTGGGAGGTTCGGGACACTTGAGGAGGTTGGGCCTAATAGGAGGGCTAGGTTACTGGGACAGTATTTTGAGAGTTTTCCCTGGTCTTTGGCCCCTTTCGCACTCTCTGCATCCTGTCTATCCGAAGTAAACAGTCTCTTTCGCCACACATCCACACTGCTCTGCCTTGCAGTGGGCCCATTAACATGGACCAAGTGAACATGGCCCCTCTGAGTCCATGAGCTAAAAGGGAGAAGTCCTCCTTTAACTTGTTTCTGTGGGGTTTTGGATTATACCTTCACAATCGTACTAATATACCATTCAATGGATTGTTATCCAGCCTTGAAAAAGAATTCTGATACATGTTGCAACAAGGATAAACCTTGAAGAAATTCAGGACACACACCATGTGATTCCATTTATGTGAGGTTCTTAGAATAGCCAACTTCATAGATGTAGAAAGTAATTGATTTCCAGTGCCCTCCAGTGAGAATGGGGAGCTAACTATACATACATACATATATATATATATATGTATATGTATATACTCTTGAGCTTTTGTACCTTTCATAAAATAGTTCTTCACCAAATTTAGACCCCCTCCCCCATCCATGCCCCCACATCCCCACACACACCAGACCTCAAGCACTCAGTCATACATGCCAAGTCCTATCCCATCAAGCATTTGTGCCCATCCCTCAGTAAGTTCATCCACTGGCATCTAGTCAGCCTATCCAGAAATCAACTGACTCAGACAAGGACCCAGAGTGGAGCGAGGGAGCTACCTGTTTGATATGTGTTCCAGAGTATCGGTTATGGAAAAGACAAGATCTAGACATAGGTGGTGGTTATAGTAGTGCAACATGAATGCACTTGATGGAAGCTGGTTAAGATAGTGAGCCAGGGGTGTAGCTCAGTGGTACAGCACTTGTCTAGCATGTGTAAGACCCTGGGCTCAAACTCTAGCACCACAAAATATGATTAAAATGGCAAATTATAGATTATAAATATATATCATACCATAATAAAAATATACACATGCATATATATTATAAATAGCAACCATATAAGAAACATATACTATAAGGCATCAGTTTACAAAGCTATATATCCTAACAAAATTTATGTATATATGTTGATATAGACTATACAATACCAGTCACGTAGGTAGGGCTGGCAAGATAGCATAGTAAATAAAGGCTATATGGAGGACACCTGTTAGAGTACTCATGTACTCACATGTATACATGCCTAAACACACACACAAAACAAATGTAGTAACAATTTTTTTATATTTATTTTTATTTTATGTGTACGAGTGTATTGCCTGCATGTACGTGAGTGCACCCGTGTTGTGCAATGCCGCAGAGGTTAGAAGAGAGCTTCGGATTCCCCTGGAACTGGCATTAAGGACAGTTCATAGCCATCATGTGGGTGCTGGGAACCGAACCCGGGTCCTCTGCAAGAACACTAAGTGCTCTTACCTGCTGAGCCACCTCCCCAGCCCCATAATAACAAGCTTTTAGAGAATATACGGGAATGGAGGTCTATGTAAAATCAATTGGTGCATGTTTTCTGTTTCCCATTGCTGTGACATAACAAATTCCCACAAACTTGTTTACCTAAAATAATCCATCTTCTCCTGTAGCTCTGTAGAAATTATCCAAAAATCAAGATGTCAGTGGGCTGCCTGTACCCTCTTCAGAGTCTGGGGGACAATCTGTTCTCTTGGTTTTGGAAGCTTCTGGAAGCTGCCTGCATTCCTTGGCTCCCAGCACAGCATCTTGCTTCAGTTATGGTGATGCTGCACCCTTCGGTACTGGCTCTCCCTCTGCTTCCTCTCCTGAGGACACTTGGTGACACTGGATATCCTACAACAATTTCTCCATTCAAGATTTTTTAATCAGGTTTTTTGCCACAGAAATTAGCATTCTTGGATTCTGCATTCAAACACGGGCATCTCTGGCCATTGTTTAGTGTAGCCGTGCACAGATGGGCGAAAGAAGGAAGAGACAACAGGAAACCATAAACACCATGGCATAAGGGAGGGTTAAGGTCATGCACTGTTTTCCTCTGAGGCTTTTATGTTGTTTATAAGCTTTTTTGCAATGAACAACTTTTATAATGAAAAATGCAACATCTTTCAGTGGACTCTCTCAATGCAAAGATACCTTCATATATCTGAGGTCCTTCTTCAGGTGTGGCACAGATCCCACTAAGCCACCTACGGTTCTGGTATGATCCTCCTAAGGACCAGAACAATCCATTTGAGACAGAATTGATGTGAACATATCATCTATAGTTGTAGAAACAAAGTAAGTTGCCCACTCTGGACTTTGTTCAGGAATGAACCCAGCAAAATGGAAATAAAATCCCCTCTACGGAGGGTTAGGACATAAAAATGCAGCGCTGCAGTTGTACGGTACTTGGTGAGACCCTGTCACCTTCTCCTGACAGCTCAGCCTTCATTATATGAGTATACCTGTTGGCCTCCAGGAAATTTGCAGTGTCTGCATAGAACTGAAAAACTTCAATGTCTTCATTCTCTTTTTTCAGTTGGGAAAGCTTTGCTTTGTGCCTACTGCTGAAGATGATTGCTCTTTTCCCTTTCCCTTCTAGATGGAGAAGCTACAGTATAGAGAGCTTGTAACCTACTCATGCCCAACCACAGAGGGATTGCTACAGCATGGGGCGGGGCACTACAAAAATATACAGTGAACAATCACACACCTATCTCCTAGAAAGACAAGACAGGTCTGACCCAGGGCTCTCCCAGTACCCAGGACCCACACTTCCTCCAGGCCCGGTTTCAATCAACAAGTCTCACAGCACAGCAGGGCTAGCAAGCACAGGAGACATAGCAGTTGGGAAAACTCACACTTTTTGTAATGAGCCCACTCGGGATAACAACCCAACCCCCATCATGGCAGAATGGATTGACTCCTGTGGGCCCAGTCTCATGGCCTAATCCCTTTGTTTCTCTTTGAGACAGTGTCTCACTCTGTAGCTCAGACAGGCCTCAAACTGGTGGCATTCCTTACTTTAGTTCTGGGATTCCACATGGGAGTCACCATACTTGGCTATCCAACCACCTTCCAGGGGCTCCTGCCACTTAGTACAGGTATGATGACAATCAAGTGTCAACATGGATTTTTGGAGGGCCATCTAAACTACAGCAGGTGCTAAGGGCGACTTCTCTCTTCTAGGTATCTGAGGGCACAGCACAGTGCTTTAATGTAAGCAAGTCTTTCTGTTGGTTTTACTCATAAATACCACTTAATGACTGAATGAAAAGCAATTTTCAAGTGGGTTAAGAGGATTTTTAAAATTTATGTGAATGTGAAATTATTGGCACCTTGGAAGTTGTACCAATGCCCAAAAGCACAGTTAGAAGGACGGATGGAGATGAAGAAGGGACGCATGACTTCAGCAAGGGCAGAGGGCACGCTGCATCTGGAGCTCTGTAAACAGCAGTGTGATAAATAAGTGGTTCCTCTTCTGAAGGCAGATGCTTATCAGTAAATACTCCCTAGAAACACAGCTTGAGAATCTGCAGGGGGCGTTGCCCAGGCATTTTTGTTCCCAAAGGTCATGGAGTGATAAACGGAAGGAGGTCTGAATCTGCCTTCGTGAAGCAATAGGACATTGTGTTTATCCTCATGGCTAACCACAGACCTTTCCTTCTGATACAGGGCAGTGTGTGTGCATGCATGTTACATACACATCCCTGTGGACACACACACACACACACACACACACACACACACACACACACATTTACATGATTCTGGCATAGCAACAAAAATGTTGATATTCAGCATGAGTTATGTTGCCAGGTCATTGTACCATGGTTTTCACAGACATGCACTGCAGTACACTGCATGCTGGCTTTGAGCTGGGTTAAATAGGAAATGAGCACTCCGCTGTTTCTCACTCTGCATATTGACTCATTGTGAGTCTCTGTTAACTGCCTTCTACTGCAAGAAGCTTCTCCGATGAGGGCTGAGAGGTGCACTAATCTACAGGTATAGCAGTAAGTCGTTAGGAGTCATTGTAATACTGTGTCCATTTAGTCATGGGACATCTATATCACATGCCTCCCTACAGGGCTCAGGGGTCCTTGTGGGACAGAGGGCAGAAAGACTAAGAGCTAGAGATGGACGATTACAAGGAAACAGTGTTCCAGACAGCAGGGCATTGCACGTATGAACTCAGAGTTGTGACACCATACATAAGGCTTGTCCAGGCTCAAGTCAGACAAAATCCCAGCATGGATAGGGGAGGGGCCCTCACTAAGGCACTACTGGGATTTGACAGCCGCTGGGAAGGGAAGTCCATTTTCTTTAAGGGTGTGACCCTTGGGCGGTGGACAACAATCCAGGCCAAGCTGTACACTCGAGTATTTGGGCACCACAAACTGGACAGATGACAGAGAGAGAGAAAAAAATAACTTGGAGTTGGGTGGGTAGAGGTGAGGGTAGATCTGCGAGGACTCAGGAGGGCGGGAATGTGAACAAAATCCATGAAGCTCTCAAATAATTAATAAAAATATTTTAAAATTAAAAAAATTAATACAAGAAAGGAAAGCAAAGTAGCTTGATGAAGTCTAAACAGTCAGTACAGACTGCATAGACAACAGCTGTCTCCAGGAGGGCCAGGAAGTTTACTGTGGCTATCCTTGTGTGCCAGCCCTAACACGGGGTATGGCCCAATAAATTCTGATGAACACAGGCATGAATGAGTGGATTCCCATATTCTATATTATAGCAAATATCCCACCTCTTCAGGATCTCTGATGAAGCAAAAATAGAGATAATCTGCCCACCAGCATTTCCTGTGTCTGCCATCATGACCATTGTTTGAGCCTCCTGGGAGAGGTGAACAAGTAGACTGAGAGAGGTAAATGGTTTCGGTCCCTACTGGCCCTGCTCTGCAATAAAATCGCAACCAAACCTATAAAACGCTCAGGTGTTAGTGGACAGGAGCAATAGCAATGTGTTCATGCCACATCAACTGGAGTCAAGCCCCACATTCCATTCCTGGGGTGTTGACAGGCTTTAGACTGACTCCGGTAGGACAACGCCAGGGAAAGTCCTTTCCCTCTCCTTATTTCGGACTGTCATGTCTCCATTTCTTTTTCCTACTTAGGCCCTTTCTAACTCCATCCCTGTTCCTACCACCCCCAAATCTTGACTTCCTTTGACTCTTTCAACCTACATCCAGAGTAAAAAATCAAGGGTGACATTCAAAACCAAGCCTCTTTTCACATAGTAAAACCCAGTAATTATTCTGTTTTCTCAAACCAGATAGTCTGGCTAATCTCACAAACCATGCAAAATCAGCACTTTCCTCCCAATCAAGGCCAAAAGAATGAAATGACTCACCGCTGCCCCACGGCAGCCCTTGCCCCACGGCAGCCCTTGCAGGACGCTCTCCCTCAATGCAAAATCAGCACTTTCCTCCCAATCAAGGCCAAAAGAATGAAATGACTCACCGCTGCCCCACGGCAGCCCTTGCCCCACGGCAGCCCTTGCAGGACGCTCTCCCTCATCTGTGACTGTGCTGCTCCAGTGCCTGGCTCTGCCCTGACAAGGCATCTTCTGCGCATCCACGTGGC
>NW_008341419.1:3111-6283 GCF_000622305.1 Nannospalax galili | reverse complement strand
TGGTTCCAAATGGAAGTCAGTGCTCGCCCAGAGCAGAGGGGGACACACCTGGCAGTGACCACAAAAAGGCTTGATAGAAGGGAAGCCATGTGATAGGTCTTGGAGCAAATTGCTTTTTTAAAAAATATTTTATTATTTTTATTTTACGTGTATTGTCTGCTTGTATGGATGTGCACCCGTGTCATGCAATGGCCTCGGAGGTGAGAAGAGGGATTTGGAGCCCCTGGAACTAGAGTTACAGACAATTGTTAGCTACCATGTGGGTGCTGGAACTCGAACCCGGGTTCTCTGCCAGAGCAGCCAGTGCTCTTAACCTGTGAGCCCTCAGTCCAGCCCTGCAAACTGTTATTTTTTTAAAAGTTGTACTATTTTAAAAAAATAACCAAGCATTCTGACATTAAGATGTTTCCTCCGGGAATCCTTCAAATCTTCTTTGTGCTACCATGTGGGTGCTGGGATTGAAACCCGGGTCTTCTGCAAGAACAGTCAGTGTTCTTAGCTGCTGAGCCATCTCTCTAGCTTCTAGACAAAGTATTTTTTATTTTTTTTAAAGAAATTTTATTACTTTTATGGGTATGAGTGTATTGCCTGCATGTATGTGAGTGCACGTGTCATGCAATACCATGGACATCAGAAGAGGGCTTTGGATTCCCCTGGAACTGGAGTTAAGGATGGTTCATAGCTGCCATGTGGGTGCTGGGAATTGAACCCAGGTCCTCTGCAAGAGCAGCCAGTGCTCTTAACTACTGAGGCATCTCTCCAGCCCATAGTTTGCTTGTATTTTAAGTCTCGAGACATTAGACAGAAGTTTCCTGTCCCTTGTGGTTTTAGTCACCCTTAGTAACTGTGGTCCAAATATATTAAGTGGAAAATTCCAGATGTAAACACCACAGTGAGTACACAGAACTTTCACACTGCCCTGCCCTTGTCATGCCAGGGCCATGATGACCCATATCCACTGTATCTACACTTTATAAGCTGGCTACCCATTAGTCACTGAGTAGCTGTCTGGGCTGCCAGTCATCCCACGATACTGCACAAAGACCAAGAGCGGTGATATGGGGATGCTGATGTGCCAAACAGGAGCCGCAAGGCACATCTTCAAAGAGAAAAGTTGAAGTTCTCAACCTAGGCCTAAGATCTACAGTAAGATCAAATCTCGTGGGGTGGAGAGAAGGCTCAGCAGTTAAGAGCACGCAGTGATTTTCCAGAGGACTTGAGTTCAACTCCCAGCACCCATGTCAGGTGGCTAACTACCTCCTAAAATTCCAGGTCCAAAGGATTCAACACCTCTGGCCTTCATGGTCTCCAGTACTGATACACATGATTAAAAATAAAATGGCTGGGTGTGATGGAGTACACTTTTAGTCCCAGCACTTGGGAGGCAGAGGCAGGCGATCTTTGTGAGTTTGAGGCCAGCCTGGTCTCCATAGCAAGCTCTAGGCCAGCTAGGGCTACAGGGAGACCCTGTCTCAAAAAGACAAAATAAATGAATAAATTAAATCTTTAAAAAAAGAACAAATCTTCTGTTTGTGAAGCTGACAAGACGGAAAAGGATATTTGTACTAGTTTTGCTACTGAGCCGCAAATGGCTAAAGTTAACCCAAACGGGGCAGCTGCACATACGAACTCACAGCAGTTAGGACAGCACAAAGCAAAGCTGTATGCACAGACCTACAAAATCTCAAGCCAAACACAATCCCTGCTGAGGAGGGGAGGCAGGCAGGACGGCCCACCCCTAGCTGAGACGCTACTGGCAGTTAACTGACATGGCTGTTGGGAGAGGAAGAGTCAGCTTTCTTTATGGGTGTGGCCCCTGGTAAGTCAAGCACACTCCAACAGACAGCCACACACCCAGGAGCATATGTGTAACACAAACTGGACTCAATAGGTCTAAAAGCAGAAAGAGGACACAAAGTTAGGTGGGTAGGGAAGGGGGAGTGTACCTGGGGGAGCTGGGGAAGAGTGTGAATATGATCAAAGTACATTGTATGAATTTATCAAAGAATTAAAAAAGAGGAAGAAAAAAATACCTAACAACAACAAAATATGCAGTCTATGTACACAAATGTGGCATTTAGATTCTTAATACAAGTTGAATTTTAAGTCAGTGATGTGGTTGTAATGAGAGATTAGGAAATCTGACTTAATAAACATTTGCACAGAAGGTAAAAAATCATTACAGCCATAATGTTAAGGCTTAGTTATGGAAAAGCTGGCCAGGCATGGGGGTGCACACCATTAATTCCAGGCAGAGACAGGCAGATCTGTGAGATGGAAGCCAGCTTGGTCTACATAGCTGGGGCTGTAGGGAGGCCCTGTCTCAAAACAACACCACCACCACCAACAATGATGAAAGCACCATTAACACTGAGTCTGTGTAGGAAACATCCTAAGCCCATAACACATGCAGTTTTACATCCCAGAGTTTTGCAAAATTAGTACTTAGGTAGTTTCAGGTATTCATGGGTCATAAAACATATCATTCCAAAACTGTGGTGTATTTACACAATGGAGTTCTATTCAGCAGTAAAGGAAGATGAAATAATGAAATCTGCAGGTAACTCAGCAGACTGCCAGAGAGTGCTGG
Organism: Nannospalax galili; assembly: GCF_000622305.1. Lineage (NCBI taxonomy): Eukaryota > Metazoa > Chordata > Mammalia > Rodentia > Spalacidae > Nannospalax > Nannospalax galili. The sequence continues at coordinate 3,693 of NW_008341419.1, read as the reverse complement.
GTTCTGGCCTCCCTCTGGCCTCCAACTACCAGAGGGCCTGAGAACCCAGGGGACTACCTCACAGCCCAAGGATCCTGCCTCTACATGGTGGTCCTTTTAATAAGATGATGCTGTACAGCAGTCCCTTCTGCATGAAATAACTACCATCATCACAACTTCAGCTGGGCCTGTACATAATCTGGGGAAGGCTAGGAAGAGGAGGCTTCACCCATTACACCTCAGCAACCCCTCAGTTATCTCAGTAAGTAAGCTCAGTAAATTCATTGGTTCCCCAGGAAAACTTTAATCAAACATTAGTTTGACACTAGAGCCTTAAAAAGGAATAAGCATTGCTTAGCATGCCCAGGAAAGAAGTCTGACAACAGGTGGAAATTTTATTATGTTTCATAATTATTAAAAAAACAAAAAGAAAATGAGAATGTCATGTCTTTCTATAAGAAATGGTATTATTTTAAAATGAAATGGAGATCATTTTTAAAGGTTAAAACCTCATTCAATTTTATGTCTTGTAGGGTTTATACTGAGTTCAATATTGTATAACTGTATCAATTCAACTGTGAACATAAAAATTTACAGCCACTT
>NW_008341419.1:0-711 GCF_000622305.1 Nannospalax galili | reverse complement strand
GTGTATGAGTTTCTGGCTGGAGAGGTGGCTCAGTGATTAAGTGTTGCAGAGGACTAAGTTTGGTTCCCAGCATCCCGGTTGAACAACTCACCAACACCTGTAACTCTAATTCAGGGGCTCTGACATCCTTCTCTGAACTTTGTTGGAACCTGAAGTCAGATGCATGCACCTGCACCTTCCCCAGATACACATAGTTTAAAAAAGATTTAAAAAATCATTAAAAAAGAATTTCATTATAAAAATAAAGTGAGTCAGGCATGGTGTCACATGCCTTTAATCCCAGCAATCCGGATGCAGAGACAGGCAGACCTTGGTGAGTTTGAGGCCAGCCTGGTTTACATAGCAAGTTCCAGGCCAGCTGGGACTATGGGGAGACTCTGTCTCAAACAAAACAAAACCAAACCAAAACAAAAACCAAAAACAAATAGTAGCCAGAGGGAAGTGTGTTGGCTCTGGAATCCCCTGAAAAATGCACATATGGTGTCTGAACATTAGTACATGTGTATACCTGGGGGCTGTTTGGCAAGGAACACAGTGCCAGACAGGAGAGTGGTTAGTCAGAGTAGTCCAAGAGACTCCCAAAATAACACAGGCTATTGCTGGAGCTCTTGGTTATCTCCAAGAAATGGAAGATAAGACCCTACTGCTGAAAACAGGGCCTACTTCAGACACAGGACTTGGAGCAATGGAGCAGGAACTGACCTGGAAGCC
>NW_008341418.1:53629-54275 GCF_000622305.1 Nannospalax galili | reverse complement strand
AAAATGATAGAAACAGAGGGAGAATTTCCAAATTCCTTCTATGAAGCCAGCCACTCTAATACCCAAATCAGGTAAAGACATAACCAAAAAAGAAAACTATAGACACATATCCTTAATAGACATAGATGCAACAAAATACTTGCAAACTGCATACAGACAACATCAAAAAGATCATTCACCATAATCAAGAAGGCTTTATCCCTGAATTGCAGGGATGGTTCAATATATGCAAGCCAATAAATGTCATTAATCATATAAAAGGACTCAAAGACAAAATACCACATTGCCATCTCAATAGATGCAGATAAGACACTTGACAAAATTCAGCATGCATTTATGTTCAAAGCCCTAGAAGGAATTGGATTGGAGGGAACATACCTCAACATAATCAAAGCTATATACAACAAACCCACAGCCAACATCATTCTAAAGGGAGAAAAACTGTAAGCATTCCCATTAAATTTGGGAACCAGAAAAGGATGTCCACTATCTCCACTCCTTTTCAGCACAGTGCTTGAAACTCTTGATAGAGCAATAGAGAGGAGAAGGAAATTAAAGGATTGCTAATTGGAAAAGAAGAGGTCAAACTATCACTTTTGGCAGATGATATGATACTATCCTAAAGAAATCCCAAAAGTTCCACAAG
>NW_008341418.1:41284-49185 GCF_000622305.1 Nannospalax galili | reverse complement strand
GGAAAAGCCATTGCGTGCTCAGAGTTTGTTGCAGTGGAGCTTGGAACAGTTATGCTGAAAGAGTTGTAGACAATGGAGGCCTGGCTTGTGAAGCTTCAAAGGGAAGAAGAGACTATCAGGACTGTTTGTGTAAGATTTTGGATTGAGAATCTGTGAGTTCTGGTCAGCTGGAGCTGAAGACTCAGCTGTGGTGAAGAGACCAGAACCTGAAGTAAAACCTTTGCTTTACTGGGACAACTGATGCTGGTTAGCTGGGGCTGAAAGATCGGCTGTAAGCAACAGGAGACCAGCATCGCTGTGGTGAAATCTGGGAAGTATTTCCTCAGGGTCTGCACACAGAAGCTGTCATCAAGAGGAGACCTGAGCCTCCATCTCTAGCTGAAAGCAGGACTTGTTAATGTGTAAGAGTCTCCTTCATGATTCTGGTATTGAAAGCATGAAGGGGTCATAGAGAGCAGCTGAGGCTCGGCACCCTGAGAGGCCAGGAAAAGCCATTGGTGAAAGTGCGGCCTCAGTTGCAATGAGAACCAGAGTCGAAGGGATCATGGAGCGAATCTGGGGCATTGCACCTCAAGAGGCCAGAAGAGGCCATTGGTAAGGGTGCAGCCTCAGTTTCAGTGGGCACCCCAGCTTTTTGAGATGTCAGGACTGTGGGACACCAAGGACAGCAGTAAGTGTGGAATGGAGTTGGGCTGGGTCCGCAAGACCAGTTGTGTGTGCTGTGGACAGCAGAGTCAGAGAGGTGGAGCTGCCAGAACCCATCGGAGCCCAGAAGACCATGACTGAATCCAGCCTTGAGCTACTTTGCTGGACTTCGGTTTTGCTTAGGTGTGCCCAATTTTTCCCTTTGAAATAAGAGAGTACTTGCTTTGGATTTTACAGAAGCCCACAGTTAAGAGACTTTTAAAAGAGACTATGGACTTTTGAGTGTTTTGAATTTTGAAGGACTGTGGGGCTTTTAAGTTTGTAGTGTCTTATGTTGTGATATTAACATCATATCTTGGGGACAAGAATTTGAAAGGTTATGGTTTAATAGTGATGTGTTTGTGTGTCAACTTGACAAGGGGTCACTTGAGCTGGAGATCACAATTGACACACCTGGTGTGAGGGAGCCTCAATTGGGGGAATTTCCTCTATTGGACTGGCCTGTGGCCATGTCTGTGTGGCATCTTTTTGATGAGTGATGTGGGAGAGCCCAGCCCACTGTGGGTAGTGCCACCCTGGGCAGGTGGGTCTGTGACACATAAGAAATCAGGCTGAGCAGGGGCAGGGGAGCAAGTCATTAAGCAGCATTCCTCCATAAGCCATCCATCCAGTGGCATGGAGTTTTCAGCTTAGTCTCGGCTCTGTTTCTCCTTCTACCATGCTCACATCATGCAGTGGCTTCAGCAACATGGCCTTACTGACATTTCCTAGTGTACAACCGACATTAGTGGCAATAGCCTTGTTAATTTGAGGACCTCTAGGATCTCTCTGGCCAACAGCTCATAAGGGGACAACCCACCCTGGTACTGTAATTTTTTCTTAACATTTGTACAGTTTTGGTTTTGGGAGCCTTTGTTTTTATACAGGATTAGGTGTTGTAGGCTTTTCCCACCATTCTAATGGGTATTACTTTTGTCTTACCTAATCATAAAGCTCCCAAGAATCTTACAACTATAGGTGGCCTTTGTTTCATCAGGTGCACTTGATATCTTTCAAATGGGTTTCACATCTGTAAAACACTCAAAGATTAACATCATACATTAAATCAATCAGACAGGGTCTAATACCACATAGAAAGATTTTTATCCATTTGTATTAATGGTTTTCTCCATAGATGTCTGTTGGGTATCATAGCATGGGTAAGAGGCATTAACTGTGGATTTTACATATCTTTCAAATGGGTTTCACATCTGTAAAACACTCAAAGGTTAACATCATACATTAAATCAATCAGACAGGGTCTAACACCGTGTAGAAAGATTTTTATCCATTTGTATTAATGGTTTTCTCCATAGATGTCTGTTGGGTATCATAGCATGGGTAAGAGGCATTAACTGGATTTTACATGGAGTCTCTTGTATCTTTTTTAACCTTGACACATTTACAGGTGCTGGCTCAAGTTGCCAGACCCTGTACCAGGCTAGAGAGGCAGAGGGCCCCTCTTGTCCCTACTGCACTTGTTGATTCCCTGAGTCAGGCAGGGCCTGGGTCTGCCTCCTGGCTGTAGCCATATCTGCCGCCTCTCCATTGACCATACTGATGGAATCAAACCAAGTCCCCCCAGACCAAAAGAAGAATATTCTGGGAAACTGTACAAGGAAGTAAGCTGTAAAATTCTAACTGCTGAGAAAAAGCTGACCTTTTCATGCTCTGTGCACCAAGCTGAAACTCACCCGAAACTTCCTCCCACTACTACCGCTCCCCATCCCACTTCTACCGCTTATAGTTTGTGGTTTTTGCCTTTAAAAGAAGCCTGTAAGCCAAGCTCTGGGCTTCTGCCCTCCGAGTGAGGCAGGAGTCCATTTTGCGCAAAATGCCAATAAATCCTCTTGCTTGTTGCATCTCCTGGTCTGAGGACTGAGTTATTGGGGAGCGGCCTCCTGTGGACGTTGGGTACCCCAGACTGGGGGTTCCAACAAAACCTGGCTGCCGGGGGAGGCCTTGGTGGGAAAAAAATGTCTTCACCCCTAGCATAACCTTTCTCAGGAGAGAAATGTACTTTGTTTAATCTTTGGGGATCCTTAACCACCCCGAGACAGTTTTAATCCTCTGAATGCCTTCTGTGAACTGTTCTTTAGGTTTTAAAGCTTTCCAGAAACTCTTTAGTACCAAATTTGGTTTTCTATCAATTTTTTCTTTGGGAATTTGGGCTCGACATAAGTCTTGCCACGTTTTTCTTTGAGTAACTCAAATGGACCATTTATTCTGTTTTTTTATATCTCTTGTAGGTTGTTCTGTTATTCTACAGACACATTTTACATGTTGGTTTGAGTCACTTAGATGTGCCAAAGCCTCCGTCACTTTGCAAAGATCCTATCCCATTAAGGGACATAGGAAAACCATTAAGCTCTATACCATTCTCAAGGTCCCAGGTGAATGAAGCTTTTATATCTCTGGTGAACAGAGCCCTATCTGGCCCAGCAAACTGGGCATCTTATATTGATTTTCTCATACCTAGTTCTCTCAGGAATGCCTGTTCTCCAGTCCATGCTAATCATGGGAGTCTCCATTATGAGGACTACATATCTTTAATGCCTTGCACATGCCATTCCATTAGGGAGTTCTCCCCCCTGTACTGGCATAGGTTAAACAGCCTGTGTCTCAAGGATGGATATGTGGTTTGAAGCTTCTGTAGGACTTAGACTGCCATAATTTGCTCCCATGTCCCTTACCCTCATGAGTCATATGGTGATAGACTCTTTGATTGCTTATTTGTAAGTCTTTCTTAGTTTCAACAGCTCCAGTGTGGAGTATTTTCTTCTTTTCTCCTAGCTACAGTATTTTTCTCTTTTTGTATCAAAGGTTGATTCTGAAGGGCAGCTTTAGCTACTTTCATTTCTAGGTCTTTTTTTTTTTCTTCTTCTTCTCATTGTTATCTGCCTTTTTCCCATGCTCTTTTGACTCCTATTTGTTTTCTCTCTCAAGTTCTGAGGCTGAGATTGAATTTGCAAGTAAATCCTTAGTCTTTTCAGCCTCCACTGTGGTCTTTGCCTTTGCAGTGGACAAATCTTTAATGATGCAAAGAAGTGGCCAGGCAATCTCTCTGGATTCCCCTCCTGTGTCAAAGGCTTGTAAAATTTTTTCTAGGCTCTCCATACATGGTGGCGCCCTCCATCTTGCAAGTAACTGAGCTATTTTCCCACATTCACAAGATGGCAGCAATTCCGGGGGGTTTCCCTTTTTGACTTTGTCTGCATCTGGGTGGCCAGTGTCATTTTAATTACAAATTCTGCTATCCATTGTATAATCCATGTGACCACTGCTAAGGCCATTGAATGTATGGACGTTGGTCACACTCGCCCCTGGGTTCCTGCCAGCTTTTCCTGGACTGGTTGTGTTACCTCACAGGATGCCTTGTAGCACTTTTCTTGGCCTTTCTGTATTTGGGAATCTGAACCTGGCTCCCTTTCCATTAGGTCTGTATGCTGCAGGAGCTGCTACTCTTTCCAAGGCCCATAACACCATTGTTTTTCCTGAACTCCTGTGGTTTGCCTATCCTGCCGAGCTATGCCAATTGTTTCACCAAATTCCCCTCCCCCTTCTTGGGACAGTCTTGCACCCACACCCTCTGAGTTCCCAGGGCTGACAAAACCAACAGAATACCTTCTATTTGGGTTTCACATAGTTTATGACATCTGGGAGGAGTGACTTACAAAGGCATAAATTCTCATAGGTTTTTTCTTTTCCAAATTTGAAATGCATGCACCATCAGTGTGTTTGGCCCATGGTCTCCCATCAGCTTTCGGCGCCATTTGCAGCTGCATTTCCAAAATGGCAATGATTCTGTGTTTTAGAGTCTGTCCTTAGACCTGCCTCCCCGCTTCATGTGATTGAAGCTGACCTATTGGGTGGGAGGATTAGCTGTCTCAGAAGACACACTTACCCAATGCAGTACAATCCTTTTCTCCCAGTTGGTAAGATCCACACCCCCAAGGCCTACTGGAAAGTAGGGGGTAATCAGCTTCACAAGATTAGTTTCATTTTCAAGCAATTATTAAATGCATGCAAAAGTTTAGAGGACTTACAGGCACAGAATCTCAAGGAAAGGACTTTTTGGATACTACTATAAGTTGTAATCCTTGGTTCTCAGTAGAGGGCAGCATTGATTTAGAAACATGGAAAAGAGTCGGGGACCATGTGCGTTTTTGCCGCAAGCTGGGAGCTGCTATACCCATTTGTCGGTTTCCCCTCTGGTCTGCGCTTTGCCAATTCATCCAGCTAGTAGAGGGACACCCGTGCCCACTGATCACTGGCCTTCCTCTGATCATGCTAAAGAAGAATTATTTTCCCCCTCAGATTCCCCTCCTCCAGCGCCTCCATCTGGAGACTCTCCTAGCACTCCCATTTCCTCTGCCTCCTTCAGCACCTCCTGTGGCTTGTGTCTCATAGTTTTCCTTCAACAGCTGATCCTGATTCCCTTCTACCTATGTTTTACAATCTACTCACTGGGGACACCTTTTGGGGAGAACTCTAATTCACCACTCTCTCCCCTCCTCCCCACTTTTTCCCCATGCCCATCCTGGCCGGAACAGCAGCAGCCAAAAATCCTTTGTTTAGAATGCATACTACCTTTGGCTTTGAGGCCCTTAAAGGTATTCATAAAGCTGTGATGGAAAACAGGATGCATGGCCCCTTTGCCATGGCCATTTTCAACCAGCTTAGCCCTAGACTGGTCATTGTTTGGGACTTTAAACACTTTGACCAAACCGCCTTGTCCCCATTGTCTGGTGAGCCCTGGAGGCTAACGATCCTCATTTAGAGGCTGCTCAAATTTTAATAAAACAATTTGCTTTATGAGGATCAAATCAGGAATGCAAGGGAGCAATTGCACCTGAAAAGAGGCAAGATCTCTCCTCATGGGTCACAGCTGCCCAGGACACAGGCACAGTTTCCGAGCAGGCTAGCATAATGGCCAATGCCTTAGTGGAAGCTTTTGCTGCTGAGATGAAAGATCCATGTTTTAAACGTGGAAAATTTCTTCATATGTGTCTAGCTACTCACAAATCACTAGGGTGTCATTGGGAGTGACATTTATTACCCCAGCCTAGCATGTGAAAAAAAATATGAGCCAACTAAGTCAACTTTTGTTTTGTTTGGAAAGTCGTACTTTGTTATTTCTACATGATGAATGTCTTTTGGGCAATGCCTCAATATCCCCAGATGAAGCATAAATTTGTTAGTCATAAACATTAGCTGAAAAGAAAATTCACTTTATTGGAAAAAAATAATTATTTTAAATAGTTGCCATGGCCTTATGTTTTCCCATAGCCTTATTACAAACTCTTTTCTATCGGGTTTCCCATGCTGCCCTAATAGAATTTGGTCCATTAAAATTCTTTTCTATTTTTATCATTTGTGTATTAGCTTCATTATCTTGATTTTAGTTCACATAATATTTGTATGCTCAGTTTCATTTTATCACTACGGGACACTAACATTTTAAAAAATTCTGCTTCATTTCTGCTTGAGAAAATGACCAGAGTTTTCAGAACTCTGAAAAAGGGCCATGCTTCATTTTATGCCCTACTTTCTCTGGCTCGTTGCTACCAGGCACCTTCACTTTGTGTAAATGGAAAGAAATAAAAAGGACAGGACAGGATATGTCCTCTCTTGTCCTTATGACCTACATGTTACATCAAACAGTCAGATTCAGAGACTGTAACATTGTGGGGCTTCAGGAACTAAAGGAACATCTCCCTTTCTGTACTATGTCATGCTTGTCACCATCACTTTTAAAATTCTACAATCTGCTGGGCTCCTAGGATATCAAAAAAGTGAAGGTGACCTTTGAAACACATGAACAAAGTGGCCCCTGCAGAAGGAGCCGGGTGAGGCTGCTGAGTTGCAGGGATGGACTCTGGAGATGCCGTCTCAATTGCACGCCCCTTAACCATGAAATTTTACATCTGGAGGATGTGTAAGCAATTGCCTGCTCCCACCACCATCCTCTACTTTCAGCAGGAGTAACTTCAACAGGTCTTGAGCAATTCATTCAAAGGTCTGAAGAGACATTGCCCAGTGGATGTTTTCACCAGACATGATGCAATTCCACAGTGCTGCTCACAGAGACCTCGCCACTATCTGGATAATTGGTTTGCTCTTCCCCGCCTCTGCCATAGCCCATGACCTCTGGGCCTTGGTCCCCTCCCTGCCTATACTCTTGCCCTTATCACTTCATGCCCCAGCCTACCCCACCCTCTATTCAACTAATTCTATGCTTGGCCTCCCCACCATGGACCCAGTTACTTCCTGGGAATCACTCAACAGCTCCTGGCCCCTAAATAACTCTCTATGCTTCACTACCAACAATGCATCCTCATGCATTGGGCTGTCTAACCTGACTGTCCAAGATTATGCTGGCAGTCCTCTGGTAATCTAAAAGCACTGTTTGACCTGTCTTGGATTGTCACTTACCTACTCCTGACAGGCATAATTATTCTTCTGTTTCTACTTCTTAAATGCCTTGTTCTTCATTCCCTCAGTCAGAAAAAATTCAATCACTTGGTGTATCAGGCCCTCAGAGCAATACACGAAGATGATTTCAACCCACCCTATGCAGCCTGACAGACTTGGCTTGCACAAATGTATGAGGCCTCCTACAGATAATTCCCCACCTTGACTGATACCCCGGGACGATATCCCTTGGAGGCCTGGTTGTCAATGATGGGTAAGCTCCTGTTGGGCTGAATCAACTTAAGCCAGGACATGGATGTGTACGGCCATGCTCCAATGACGGGTAAGGTTCATGCCAGAATAGGAAAACCTAAGACAGGCAGTCCATGATCCTGGGGTCATCCTGAGGCAGAGCTGCCTACAGGCTCTTGCTGGACAGTCATTTTTAAAGAAAAAGGGTGGAAATGTAGCAGGAGGCCTCCAAAGATGGCACAGACCCTGGGATTCAGTGAGAATTCACTTCACTTCTTGGTCCACAAATAGCCCGCCAAAAGGAGCCCATGCTTCCGTATCCTGCTCACAAGACCAGTGACTGCTGACAGACTGCGTGGCATGGACCAATCAGAAAACGATACGCTGACTAAAGTGGCTTGGGGGCGGAGAAAAGGGAAATATAAAGCCTGTCCCCTCCTACATTAAAGGAGCCTGCAGAACCTCACCTAGTGCTTGCTTATACCTGACTCCCGGGGTCTGTGTTTTGTGACTCTGCACCTCTTGCCCCCCCCCCCCCCCAATCGGCAGGG
>NW_008341418.1:40897-41261 GCF_000622305.1 Nannospalax galili | reverse complement strand
CCTGATCCAGGTTAGGGTCTTCACAGCTGGCCTGAGGAGAACCCACAACAGGACTACACATGTGAGCCACAGCATTCTTGTGTATGTGAGTGTGTGTGTGTGTGTGTGTGTGTGTGTGCGTGCACTTGTACTTCCAGATATTAGGCGTAGACATGAAGTTTGCAAGGCAAGTGCTTCTATGTGCTGAGTCATCTTAATGACCCATAACTGTAAGTTGCTTTAAAACCGTTTTTAAACAAGATTTATTTTTATTTTTTTCTGAGTCTGTGTATCTGTGTGTAAGTATGTGCACATGGATACAGGAGCCTATGGAGTTCAGAGGCTTGGGCTTTCACAGAACTAGAGTTACAGGTGGCTATGAGGT
>NW_008341418.1:39181-40002 GCF_000622305.1 Nannospalax galili | reverse complement strand
ACTAATGTCTTAATATGTACTTGTGGTTATTCTGCTACTCTGTGGTGGAGAACTGATATTCTTCTAGCTCAAGTCCACTATTCTGTCTATATTCATTACAATGAAATTGTCAGGTAATGACTTCTGGTGCAATTCTTATGCCAGTTTGGGTTTAATTGCCTCTGGTGGCAGAAATATGGTATCCTTTACTTCATTCACACAGACATGTCCCTTTTTATTTAATCTTAAGTTTTTTCATTTTGAGAATTTCATGCTTCAGTATTGTCTCTGCATTTTTTCCCACCCCATTCTGGTCCATAACCCACTTCTCTATGTCCCCGCTCTCCCTCTCATTTCTTGCCCTGTTCTTCATTACTGTTATGTCTACATACATACGTTTATCAACACACACACACACATGTAACGCACTGAGTCCTTTTAGTGGACTTGACTCAAAATGGAATTATTTAAGAAGGAAGTGCCAATGAGCAAGTTTTTGGGTTAGGTTGACCTATGTGCCTACCTGTGAAGTATTTTCTTTTATTTGTTTGTTTTTATTATGTGTATGAGTGTTTTTTTCTGCATATATGAAATGTACCTGTGTCATGTAATGTCTGGAGACTCCAGAAGAGAGAAACTAATCTCCTTGAACTGAGGTTACAGATGGTTATTAGCCACCATGTGGATGGGAACCAAACTCAGGTCCTCTGCAGTAGCAACAAGTCCTCTTACATTTTTTATTTGGGTTGATGAAAGTGGAAATTTGCATGCTGAATATGGGCAGCTCCATTTCAAGGGCTAAGCCTGGGACTGGCTGAAAAGTACAGAAGTGAGCACAGGCA
>NW_008341418.1:24663-36896 GCF_000622305.1 Nannospalax galili | reverse complement strand
TCTTATTATTTTTATTTTATGTGTATGAGTGTATTGCTTGCATGTATGTGAGTGGTTTTTACCTAAAAAATACTCAAATTTAGATCTTTTTTGTAAAATGGAGATAAATGTCAAATTTGGCTTTAGAGGAGAAAATGAAACAAAGTATTTCTTAGATATTCACTTAAACATTTTAAAATAAAATCTTTATTATTTATTTTATTTTATTTTTTTAAATTTATTTTGGTCTTTTTGAGACAAGGTCTCCCTGTAGCCCCAGCTCGTCTGGAACTCATTATGTAGACCAGAATGGCCTTGAACTCACAGACATCTGCCTGCCTCTGCCTCCTGAGTGCTGGGATTAAAGGCATACACCACCACTTTATATTTATTACTTTCTGTGTGTGTGTGTGTGTGTGTGTGTGTGTGTGTGTGTATGCATGTGTGTCTGTGTGTGTGTGTGTTTCTGTGTTTGTATATGCACACATACCCAACCCCTAGGCAGACATTTACAAATCATCAACTACTTGAGTTTGCGTGGGTGTTGTGCATGCTGACATCATTGCTGTAAGTTCATATGAGAAGGGTCCAAGGAGCCTGTAAGTCTCTCATTTCTATATGGTCATGCACCTCCATGTAAACTTGATCAGACAAAAACCCAGGATAGAACTTGGGAAATGGGCATCAGGCCCCAACCTTAGCTGAAGGACTATTAGCAGTTGATTACTGCTGGCTGTGGGAGAGTTGATACTCCTTAAAAGAGAGACTCCACATTGCGGGGAGTCTGGAATGCTGTGGGTCCAGAACCAAATTGCAGGTTATCTTTAGAGTCCTATAGTCATTCCTTGCCCAGCCCTGTGTCTGACCTAACATCCCTTGACTAACAGATCAAAGCATTTGGAGTGTATTAACAAAACCCTAGTTTCCACCAACCAAGAAAAGCATCATCAAGTAGCATGTGAGGGACACAGATTACTCTAATGTATATTTCTCCAAATAATCCCTGGTCAATGTAATTTTCTAGTCAGTACATAATTTCTATCCATTCTCTTTTTAAAAAATTATTTTTGTATGTGTATTATGCCTGCAAGTGTGTAAGTATACCCATGATGTGTATTGCCCGCAGAGGTCAGAAGACAGTGTCGGATCCCTGGAACGTGAGTTACATAGACAGTTATTTGTGTCCATGTGATTACTAGGATTCAAACCCAGATCTTCTGCAAGAACAGCTTGTGCTTTTAACCACTGAGCCATCTCTGCAGCCCCATAGGCATTCTCTTATGCAGCTAACACTACTTCAAACTATTCATTACTCACTTGGAACTCACCAGAGTAAATAATTCTAAATTGTCAAAATGGTTTTTTTAAGATCAATTCGTCATATAAAACTATGGTAGATATAATACCACTGCATTTTTGAAGAATGAAAGCTACAAACCAAAATTTCACAAAGGAGCATTTTTACCTTGTTATTACAATTACTGTTGTTATCATTTGTTGGAGCCCAGCAAAATCAGGAGCACGATTTTTGGAGAACCTTTGGAGGAAAAATATAATAATAGGTGAGGTTGGTTATTTTAATAACTCTGGTGAAAATTTAGTCATCTGTATTTTAAGTGACATTTCTGCATTTACATAATTAACAGTTTTCACACTTTGGCTAGCTCTGTAAGTTTTAACATCTCAATCTATGAACATTTATGAAGACTCACTTGTAACTCCATATAAAAGTGCAACAGCCGGCAGCTGGGGGAAAGAGGGCTCAGTAGATAAAAATGGTTGCTGCACAAAAAGAGGACCTAAGTTTGAATCCTCAGTACCCACATAAAATGTGGCATGCACTTCCTGCTCCAGTGTGGTTGAGTAGCAGAGAAAGGAGAATGTATTTGTTGGCTGCCAATCTAGCTCCAGGTTCAATGAGAAACCATCTCAAGTGAATAATGTGAAGCATGAGAAAATTACCTGGTATCCTCCTCCAGCCTTCATGCAGGCACACAGGAATCTACATCACAGAGAGAGTTGGGGCAGGGGGCACCATATTGGCAGAGACTGAAAATGATTTATCTGCACAAAATGCCTGTCTTGAGGGATAAACTGAAAATACCATAATGGATATGCTACCTGAACTGAAACAATCTATTACCTAAAAGAAGCCAGAAATCAGCTGTACCTTCTCCAGTGTCTATCTCTTTATGCCCCTCCATTGCCTATACTTGAGTAAAGGCTAACTGGTTTATCTCTGTAAACTGATACAGGAATAGCTGCTACCATAAACCTATCTGCTCTACAGAGATCCCTTTAAGGGTTACAAATTACCTCTTTATCTCTCTGTCTCTCTCTCTCCCCCCCATGTGTGTTTACATGTGTTGATAATATCCTGGTGTGTGCATACATGTGTAGGATAAGCTGTGGTCCTTCATCTTCAGCTTCCATCTACTATGCTTTTTCCTGTAATGGTGTCTCATTTGGACATGGAATAAAGCAACAAATCTAGGCTGGTTTTCCAGCAAGCCATGAGAATAGCCATATCTCTGCCTCCCCAGTGATAGATTGATAAACACGTGAAAACATGCCTTGGTTTTTACTTGGGTGCTGGAATCAAACTTAGTACCTTTTTCTTATAGAAAATGCAGTTTAAAAACTGAACTATCTTCCCAACACCAAACTAATACCTTTTAACAGACATACTGAAGTTTGTCTGGTTCCTGAATTAAATAATCTAGCAGCAACAATATTTTCAAGACTTTCTTGAATTTCTGATTTTCATATATTTTTTCAGATATTTTTAACATTCAGTTGAAAGTATGATGGATAATGAAAATGTGGCACATGTACACGATGGAATTCTACTTATCAGTAAGAAAAGATGAAATTATGAAATTTGCAGGTAACTGGATGGAACTAGAGAGTGTCATACTAAGTGAAGTCATACCAGTGCAGAAAAGAACTTACGTTCTCATTTGTGGATTGTAGCACTAATTTATCCCTTATATGTGAGTATATATATTCTGATGTAACAGCAGGGGCAATGAACATGTAAAGGATACATGGATGTAAAATAAAAGAAAGAACACAGAAGAGGGGAATAGTAGGGAACAGATGTTACCAGGGGGAGATGGGGAAAGTGGGAGTGTTCAGTAGGGAGGAGAGGAGGGAGAGACATGCAACAGACCAAGATATGTAGGGGGGGGGAGGAAGTCAGAAGAGGGGGGAGATAGTGGGAGGTGGGTGTTACTGGGGGGAGGATGGGAATAAAGAGGGTACTGGGACGAGGGATGGAGTAGGGGGCCAGATGGAAGGAACAAAAGTAGAGGTGAATGAATCTTTGGGGGCTAGGAAACGCAGAGGGAAATGTGATGCCCCTAAAACCCCATGAGAAATGCTCATATAGTGTCTAAACTTTAGTTCATATGTATACCTGGGAACTGGGAACTTGGCAAGGGACACAGTGCCAAACAGAAGAGATCTCCCTTTGAGTGGTTGGTGAAGGTGGTCAAGGAGACTCCAAAAATAACACAGGCTATTGCAAAACCTCTTGGTTATCTCCCAGTACTAGTAGATAAGATCCTACTGCTGAAGACAGGACATGCTTTGGATACAGGACATGAAGCAGTGGAGCAGGACTGGAGGCCTTCTACCTGAAGGGTACTTATCATAATGCTAGATGATAAAGTGCAAACTGACAAGGAAGCAAAACAATCAATGGTCCAACCCATCCCGAAACCGTAATAACCATAATGACCACCATGGCAAACTACCTCTATGATGCAGTAGTGGCAGTGTTAGATGGGAGGGCAATCAAAACTATCTAATTGGATTTAAAGCCCTCTCAATGGGAGGGAACACACATAGCAGGTGAGAATATACATCATAGAGAAAACTATATCTCATATCTCTGGACAAATGAAATTTCTTGTCATTAAATGTGGATCCTTAATTTACAATAAAGCATACCATATACCTAACACATTAAATAAGCTTCTTTTTAACAGATGGAGGCCACTGCAGAATTCTACAACTGGTCAGAAAAAGAAAATATAGGTGGTCTGATGTCAAGTATTGGTGAAACATCTACAGTTTAACCTCTGCACCAAAGGCTCCTGTAACTTAGCAGAACAGGGGATAAAGGGAAAGCTAATGCATCCCTCAACTCTCACCAGTAAAGTTTTACAAAAGAGTTCGATGCACACAGGAGACCAAAACCAAAACTGGTCAACTTTCAAAGAGTAAGAGACTACAGTGTGTTTATCCTCAGATGGGGGCACATATATTGAACCTCACAGGCCTACAGCTCCAGGACCATTGTGGAAGAGGGGGTGGAAAGATGGCACCAGCCATCTTCTGAACTCGGGGAAGCAGAGGCTGATAGGTGACCGGAAGCTTGCAGGTATGAACTTTTTGCAAAGGTGGCCTCAAGCAGAGGACTCATGCCTACCCAATTAGAGAAGGGCCTAGAGGGGAGGAGGAGAGATATGCTTCGCAGGTCATTCTGAGTCTGAGAACGATTGGAGTTGATTGATGCTGGATGAGGGATAGTACGCTTCATATATGATCTCCAGATGAGTTGACTAGACTCTGGTGGACAAATAGACACTGATGGACATCTGGGTACAAATTCTTGATGGAATCAAACTTAACATGTATGGCAAAAGACATGAGGTATATGCAGAGAATCACTGGTAGTTTTTAAAATTTGATATAATAAAGGAAATTTTCAGTCTGAACTGTATTTGATTATACTGTCATACTGACATGGATACAGGAAACATCAAGCATTAAGTACATATGCCACTATGGCAGTGGACAGACTAGAATTATGAATTTGTGTCATTTAATTATCTATCCAATGACTTAACTTATTCTAAAATACACAAAGTCTTACCTGAGTAAAGTCTGTCGTGTTACATTGTCTTCCGCTTTTAAACAAAGAAAAATGTGGATTATTGGAACTACAAAAATATAACAAATTAATTTCAGAAGACAAATGCTTTGTTGGTTTGGATGCATTTGAGATATGCCTGATACAATTCTAGAGTCGATATTCATTAACAGAAAATTAATGAAATTGAGAATTGTTTTCCATTTCTTTGTATATTTCAAATGGAAGAAGAAAATACCAAGTTCTTCTGGGCACAACGGTCAAACTGTCCATCTTAGAATGAAAATCCGTGATACTATGAAGCTCCATCCAGGCCAAGATCAGTTCCCAGGAACCACGTGGGTGGCTTACAACTGCCTATATTTCCAGATTTGGAGGTGTCAAAACCTCTTGCTTCCATCACATGCACATATCTTCCATATTTACAAGAAATTAACTTTTAAAAATGAAAGGTTAAAAGGTATTGGAGGTATAGCTACTACGAACTGCACTTGCTTAGAGTGCATACAAAGACCAGTGTTCAGTACCTAGAGCACTGCCATAAACAATAACTGTGGACAGTTATTTAAATTTTAATCGGTAGCCTGACTGTAAGGTACTCCATACTCTTGTCACCTTTAAGTAGTAGTTGATTAAACATAAAAGTAACATAATAGGTGTAAACTGTCCAAACTGAGAAAGTGCAGAAAGAAAAAACCCAAAGGACTTTATAGTATTAGCGATAAAAATGATGAAAATATTAAATACTGTGTCTTGTGTCTGTGAAAAGTTGTTTTGAGTAACTTAGAACCATGTAATGATTGTTACCAGTACAATTCAATGCATGAGTAACAAAAACTGAAACAAAACAATATTTATAAGGCAATATCCTAGATATGACTATGGAGGACAAACATAATGTACTACATTGAGAAATGTTGTTCTTTCTTACTTTTAAATATCAGTTAATTTATTCTTTGTATGTATTTGAATACATGTGTGTGTATGTATGTAACATGCATGCTTGTTGTTCAAAGAGGCCAAAGTACAGCTTTGGTCACCTTAGAATGTACTTAGGGAACAGTTGTGAACCACCCTGAAGGTGCTGGGAAACTAACTTGGGTCCTCTGTAAGAACAGCCACTGCTTCTAACTGTTGAACCATCTCTCCAGGCCTGACCAAAACTTTTCCTTATTAAACAAGATATGACCTATGTCAGTGTCCAAAAAGTAGACAAAGCCACCATTTTTCAGAATATATGATGTCAAACTTAAAAGTTCTGAGATATATTTCTGAAATAATTCTGAATTCCTACTTTGGAAACCTCTGAAACTATAAAACTGCAACTTACCCTCGATTTCCATAACTCACCCTTTTGGGAATAAAATATTTTACTGCTTTGTTTTTAGGCAGAAGAGACCTTCTAGAGTATCTGACTTTTAACATTCTTACCCATACTGCTCTGGACAGAGTCTTCAGCTACAGAAGTTAACTCATTGGGGGGGTTTGAGTCACTGTGAAATAATTGAAAAAGAGTTCATTATTCTGATATTCAGATGAAGAAACAATTCTGAAATGCTCTGAATTCTTTGGTTTCTTGTGGGAATAATGCCCCTTTTATTAGAAACCTATAAACAACGTTTAATTTGTGGTTCAAACTTTACTTATGGTTGGTGATTTCTTTCCTTACAACCTGTAAATTTTTCTCATGGAAAAGAATTGGATAGATTACCCCCTGATTGAAACCAAACCTCCTTCCCAAACACCCCCACCCTCCATCTGCCATCTACCCTGACCACAGCTAGGAGCCCCACATTAGTAAAGTGCAACTAAAGTTTGATTCTTGTATTGATCAAGAAATTTGGGGACATGATTACCCTCCATAATTCAATTATTGCAGTGCTACTGTTCATGCCTGGTGTAACTAATGTTAGAGCTAGTAAATCATTATAGGAATGATCCTTCATGTCTGTGTTTATGTCCAATTAACAGGAAAGACAAAACCCAGCTTCATACACAGATAATAAATAGTCATGATGTTAGATGGGTTTCTTAAATTCATTAGTGTTACAAAAGGTCCTATGAGGAGAGAATTGAATTGGTGTGTTTATTGGTGAAGGGCAGGTATGAGATCCCACCATCTATGGAAAGGTACTGAATGCTCTTTCTCCAAGGTTATGTCATAACTTAGAGTGATGCCAACTCATGTGTGCTGTGAGAAAATACAAGGAAGGCCTCCTCAATTATTCCTCTTGCAGTTCCAGGCTAATATGGGGACTCCAAAACAGGTTTGGAATAGGCAGGGAAGATAATTCTGCTGTGTTTGCTTGTGGAGGCTCTCCTCCCTAAGAAGACAGCTAGTTCTGGAAGTTGTGGGTGAGCATATACAAAATATGTATATGTAAATGGAACTAAAAAAGAGCATCTTCTCTGACCAAAATGGCATTGATTTAGAATGTAGTGACTATGAGATACAGCAGGCATTAAGAAGATAATAAATGGTCTATTTCAGAGCACCGTGAACAAGTTTAGTTTCCTATCTTTATAGCGTTCAATTGTATAATGTATTTAAAGATACATAAACTTTTACCTTGTTGAAGAACACCCAGTCATGCTGGCAACGAATTCTGAAAAAAAAGGCAAAATATTTTTTAATACAGAAAATTATCACACATTAAATTGACAGAACTAATCCTTTGTTAGTATGGATTCTAGTAGTACCTATTAAAAATGAAATGATGAATGGGCAGAGGAGTAGAGGGAACTGGAAGTAGTCATCCTGACTACAGCAACTAGAGCTACTCTCTTTCATATGTAAACGCAAGATTTGAATCTTTAGAAAGGTGAGATTCAATGGAAAAAATACAGAGTGCAGGAAACCAGGAAGGGGATATGGGAGAGGAGAGGGAATATACTGAAGTAAACTGGAGAAAGAGAAATAATGGAAAAGGAAAGCTTAAGCGAGGTGTAGCTTGTGAGGGCAGTGTAGAGGAAAGGGTATAGAGTGGGATCCTGAAAATTTAAGGCAGTTTGAAAAAGTCATGAAAATCTACAACTGTAGAAGCTTCCTGAAAATGCACATACACATTTAAAAATGATATTAAATGGACGCTCCTCACAATGTGGAGGGAGACAATTTCCCTATCAGACATTATAGGCCGGGAAATAACATCTACTCTGTGAGAAGTCGGCTCCCTATCTTACACTTGTTAACGCTGGAGGGGGGAGGGACGGTGCACAGACCAGCAAGTGATTCTGGCCTTTGCGTTTGCTCTTGGTTATCCTCCAGAACTTGAAGTAAGAACTTGGTGCTGATGACACTACCTACACGAAGCACAGTACATGATAAAATCAAACTGATACCAGCTTTCAAGTACATCTCACCTGGTTAGCATTCAGGAAACCTTTGCTCTTCCAGTAGTGTGGTGACTTTCCATAGTGCTAGTACGATCTATGCATGCCATTGGAGACGGAAATCATTAATCAGTCCTATCTGGATGTGAGCCCTGGGAGCTTTAACAGTGACTCTCATGGGAAGATATTCCCACTGGTACACAGGTGGCAGAAATGTTATAGAAGTATCCAACCGCTTTCTGGTTGGATTGAATCCCTTCAAGTGATTGAACCCTCATACATCACCATTTTCAGGGCCAAGAATCTGAGACCAGGCAGGTCTAAGGCCATAGAGAAAAAAAAGCTGCTACTGTGATTCTGTTAAATGGACATTATATGAAACCCAGCTCATATCATTATAACCCAAATCAAATAATCTCTCAATGATCATCAGAGACACTTCCTTGTGCAGCATATGGAAGGTGACACAGTGGCTGGCTAGTGGTCAGTGTGTAGAGAGGAAGAGACTGCAGAGTGCTAGGCCTAAACATGACATCTCCATCACACCTTTTGCTCAACATTTCAGGGAGCATTTTGAAATAGGTGGCAGAGAGGTTGCGCAAGGCAGATGTGGTGGATGGAACACAATAGGGCAGTGGTATGCAAGAACAAACAGTAGTTGTGAGGGCATGCACAAGACCTGAGCAAGCAGAAACCAGATAAAACCATTACGTGGAAGGAAGAGGTGGGTACAAAGCTCAGCTCCTAGATAGGCTCGATGGACTCCAGTGGATGACCATGTACCGAGTGACATCTGGCTATACACATTTGACTTCATAGGCCTTAATACATATGACAGGATGCATAAAAAACTTGTGGGAGTGGTTTATGAAAGGTGCCGATGGGGAACAGGGCCTGAAGATGATTAAGATGTTTTGTATCAAGTGCATGAATATTCAACTACAACATACAGTAAAAACAGAAGGAGTACTGGTGGCTGCAGTGGTAGAGAATGAGGGAGGGCCTGAGAGGAGAATGGGAAGGACACTGTCTGAATTCTCAAACTATCAATAAAATATGATCTTAAAACAGAAAAAAGAAACAATAGAACTGCACTTTACACTTCATTTTCTTATTTCCTTTTTGAACTAAAAATTTCTACTCTTTAATTCGCTTAGAACATTCCCAAGTAAAGAACTTACGTGTCAGTATACTGTTTCTCTGTGGTGGTTTTACTGGTTTCTCTCGTTTTGCTTCACTGAAATATGAAGAAAACGTAATGTCTTCAACAAACATGAGAGAACCATTTACAAAATGCTCTGAATTCTTGGGTTGATGACTTCCTAGTTTAACTAACATTAGAGAGTTACAAAGGAGTTTCTTGTGCTTTTCAATAGTTAAATATGATTGCTGAATGTTTTTCTACAACTTTTCTAATGTGAAAGAAACAGGAAGAACACACAGACACACACACACACACCTCAAACACAGACACAGACACACACACACACACACAAGCACCCGCACACACACATCCCCAGACACAGAAAAAGATACATGCACACACACACATACACGTACACACACACAGACAGACACATACCTTAAACACACGCACATATGCACACACAGGCACACAACCACACACACGGACACAGCGAAGCACATGCGCATGTGTAGGCAGACGGTGATTCTTTCCCATGCATTGTCATAATGGCTGCTGTAACTCGTGGTTTTATATTTATATGACCAATTCAATTAGCACTCCCATTTCAGTCATTCTCCCATAAACATGGCAGAACAGAACATAGCTCTGACAGAAAATCCTTCCTCACTCATACCTCTAGATAAGTGAAATGTCTTACCATGAAGTAAATATAGAGCCTTATAGTTACAAATAATCACATACACCACCCATCAGAGAAGTTACTTTTTTAACCAATGGAGGTGACTGCAGAATTCCACAACTGGTCATACGAAGAAACAAATCTGAAATGCTCTGAATTCTTTGGTTTCTTGCAGGCATAATGCTCCTCTTTTTAAAGAAATTTATAAACAACGTTTAATTTGTGCTTCAAGCTTTACTTATGGTTGGTGATTTTTTAAACACAACCTGTCAATTCTTCTCACATGAAAGAATTGGGATGAATTATGCCCTGATTGAAACCACAGCTCCCTCTCAAACACCCCCACCCTCCATCTGCCATCTGCCCTGACCACTGCTAGGACATTAACAAAGTGCAACTAGAGGTTGATTCTTTTATTGATCAAGAGAATTGGGGACATGATTGCCCTCCATGATTCAGTTATTGCGGTGCTGCTGTTTATGCCTGCCTAATGAATGTTTGAGCCAGTAAATCATTATAGGAATGTTCCCTCAGCTCTGTGTTTACGTCCAATTAACATGAAAGGCAAAACCCAAGTTTACAGACCAATGATAAATACTCATGATGTGAGATGGGTTTCTTAAATCCAAATAATTTAATTTAAACTAAGATAATTCATTAGTGGTAAAAAGGTCCTTTGAGGAGAGAATTGAATTGGTGTGTGTATTGGTCAAGGGTGGGTATGAGATCCCCACCATCTATGAAAATGTGCTGAATGCTCTTGCTCGAGGGATATGTAGTAACTTAGAATGATG
The DNA here is from genome assembly GCF_000622305.1 of Nannospalax galili. Taxonomy (NCBI): domain Eukaryota; kingdom Metazoa; phylum Chordata; class Mammalia; order Rodentia; family Spalacidae; genus Nannospalax; species Nannospalax galili. The sequence continues at coordinate 26,085 of NW_008341418.1, read as the reverse complement.
CCAATTTGTGTGTGCTGTGAGAAAACTGGAACTAAATGGAACTAAAAAAGAGCATCTTCTCTGACCAAAATGGCATTGATTTAGAGTGTAGAGACTATGAGATACAGCAGGCATTAAGATGATAATAAAAGGTCTATTTTAGAGTACCTTCCAGAAGATTAGTTTCCTATCTTTATAAGTCTTCAATTGTATAGTGTATTTAAAGATCTATAAACTTTTACCTTGGCGAAAGACACTTAGTCATGATGGCATTGGATTCTGGAAACAAAGGCAAAATGATTTTTTTATACACAAAATTATCACACATTAAAAAGACAGACCTAATCCTATGTTAGTATCGATCCTAGTATTACCTATTAACAAAAATGAAATGATGAATGGGCAGAGGAGTAGAGGGAACTGGAAGTAGTCACCCTGAGTACAGCAACTATAGCTCCTTCTCTTTCATATGTAAACGTGAGCCTTCAGTCTTAAGTCAGGTGAGATTCAATGGGAAAAATACAGAATGCAGGAAAACAGGAAGGGGATATGGGAGGGGAGAGGGAATATGCTGAAGTAAATGGGGTAAAGGGAAATAATGGAAAAGGAAAGCGCAAGCGATGTGCATCTAGTGAGGGCAGTATAGAGGAAAATGGATAGAGTGGGATCCCAAAAAATAAAGGCAGTTTGAAAAAATCATATGAAAACCTTCTATTGTAGAAGCTTCTTAAAAATGCACATACACATTTAAAAACAATATTAAATGGAGGTACCCCACAATGTGGAGCGAGACAATTTCCCTATCAGACATTACATTACAGGCCGGCAAATAACAACCACATTGTGAGAAGTTGGCTCCCTATTTTACAGTTGTTGATGCTGGAGGGGGGATTTCTCACACACAGTCCATTTCATGATACTGGACTTTGCGTTTGCTCTTGGTTATCCTCCAGAACTTGAAGAGCTTGATGCTGATGACACTATCTACACAAAGCACAGAACATGGCAAAATGAAACTGATACCGGCTTTCAACTACATCTTGCCTGGCTAGCATTCAGGAAACCTTTCTCTTCCAGTAGTGTGGTGACTTTCTCTCACACCATCTCCAATGGAGCCCACGTGAGATCCTCCGTGGGTTGAGGCTGGAACTTCAAGGAAGGTTGCCTCTTGGAATTGGTTGTGCTGAGAAACATGCAGTGTACTTGGCATGCTTTTACTTGCTATTATTTTTCTAACTGTCACTGTATCTTTGGGCTTTCTGAAGGCCCAGAAAGTACCTGATGTCCTTGGCACCGCTATCACCACCTTTATTAAGATGAAATAGTTATGTTTATAAGTCCCATACTTGGAAGGATTTCATGAGAGCTACAAGATTAGAATGGGATATTGATGTTATTTGGAGTTTGGAACATATTAATGAATAGAGAAAAATAAAAGGCAGC
>NW_008341418.1:13358-23804 GCF_000622305.1 Nannospalax galili | reverse complement strand
GATCCTGTGAGATACTTCCTTGTGCAGCACATGGCAAGTAAACCAGTGACTGGTAAGTGGTCAGTGTGTACAGAAGATGAGAGTGCAGAGTGCTAGGCTTAAATGTGACATCTCTATCAGACCTGTGGCTCAAAGTTTCAGGGAGCTTTTTAGAAGAGGTGGTGGAGAGGGCATGCGAGCCAGAAGTGGTGGATGGAACACAATAGGGCAGTTGCATGCATGAACAAGCAGTGGTTGTGAGGGCATGCACGAGACCTGAGCAAGCGGAAACCAGACGAAAGCATCACATGGAAGGAAGAGGTGGGTACAAAGCTCAACTCCTAGATAGGCTCAATCGACTCCAGTGGGTGACCATGTACCGAGTGACAACTGTCTATACTCCCTTGACTTCATAGGCCTTAATACATGTGACAGGATACATAAAAATATGGTGGGAGTGGTTTATGACAGGTGCCGATGGGGAGAGGGGCCGAAAGATGATTAAGATGTTTTGTATCAAGTGCATGAATATTCAACTACAACATACAGTAAAAACAGAGGGAGTACTGGTGGCTGCAGTGGTAGAGAACGGGGGAGGGCCTGAGAGGAGAATGGGAAGGACAATGTCTGAATTCTCAAACTATCTAAAATATGATTTTAAAACAGAAAAATAAACAATAGAACTGCACACTTTACACTTCATTTTCTATTTCCTTTTTGAATTAAGAATTTCTACTCTTTAATTGACTTAGAGCAGTCCTAAGCAAAGAACTTACATGTACCAGCCCCCAGAAGCTTTCTCCATGGAGGTTTTACTGCTATCCCTGGTTTTGCTTCCCTGAAAAGTGAAGACAATGCAATAGCTTTAACAGACATGGAGGAACCATTTATCAAGTGCTCTGAATTCTTGGGTTGATGACTTCCTACTTTAACTAACATTAGAGATTTACAAAGGAGTTTCATGTGTTCTTCAATAGTTAAATATGATTGCTGAATGCGTTTTTTACCAATTTTCTTATGTGAAAGATGCAGGAAGAAGATAGTTCTTGATTAACAGAAGAGGAGAACACACAGACACACACAGGTACACAGACCACTGCCCAGATACAGACATAGAGACGCACACACGCATACACACACATACACACACACAGACACAGACACAGAGAAACACACAAGCATAAACACACACGCACACATGAACACATAAACACATACGCACGTGCATGCACATGCAGACACACACACACACACACACACACACACACACACACGGACACAGGAAAGCTCGTACACACATACACACAGAGACACAGAGACAGACACACACACAGACACAGAGACACACACATACATGGACACAGACATAGACACACACACATACACACAGATACAGACAGAGAGACAGACACACACACAGACACACAGAGACACAGACACAGAGACAGAGAGAGACAGACACAGACACAGATACACACAGACAGACACACAGACACAGACAGACAGACAGACACACACACAGACACAGAGATAAGAACAACCATTGACTACAGAATTCCACAACTCCACAGACACAGGAAATATACGTCTCAGAAGCCAAGTACTAGATGACACATCTACAGTTGAACCTCTGCACCTAAGGCTCTGTAACTTAGCATAACAGGCGGTAGGGGGAAAGCTATTACATGCCTCCACTCTCACCAGTAAAGCTTTTACAAGAGAGTTCGACATACGCCGAAGGCCAGAACAGGTCAGCTTTCAAAGAGTAAGAGACTACAGTGTGTGTATCCTTGGATGGAGGCTCACATATTGAATCTCACAGGCCTAGAGCTCCAGGACCATTGTCGAAGAGGGGGTGGAAAGATGGCACCAGCCATCCTCTGAACTCGGGGAAGCAGAGACTGATAGGTCACTGGAAGCTTGGGAGTATGAACTTGTGGCAAAGTTGGCCTGAAGCAGACGACCCATGCCTACTCAATTAGAGAAGGGCCTAGAGGGGAGGACAGAAATGCTTCACAGGTTGTTCCGAGACTGAAAACTATTGGAGTTGATTGATGTAGGATGTGGGATAGTATGCTTTATATATAATATCCAGATGGGTTGACTAGATCCCAGGGCACAAATAGACACTGATGGACATCTGGGTACAAATGCTTGATGGAATCCCCCTTATCATGTATGGCAAAAGCCATGAGGAATATGGAGAGAATCACTGGCAGTTTTTAAAATTGAGAGAATCAAGGAAATTTCCAGTCTGACTTGTTTTTGTTTATACTGTCATAGAGACATGGCTATATGAAATGTCATGCTTGGAGCACGTATTGCGGCTATGGCTATGGACAGTCTAGAATTATGAATTTCTGACGTTTCATTGTCTAGCCAATGACTTAACTGATTGTAAAATACACAAAGTCTTACCTTAGTAAAGACGGTTGTGTTACATTGTCTTCCCCTTTTAAACATAAAGCAAAAGCTGGATTATTGGAACCACAAAAGTATAACAAATTAAGTTCAGAAGGCAAATCTTTACTTGGTTTGGACGCATTTGAGACATGCCCGATACAATTCTAGAGTCGATGTTCATTAACAGACAGTTAAATGAAATTGAGAATTGTTTTCCATTTCTTTGTATATTTCAAAAGGAAGAAGAAAAAATCAAGTTTTCCGGGCACTATGTTCAAACCATCCATCTTAAAATGACAATCCAGGAAACTATGAAGCTCCAGGGGGGCCAAGTTCAGTTCCCAAGAACCACATGGGTGGTTCACCACTGCCTGTATTTCCAGATTTGGAGGCACCAGCACCTCTTGCTTCTGTCACATGCACATACCTCCCATATTTGCAAGAAATTAAATTTTAAAAACGAAATGTTAAAAGGTATTGGAGGTGTAGCTACTAGGGACGGCACTTGTTTAGAGTGCGTAGAAAGACCAGTCTTCGGTACTGAGAGCACTGCCATGAATAATAACTGTGGTCAATTATTTAAATTTTAGTCGGTAGCCCGACTGTAAGATATTCCATGCTCTTGTCACCTTTAAGAGGGAGTTGATTAAACATAAAAGTAACAGAATAGGTGTAAACTGCCAAAATTGAGAAAGTGTAGGAAGAAAAAAATACAGAGGCCTTTAAGTATAGTATGAGCAATAAAAATGATGAAAATCATTAACTACTGTGTCATGTCTCTGAAAAATTTGCTTTTGAATAACCTAGAACCATGTAATGATCATTCATTGCATGAGTAAAAATTCAATGCATGAGTAACAAAAACTGAGACAAAACAGTATTTATAAGTCAATATCCTAGGATGTGACTATGGTAGGCAAATACAATGTCCTACACTGGGAAATGTTTTTCTTTCTTATTTTTAAATATCGGTGTATTTGATTTTTATGTGTGTTTGAATACTTGCTTGTATGCATGTAACGTGCATGCTTATTGTTCAAAGAGGCCAAAGCACAGCGTTGGGCACCCTCGAATGGACTTCAGGAACAGTTGTGAACCACCCGGAGGATTCTCGGAAACTAAACTGGGTCCTCTCTAAAACACCTCTGCTCCTCACTGTGGAACCATCTCTCCAGGCCCCGACAAATATTTTCCTTATGTATACAAGATATGACCTATGTCAGTGTCTGAAAAGTAGAGGAAGCCATTTTTCTGCAAATATGATTTCCAACTTAAGAGTTCTGAAATATATGTCTGAAATAATTCTGGATTCCTATTTTGGAAAACTTGGAACCTATAAACCTGCAACACACACTCCATTTCCATAACTCACTCTTTTGGGAATAAGGTGTTTTACTGCTTTTTTTTTTTTTGCAGAAGTGACCATGTAGAGGAGCTGGCTTTTAACATTCTTACCCATACTGCTCTGCACGGAATCTTCAGCAGCAGAAGTTCAGGCCTTGGGGGGGTTTGAATCACTGTGAAATAATTGAAAAAGGGTTCATCATTCTAATATTCAGACGAAGAAAAAATTCTGAAATGCTCTGAATTCTTTGGTTTCTTGTGGGCATAATGGTCCCTTTTTTAAAGAAATTTATAAACATCATTCAATATGTGCTTCAAGCTTTACTTATGGTTGGTGATTTCTTTCCATACAACCTTTCAGTTCTTCTCACGTGAAAGAATTGGGACGAATTATGCCCTGACTGAAACCATACCTCTCTCCCAAACACCCACACCCTCCATATGCCATCTACCCTGACCACAGCTAGGAGCCCCACATTACTAAAGTGCAACTAGAGTTTGATTCTTGTATTGATCAAGAGAATTGCAGAGACGATTGCCCTCCATGATTCAGTTATTGTGGTGCTGCTGTTCATGCCTGGCCTAACTAATGTTTGACCCGGTAAATCGTAATAGTAATGTTCCCTCAGCTCTGTGTTTACGTCCAATTAACATGAAAGGCAAAACCCAAGTTTACAGACCGATGATAAATACTCATGATGTGAGATGGGTTTCTTAAATCCAGATAATTTAATTTAAACTAAGATAATTCATTACTGGTAAAAAGGTCCTTTGAGGAGAGAATTGAATCAGTGTGTGTATTGGTGAAGGGTGGGGATCCATCTATGAAAAGGTGCTGAATGCTCTTGCTCGAGGGTTATGTAAATTTAGAGTGATCCCAATTCGTGTGTGCTGTGAGAAAACACAAGAAACGCCCTGGAGAAGCTGAGCTCCCACTTGCAGAAAAGCAAAGTTAATGTGTGTTATAGTTACTAATAGGTTCATCACTTACAATGTTTGTGGAGGTTCACCTTCCTAAGAAGAGAGCTAGTTCTTTGGAAGTTGTGGATGAGCATATAAAAAATATGTACATGTGAATGGAACTAAAAAGGGCATCTTCTCTGACCAAAATGGCATTGCATTAGAGTGTAGTAACTATAAGATAAAGCAAGCATTAAGATGATTATAATTGGTCTATTTCAGAGTACCCTCAACAAGTTTAGTTTCCTATCTTTATAAGTCTTCAATTGTATAATGTATCTAAGGATCTACAAAATTTTACCTTGGTGAAGGACACTCAGTCATGATGGCACTGGATTCTGGAAATAAAGGCAAAGTATTTTTTTTGTACACAAAATTATCACATATTAAATAGAACAAATCCTTCTTAGTATTGATTATAGTATTACTTATTAACAAAATTGAAATGATGAATGGGCAGAGGATTAGAGGGAACTGAAAGTAGTCACCCTGAAGATAGGAACTATACTCTTTTGGGAACAAGATATTTCACCGCTTTGTTTTTATGCAGAAGAGACCATGTAGAGGAGCTGGCTTTTAACATTCTTACCCATACTGATCTGGACGGGGTCTTCAGCAGCAGAAGTAAAATAATTGCGGGGATTTGAGTGACTGTGAAATAATTGAAAAAGGGTTCGTTATTCTAATATTCAGAAGAAGAAACAATTCTGAAATGCTCTGAATTCTTTGGTTTCTTGCGGGCGTAATGCTCCCTTTTCTAGAAATTTATAAACAGCATTTAATTTGTGCTTCAAGCTTTACTTATGGTTGGTGATTTCTTTAAATACAACCTGTCAATTCTTCTCACGTGAATGAATTACGCCCTGACTGAAACCAAACCTCTCTCCCAAACACCCACACCCTCCATATGCCATCTACCCTGACCACAGCTAGGAGCCCCACATTACTAAAGTGCAACTAGAGTTTGATTCTTGTATTGATCAAGAGAATTGCAGAGACGATTGCCCTCCATGATTCAGTTATTGTGGTGCTGCTGTTCATGCCTGGCCTAACTAATGTTTGACCCGGTAAATCGTAATAGTAATGTTCCTTCAGCTCTGTGTTTATGTCCAATTAACATGAAAGGCAAAACCCAAGTTTGCAGACCAATGATAAATACTCATGTTGTGGGATGGGTTTCTTAAATCCAAATAATTTAATTCAAATTAAGATAATTCATGAGTGGTACAAAGGTCCTTTGAGGAGAGAATTGAATTGGTGTGTATATTGGTGAAGGGTGGGGATGGAGACCCCCACCATCTATGACAAGGTGCTGAATGCTGTTGCTCGAGGGTTATGTAATAACTAAGAGTGATCCCAATATATGTGTGCTGTGAGAAAACACAGGAAAGGCCTCCTCATTTAGTGCCCTTGAAGTTCCAGGCTAATATGGGGACTCTAAAACAGGTTTGGAATATTCAGGAAGAATAATTCCGTTGTGTTTTTTTTTTGTTTTGTTTTTGTTTTCTTTCTGTAAAGGCTCACCTCCCTAGAAGAAAGATGTGGGGAGCCGCCTGCCATCCCTGCAGACGCCATTACAAGATGGCGCTCACATCCGGTTCATGCTGAGCAGTAAATAAGTCAGTACGCATGCCTGAAGTAATTTTCCACCTTCTAGTCTCTGCCTACCTCGTGGCGTGATATGGGCTGATGAGTTTGCGACCAATCAAGAGTTGCCACGTCCAAGACGGGCTTACTAACCTATATAAGGGCTGGGTTTCCGACATTCGGGGTCTTCGCCCTGTAAGCTTATGCTCTCCCTCTCAAGATGCATTAAAGCTTTTCTGCAGAAGGATCCTGAGTGTGCCGCGTCGTTCTTGCTGGCGAGACGATAGCGCGGGACAGAAAGGTAGTTCTGGAAGTTGTGGATGAGCATATTCAAAATACGTATATGTGAATGGAACTAAAAAAGAGCATCTTCTCTGACGAAAATGGCATTGATTTAGAGTGTAGTGACTATGAGATACAGCAGGCATTAAGAAGATAATAAATGGTCTATTTCAGAGCACCCTGAACAAGTTTAGTTTCTTATTTTATAAGTCTTGAATTGTATAATGCATCTAAAGATCTATAAAATTTTACTGTGTTGAAGAACACCCAGTCATGCGGACATTCAATTCTGAAAACAAAGGCAAAATATTTTTTAATACACAAAATTATCACACATTAAATTGACAGAACTAATCCTTTGTTAGTATGGATTCTAGTAGTACCTACTAAAAATGAAGTGATGAATGGGCAGAGGAGTAGAGGGAACTGGAAGTAGTCATCCTGACTACAGCAACTAGAGCTACTCTCTTTCATATGTAAATGCAAGATTTGAATCTTTAGAAAGGTGATATTCAATGGGAAAAATACAGAGTGCAGGAAACCAGGAAGGGGATATGGGAGGGGAGAGGGAATATACTGAAGTAAACAGGGGGGGGTAAGGGAAATAATGGAAAAGGAAAGCTTAAGTGAGGTGTAGCTTGTGAGGGCAGTGTAGAGGAAAGGGTATAGAGTGGGATCCCGAAAAATAAAGAGAGTTTGAAAAAGTAATGAAAACCTACAATTGTAGAAGCTTCCTGAAAATGCACATACACATTTAAAAATGATAATAAATGGAGGCACCTCACAATGTGGAGGGAGACAATTTCCCTCTCAGACATTATAGGCCAGGAAATAACATCTACATTGTGAGAAGTCGGCACCCTATCTCACAGTTGTTAAGGCTGGAGGGGGGAGGGATGATGCACAGACCAGCAAGTGATTCTGGCCTTTGCGTTTGCTCTTGGTTATCCTCCAGAACTTGAAGTAAGAACTTGGTGCTGATGACACTACCTACACGAAGCACAGTACATGATAAAATCAAACTGATACCAGCTTTCAAGTACATCTCACCTGGTTAGCATTCAGGAAACCTTTGCTCTTCCAGTAGTGTGGTGACTTTCCATAGTGCTAGTACGATCTATGCATGCCATTGGAGACGGAAATCATTAATCAGTCCTATCTGGATGTGAGCCCTGGGAGCTTTAACAGTGACTCTCATGGGAAGATATTCCCACTGGTACACAGGTGGCAGAAATGTTATAGAAGTATCCAACCACTTTCTGGTTGGATTGAAGACCTTCTTCAAATCATTGAACCCTCATATGTCACCGTTTTCAGGGCCAAGAATCTGAGACCAGGCAGGTCTAAGGCCATAGAGGAAAAAAAGCTGCTACTGTGATTCCGTTAAATGGACATTATATGAAACCCAGCTCATATCATTATACCCCAAATGAAATAATCTTTCAACAATCATCAGAGACACTTTCTTGTGCAGCACATGGAAGGTGACACAGTGGCTGGCTAGTGGTCTGTGTGTAGATAGGAAGAGACTGTAGAGCACTAGGCCTAAACATGACATACTACTGTGGCTGCAGTAGTACAGAACGGGGGAGGGCCTGAGAGGAGAATGGGAAGGACACTGTCTGAATTCTCAAACTATCAATAAAATATGATCTTAAAACAGAAAAAAGAAACAATAGAACTGCACTTTACACTTCATTTTCTTATTTCCTTTTTGAACTAAAAATTTCTACTCTTTAATTCACTTAGAACATTCCCACATAAAGAACTTATGTGTCAGTATAAGGTTTCTCCATGGAGGTTTTACTGGTTTCTCTTTACTGGTTTCTCTCGTTTTGCTTCACTGAAATATGAAGAAAATGTAATGGCTTTAACAAACATGAGGAACCATTTACAAAATGCTCTGAACTCTTGGGTTGATGACTTCCTAGTTTAACTAACAGTAGAGAGTTACAAAGGAGTTTCTTGTGTTTTTCAATAGTTAAATATGATTGCTGAATGTTTTTCTACAACTTTTCTAGTGTGAAAGAATCAGGAAGAGCATACTTCTTGATTAACCAAACAGAACAACACACAGACATACACACATACAGAAACCCCCGCCCACATACAGATGTAGAGACACACACATGCATACACACACATACACACATATACACACACAGAGAGAAACACACTCATAAACACACGCACAAGCGGACAAACACGCACGCACGCACACACTCACGGACACAGAGAAGCTCGTTCGTATGTGTAGGCAGATGGTGAGTCTTTCCAATGCATTGTCATAATGGCTGCTGTAACTCATGTTTTTATATTTATATGATCAATTCAATTAGCACTGCCTTTTCAGTCATACTCCCGTAGAGATGGCAGAACAGAATATAGCTCTTACAGAAAATCCTACCTCTTTCCTACCTCTAGACAAGTGAAATTTCTTACCCTAAAGTAAATATAGAGCCTCGTAGTTAGAAATAAGTGCATACACCATCCATCAGAGAAGCTTCTATTTTAACAGGTGGAGGTGACTGCAGAATTCGACAACTGCACAGACACAGGAAATATACATCTGAGATGCCAAGTACTAGGTGACACATCTACAGTTGAACCTCTGCACCTAAGGCTCTGTAACTTAGCATAACAGGCGGTAGAGGGAAAGCTATTGCATCCCTCCACTCTCACAAGTAAAACTTTTACAAGAGTTCGATGCACGCCAAAGGCCATGGCAGATCAGCTTTCAAAGAGTAAGAGACTACAGTGTGTTTATCCTTGGATGGGGGCTCATATACTGAACCTAACAGGCTTACAGCTCCAGGAACTTTGTGGAAGAGGGGGTGGAAATGTGGCACCATCCATCCTCTGAACTCGGGGAAATAGATACTGATAAGTCACTGGAAGCTTGCGAGTATGAAATTGTGGCAATGTTGGCTTCAAGCAGAGGACCCATGCCTCCTCAATTAGAGAAGGGCCTAGAGGGGAGGACAGAAATGCTTCACTTGTCGGTCTGAGACTGAAAACTATTGGAGTTGATTGATGCTGGATGTGGGATAGTATGCTTTATGTATGATCTCTAGATCGGTTGACTAGATTCCGGTGGACAAATAGACACCGATGGACATCTGGGTACAAACGCTTGACGGAATCCCACTTAACATGTATGGCAAAAGCCATGAGGAATATGGAGAGAATCACTGGTAGTTTTTAAAATTGAGAGAATAAAGGAAATTTTCAGTCTGACCATGAGGAATATGGAGAGAATCACTGGCAGTTTTTAGAATTGAGAGAATCAAGGAAATTTCCAGTCTGACCTGTTTTTGTTTATACTGTCATAGAGACATGGCTATATGAAACGTCATGCTTGGAGCACGTATTGCGGCTATGGCTGCGGACAGTCTAGAATTATGAATTTCTGACGTTTCATTGTCTAGCCAATGACTTAACTGATTTTAAAATACACAAAGTCTTACCTTAGTAAAGACGGTTGTGTTGCATTGACTTCCCCTTTTAAACATAAAGCAAAAGGTGGATTATTGGAACCACAAAAGTATAACAAATTAAGTTCAGAAGACAAATGTTTACTTGGTTTGGACGCATTTGAGACATGCCCGATACAATTCTAGAGTCGATGTTCATTAACAGACAGTTAATGAAATTGAGAATTGTTTTCCATTTCTTTGTATATTTCAAAAGGAAGAAGAAAATACCAAGTTTTCTGGGCACTACGTTAAAACTGTCCATCTTAAAATGACAATATGGGAAACTATGAAGCTCCAGGGGGGCCAAGTTCAGTTCCCAGGAACAACCGTGGGCGGTTCACAACTGCCTGGATTTTCAGATTTGGAGGCACCAACACCTCTTGCTTCCGTCACATGCACATACTTCCCATATTTG
>NW_008341418.1:11239-12961 GCF_000622305.1 Nannospalax galili | reverse complement strand
AACAAAAACTGAGACAAAACAGTATTTATAAGTCAATATCCTAGGATGTGATTATGGAGGGCAAATATAATGTCCTACACTGGGAAATGTTTTTCAATATAGGTTTATTTTATTTTTATGTGTTTTTGAATATGTGCTTGTATGTGTGTAACATGCATGCTTATTGTTCAAAGAGGCCAAAGCACAGTGTTGGGCACCCTCGAATGGACTTCCGGAAAAGTTGTGAACCACCCTGAGGGTGCTGGGAACCTAAACTGGGTCCTCTTTAAGAACAGCCTCTGCTCCTAACTGTGGAACCATCTCTCCAGCCCCTGACAAATATTTTCCTTATGTGTACAAGATATGACCTATGTCAGTGTCCAAAACGTAGAGGAAGCCACCAGTTTTCAGAATATATGATTTCCAACTTTAAAATTCTGAGATATATTTCTGAAATAATTCTGAATTCCTATTTTGGAAAACTTGGAACCTATAAACTTCAACTTACACTTGGTTTCCATAACTCATCACTCTTTTTTCAATAAGATATTTTACTGCTTTGTTTTTATGCAGAAGAGACCATCTAGTGTAGCTGGTTTTTCACATTCTTACCCATACTGCTCTGGATGGAGTTTTCAGCTGCAGAAGTTAACTCACTGGTGGGGTTTGAGTCACTGTGAAATATTTGAAAAAAGTTTCATTATTCTAATATTCAGACGAAGAAACAATTTTGAAATGCTCTGCATTCTTTGGTTTCTTGTGGGCATAATGCTCCTTTTATTAGAAATTTATAAACAACCTTTAATTTGTGCTTCAAGCTTTACTTATGGTTGGTGATTTCTTTCCTTACAACCTGCCAATTCTCACGTGAAAGAATTGGGACGATTTACACCCTGATTGAAACCACACCTCCCTCCCAAACATGCCCACCCTACATCTGCCATATACCCTGACCACAGCTAGGAGCCTTACATTAGTAAAGTGCAACTAAAGGTTGATTCTTGTATTGATCAAGAGAATTGGGGACATGATTGCCCTCCATGATTCAATTATTGTTTTGCTTCTGTTCATGCCTGGCCTAACTAATGTTTGAGCCAGTAAATAATTATAGGAATGCTCCTTCAGCTCTGTGTTTATGATCGATTCACATGAAAGAAAAACCCAAGGTAATAAACAGATGATAAATAGTCATGATGTGAGATGGGTTTCTTAAATCCAAATAATCTAATTGAAACTAAGATAAGTCATTAGTGTTGAATTGGTGTGTATTGCCGAAGGGTGGGTATGAGATCTCCACCATCTATTAAAAGGTGCTGAATTCTCTTGCTTGAAGGTTTTGTAATAACTTAGAGTGATTCCAATTCATGTGTGCTGTGAGAAAACACAAGAATGGCTTCCTCAATTAGTCCTCTTGAAGGCCAGGCTAATATGGGGGACTCCAAAACAGGTTTGGAATAGGCAGGGAGAATAATTCTGCTGTGTTTTTTTGTGGAGGCTCACCTCCCTACAAAGACAGCTAGTTCTGGATGTTGTAGAAGAGCATATACAAAATATGTGCACTGAACTAAAAAAGAGCATCTTCTCGACCAAAATGGCATTGATTTAGAGTGTAGGGACTATGAGATACAGCAGGCATTAAGATGATAATAAATGGTCTATTTCAGAGTACCCTCAACAAGTTTAGTTTCCTATGTTTATATTCTTCAATTGTATAAAGTATTACAGACCTATAACCTTTTACCT
>NW_008341418.1:8794-9586 GCF_000622305.1 Nannospalax galili | reverse complement strand
GAGACAGGAGGAGAGGAGAAAGAAGGGGAAAGAGGAGAAAAAGAGAGAGAGAGAGAGAGAGAGAGAGAGAGAGAGAGAGAGGAAGAGAAGAGAAAAGAGAAGTGAAGAGAAGAGAAGCGAGGAGAGATTTATTTCAGGTGCATATGACACAGTGCGAGCATGCATGTTACAGTATAGTTGGGAATCAATCCTAACCTTGTACCTTGTGTTGTACAAGATCTATTGTTCATGGGTCCAGGGAAGGTATCTATCATGCTTCAAGGGATTCTCTATTTCCACACCCCATCTCAAAAAGGGCTCCCCACAATAAGAGATGATCACTGACCATCAGGCTTTATGTGGATTCTGGGCATCCAAACTTACTCCTTACACTTGCATGGCAAACACTTTATCCACCGAGCCATCTCTTTAACTCTGAATTATCACTCTATTTCATACTACATGGGAGGTCAGTAGAAAATTTCATCCACTTGCTTCAAGTGTGTGCTTTGTAAATATTGATTCAGCTTGGAAAGAAAGTAGAAATTATTAAGATGAACTTGTGCTAACGAAAGAGAAACACAGTTCTGGATATTAACTGAGTAGTATTTTAAGGGTCCTGCAAGAAGGAGTCTGAGCTCCAAAACCAAAAGAAATGCGTTTTTAGGATGTGATGCATCTATAACCCCCTAAATATAGTTAGTTCTAAGAATATAAAATTTTATGGTTTATAACATCAAATTGTTAGGAAGAGTTCACAATATAATAAAATGAACATACAAAAATAAAATTATGAGTCATAGACTTGGATAT
>NW_008341418.1:5655-7839 GCF_000622305.1 Nannospalax galili | reverse complement strand
GAGTATACACACACACATATAATTGGTACTATACATAAATAAACCCAGGATTTTTTCAGCTGTTAACAAAAATGAAATTATGTATGGTTATCAGAGTAGATGGAACTGGAAGTAATCATCCTGAGTACAGCAACTGTAACTTCTTTTTCATATGTCAATGAAAGCCTTGAATCTTTAGATAGGTGAGATTTAATGAGAAAAATATATAGAGCTCAGGTAACTAGGAAGGGCCATGGGAGGGGAGAGGGAATATACTGGCATAAAGGGGGGAAGGGGAAAAATGTAAAAGGGTTAAATAAAATGTGTCATGGGAGGGCAGTGTAGACGAAATGGGGATATTGAAAAATAAAGGCAGTTTAAAGAAGTCAAATGAAAACCTACTACTGTAGAATCTTCTTAAAAATGCACATGAACATTTAGAAAAGATTTTAAAAGGAGTTACTCCACAATGTGGAGGGAGACAATTTCCCTATCAGACATGATAGCCTGGTGGATAACAACTACATTTTGAGAAATCAGCTCATTTTACAGTTGTTGACCATGGAGGGGGGAGGGATCACCCACAGACCATCAAATCATACTGGCCTTTTCATTTGCTCTTGATGTAAGAACTTGATTCCAATGACACTACCTACATGAAGCACAGAACATGGAAAAATCAAACTGGTACCAGCTTTCCACTTCATCTCGACTGGCTAGCATTCATGAACAGTTTTCTCTTCCAGTAGTGTTTTACCTATCCATACTGATCAGAGGTTCTATCCATGCTATTGGGAGAGGAAATTATTCATCAGTCCTATCCAGATGTGAGGTCTGAGGGCTTTTCAATGACTGTCACTGCAAGATATGCCCACTGGTGCACTAGTGGTAGAAATGTTATAGAGGTTTCCAACAGCTTTCAGGTTGTATTTAAGACCTTCGCAGGATGGAACCCATAAAGTCACTGTTATCAGGGCCAAGAACTTGTGACAAGGTAGGTCAGAGGCCATAGAGGAAAAACCTACTACTGAGATTCTGTTAAATGGACATAGTATGAAACCAATGGATCACCTCTCAATGATCATCAGAGATACTTCTTTGTGCAGCACATGGAAAGTAGCCCAGTGACTTGCAAGTGGTCAACGTGGAAAGAATAAGAGACTGCAGAGCGCTAGGCCTTAATGTGATATTTATATCACACCTCTTGCTCAAAGGTTCAGGGAGCAGTTTGAAAGAGGTGGCAGAAAGTTCATGCGAGACAGAAGTGGTGGATGAGACACAATAGGGCAGTTGCACACATGAACAAACAGTGGTTGTGAGGGCATGCACAAGACCTGAACAAGTGAAAACCAGACAAAACCATTGCATGGAAGAAAGAGGTGGGTACAAAGCTTCCGCTGTAAATAGGCTGTCTAAACTCCAGTGGATGACCTTGCACTGAGCGACATGTGGCTACACAAACTTGACTTGATAGTCCTTAAGTTATATGACAGAATGCATAAAATCTGGTGGGGGTGGTTTATAAAAGGTACAGATGAGGAAGGGGGTATACCAATGATTAAGATGATGCTCTGAGAGAAATGAATGAATATTCAACTACGATATACATTAAAAACAGAGAGGATAGGGAGTGGTGGTGGTTGCGTTGGTAGAGAAGTGTAGAGGGTCTTCAGCAGGGACTTGCCATGGCAGCGGGTTTTAGTGGACAAGCTGTAAAAAAAAAAAAAAAAAAAAAAAAAAAAAAAAAAGAAAGAAAGAAACGAAAAAAAGAAATAATAGAACTGCAATTTATACTTCATTTTCATACTTCCTTTTTGAACCTTAAACTTTCTAGTCTTTTATTTACTTAGAGTTGCACCATGCACAGCACATATCTGTAAAAGAACTTACTTGTACTGTCCCCTATAAGCTTCCTCCATGGAAGTTTTACCAGTTTCTCAGGTTTGACTTCACTGAAAGATGAAGAAAATACACTTACTTTATAGACACATAGGAATCATTTACCAAATGCTCTAAATTATTGGTTTTATGACTTCCTGTTGTAACTAACATTAGAAATTTACAAAGGAGTTTAATTTGTTCTTCAATAGTTAAATATGATTGCTGAATGCTTTTCCTACAAATTTTTTTGTGTGTGAAAGAAACAAGAAGATAGTCCTTGATTAATCCAACAGCAGAACACACAGACGCACAGACACAAACACA
>NW_008341418.1:0-4243 GCF_000622305.1 Nannospalax galili | reverse complement strand
TGTGTCCTGTTTTTGCAGGATGAAAGGTGCAGAATCGAAGGAATCATGGAGAGGATCTGAGCTTGGTACCATCTGAGACCAGGAGAGACCACTGGTGAAGCTGCTACCCCAGGATATTGGCGATGCCAGGATCATGGGACATCTGTCAAGAACAGTGGCACATGTGAAGTGGAGTCAGTCTGAGCCTAAGAAACAAGCTGTGTGTGTTATGAATTGCAGGCTCCAAGCTTTTTGGAGGTCAGATGATCATGGGTGAATCTCAGGTATCCGACAACAAGCTATTTACAGTGTTCAATTTTGGTTTTGCTTAAGTGTGCCTGGTCCTTTGATTTGAAATACCAAAGTACTTAACATGATATTGATTTTATAGGAGCCCACAGTTAAGAAATTTTGGATTGTTTTAAAGAGGCATTGAGTTTTTAAAGTATTGGAATTTTTAAAGATTATTAATTTTAAAGTTGTGATGTTTATATTGCAATAGTAATATTAACATGAGGTCTTGGGGACAAGGAATGGAAAGTTTATGGTTTAATAGTGATGTGTTTGTCAAGCTGACAAGGGGTCCATTGTGCTGGATAGCTTCAGTTGTTGACACACCTGAGATGAGGAATGCTCCACTGCTGAATGTTCTTTACTGGATTGGCCTGAGGGAATAACTTTGAGGCTTTTTCTTAATTGCTGAGTGTTGTGGGAGTTCCCAGCCAACTGTGGGTGTTACCATCCCTGAGCAGGTGGTCCTGTGTTGAATAAGAAAGCAAGCTGAGCACAGGCCAGAGGAGCAAGCCAGTAAGTAAGTAGCATTTCTCATGGTCTCCGCCTCCAGGTTCCTCCACTAAGGTCCTGTCTGAAGTCCCTTAAAGACAGACTGTGATGTGGAAAGTGGAAGTCATATAAACAAACCCTTTCTTTCCTAAGTTAGTTTTGATCAGAGTGCTTTATTACAGTGATAGATAGTAACTATAGAGCAGTATGAGAGTCACGGTGATGACACTTGCTTACAGTACATTTATCTGGGTACAAATGCTTGACAGGATAGGCCTTCACATATATGACAGAATGCATGAAATCTGGTTGGGGGTATGAAGCATGTGGTTGAGACAGGAGGTCTAAATTTAATTATGATCTACTTTATGAAATGCACAAAAACTCAATAAAATATGCATAATAAATAAATCAGTATAAATTCTTGAGAGTGTTATTTTCATGTTTTAAAAGTCTATACAAACTCAGTGGACCAGGATGGTCAAGCACGTGCTGTGTAATAATACACAGCACTCATTTTTCTCCAACCTCTTCATTGTGTGACAAATTGCTCTGGAAATCATGCTTTGTAGCCTATGAACCATATACCAACATAGTCTATGTTAACAAAAACAAAAGTAAAATTGTCCTGGAGGTGAAGCTAATAGGCACAGCACTTGCCAAGCATGCTCACAAAGCCCTGTGTTGAACACCTAGCACTTGAAAGAGAGAAAATAACATATGAGGGCTTAGTGGTACTTCTGGAGGATATCATACTATTGAGGCAAAATATATACTCACTCTAAAATGGGAGATGATTAAGTTTAAAGTTACAATGTTAAAATGTCTAAATTGAGAAATGGTAGAAAAGAAAAAAACATCCAGATACATTAGGCAAGAAATCAATGATAATCATTGAATAGTGTACCTTTTGTTTGTGACATAATCAGGATTTAGAGTTACTGAATTATTTAACTATATGCAGTACTAAATACAATGTGTTTATTGTAACAAATGAAAGAAAAATCCATTTTGATAATAAATCCAAATTTCTATAATGTGTCTAGAGAGGACACATACTATGTCCTATGTTAGGACCATTTTCTTGGGCCTGAAGATATTGTTCAGAGGTTAAGAGCACTGACTGCTCTTCCCGAGGACCCAATTTCAACTCCCAGCACCCACATGGCAGTTAATAACCATATGTAACTCCAATACAGGGGATTCAACACCCTCTTCTGGCCAGAGGCATTGCATGCACATGTGCACTTTCATACATGCAGGCAAAACACCAATACACATAAAACTAAGTAAATAAAAAGTTTTGAAAACTATTTTCCTTAATTATATATAAATATACATTTACTGTTGATTAAATGAGAAACATTTTTCAGACAATACAGTTTCATATTTTAAATTTCTTAGAAACAATTTCATAAACCATTCTGACTTTCCAGAATATTAGGAAATAAATTGAGAAACAACATACTAGGGCTGGACAGATGGCTTAACGATTAGGAATACTCATTCTTGCAGAGGACCCAGGGTCAGTTGCCAGCACCCACATGGTGGCAAACAATGGTAGGTAACTCCTGTTTCAGGGGGTGTGATGCTCTCCTCAGTGTTCATCTAGATAGTGAGTTCCAGGACAGCAGGGCCTACAGGGAGACCCTGTCTCAAAAAGACCAAAATAAAAAAATAAATAAATAAGGTACTTAGTTTATTTTGTGGTGGCGCACACTTTTAATCCCAGCACTCGGGAGGCAGAGGCAGGCAGATCTTTGTGAGCTCGAGGCCAGCCTGGTCTACATAGAAAGTTCCAGGACAGCTGGGGCTACGTAGAGACCCTGTCTCAAAAAGACCAAAAACAAAACAAAACAAAAACACAATAAAACTGCATTTATATTTCATTTCTTTAAGCATTTCACTCCTTTTTTAAATTTAGGGAAGGACCAACTGCAATAATTCACTATCCAAATTCTTACCTGCACTGGTCTGTGCAGACTTTTTCCATACTGATATTCGCTGTTTTTCAGCTCTCATTTCACTGTGACATATTTCAAAAAGCAACTTTAATATTCATACAGAAAAAAATGACCAATGTCTCTAACTTTGTTTTTTAGTTCTTAATGTACCTTACATTAGAAATTTATAAGCAACTTTTAATTTCTTCAACAGATAATTATGATTGGCAACCACTTTCCTTATGTTTTGTGTTGCAGGAAAATAATTTAGCCCATGAATAACACAATAACAAGCCCCCTTCTCTGTGTGTGTGTGTGTATGTACAGAGACTTGGGAAAGGAGGATAGTAGCTCTTGCACATGCTTTGTTTTGATAATTGCAGCAACTAATTTTGTATTTATATACTCAATACAATTAGTTCTCCTATTTTATTCTTCCCCCATGCCCCTAGGGCACCATGTCCCCTTCTCCCATCATGACATGTAGTAGGCATTCCATTGAATTCCATTGGTAGACCATGAAATTTGTGCCTCTCAGCATCTCTCTGGCAGCACTCTCATAAGCCATCACCTTTTTGGGGTACTTTAAAGGTGGTTTTAATGGCCTATTCATGTGTGAATGGTGAAACCAAAACCTGTCTCTTTGTTTTACAAACATTACTGTGATGCTGAATCCATATAACTCACAACCTGGGCCTAAACTCACAGGAGGGCAATATGCACCTAACGTCCAGTGTTTCCTGGCCAAAGCTTAGAGCATGGATTTTCAGGTATGTTTTTAGCAAGCTCTGGGCCAACTATATTATTTCCTAGGTTCCACATTGGTTGTGGAACGCATTAACAAGTGAGGGCTGCAAATCGAATGTACAGGCCCTTGTTGAAAAGGACACTGCCGAAGGGATGTTCAGCAAGGCCTAGGAGGGCCTTCAACCTTGTCCTTTTATTTTCAGTGTCTTCTCAGCAGAAAATAAGCCTCAATCATATTATCTCAGTGACCTGGAATTGTTTTTTAATCAGTGTATTGGATGCATGCATGTGTAATCTTGTTCATGTGTGTGTATGTGTTAGCATGTGTGAGTATGTGCCCTGATGCATGTGTTGAGGTCAGAGGTCAACTCTGGATGTTCATTCTTGCCTTTCACCTTAGTTTTGAACAGGATCTCTTGTTGTTAACAGCTACATACACCAGGCTAGCAGCTGGAAAGCTTCCAGGGATTCTGTATCTATCACCCTTCACTATAGGCTACATGGGATCACAGATGCACACTGGAGCATAAGGCCTTATGTGCTGTTGGGGATCTGAACTCTGAACCCTCTCACTGGGGTAGTAAGCACTTTATTCCTTGAGCCATCTCTTCAGCGCTGAATCACTAAGAATATATCATACCATATCAAAGACACAATCAGATTTCCCATATGCCTCAAAATTGTTGGCTTTAAAGTTTTTACTCAGCTTTTAATAAAGGAGAACTAAATAAGATAAATGTTCCTGAGTAGAGGAAAGACAGGTACATTAATTCGATTAGTAGGGTATAATG
>NW_008341417.1:1489537-1490138 GCF_000622305.1 Nannospalax galili | reverse complement strand
ACATAGTCCCTTTCCTCAAAAGAAGTTTCTTTTTGTTGTTTTACATGCTGGGCCATTTGAGGTGTTAGTTGTTAGCTTGCTGGATTGAGATTGATTTTTAGAATATCTTGATCTTTTCTAAGACTTAATTTCTAACGTCTGTACTTTATTTCTAACAGTCCTAGTTTGTTCTTCATTGCTGTGACAAAATACTCTGACCAGTACCAGCTTGGGGAGGAAAGGGTTGATTCACCTTACATCTCCCAGGTCGCAGTTGGTCAGGGAGCCAGCCCAAAGTAGGAACTTGGGGCAGGAACCTGGAAGCTGGAGCACAGGCCGTGGAGGAACTCAGCTTACTGGCTTGCTTCCTTATCCAACACAGGCCCACCTGCCCAGGGGTGGCACTACCCACAGTGGGCTGGGCCCTCCCACATCACTCAGCAATCAAGAAAATGCCCCACAGACATGGCCACAGGCCAACCCAATGGAGGCTCCCTCAACCCAGGTGTGTCATGTTGACACCAGAGCTATCCAGCACAATTGACCCCTTGTCACCTTGACACACAAACACATCACTATTAAACCATAAGCTTTCCAATTCTTGTCCCCAAGCTATGATGTT
>NW_008341417.1:1488365-1489047 GCF_000622305.1 Nannospalax galili | reverse complement strand
CATCTCTGGAATAAAGCCAACTTGATCATGGTGGATGATCCTTTTGATGTGTGTCTGTATGCGGTTTGTAAGTATTTTATTGAGAATTTTTGAATCTATGTTCATTAAGAATATGGGTCTATAGTTTTCTTTTTTGGTTGTATATGATTATGGTATGAGAGTGATGCTGGCTTCATAGAAGGAATTTGGAAGTTCTTCCTCCATTTCTATCGTTTTGAATAAATTAAGTAGATCTTCTTTAAATGTCTGATAGAATTCTGCTGTAAATCCATTTGGTCCGGGACTTTTTTTAGTTGGGAGATTTTGTATTACTGTTTCAATTTCTTTGTTAATCTCTTCTCAGTTTAGTTTTGGTGGTTCTCATGCCTTTAGTTATCCATCCATTTCTTTTAGGTTTTCAAATTTAGTAGCATATAGGTTTTTAAAGTATTCCCTTATAATGTTCTGTATCTTTCTGGTGTCTGTTGTGATGTTTCCCCTTTCATCTCTGATTTTGTTGATTTGGAGGTGCTTTTTCTTTTGGTTTAACTGGGCTAGCAGTCTATCAATCTTGTTTATCTTTTCAAAGAACCAGCTCTTGGATTTGTTGGTTTTTTGTATTGTTTTCTTTGGTTCAATTTCATTACCTTCTGCCCTGATTTTTGTTATTTCTTCTTGTCTGCTGGGTTTGGGTTTCGTTTGC
>NW_008341417.1:1487498-1488299 GCF_000622305.1 Nannospalax galili | reverse complement strand
TAGGCACTTAGAGCTATAAACTTCCCTCTAAAGACAGCTTTCAGCACGTCCCAGTGGTTCTGTGGGGTTGTATTGTCCTTTTCATTTAGTTCCAGGAATACTTTTCTTTCTTAATTTCTCTTTTGACCCATTTATCATTCAGGAGTATGTTGTTTAATCTCCATGTGTTCATATGGTGATTAGAACTTCTTCAGATGTTCATTGTAAGCTTTATTGCATTGTGGTCTGATAGAATGCATGGAATTATTTCAAGCTTTTTGTATTTGTTGAGGTTTGTTTTGTACCCCAGCATATGGTTGATTTTGGAGAACGTTCCATGGGGTGCTGAGTAGAAAGTATGTCCTTTGATGCTTGGGTAGAATACTCGGTAGATGTCTGTTAAGTACATATGATATATGGTATTGTTTAATTCAGATGTCTCTCTGTTAACTCTCTGCCCTGTTGACCTATCTAATGGAGACAGTGGGGTATTGAAGTCCCCTACTATTAGTGAGTTGGGATTAATCTGGGTCCTAAAGTCCTATAGTATTGTTTTTATGAAGTTAGATGCACCAGAGTTTGGTGACAATATGTTCATGATTGTAATATCTTCTTGATTTATTGTTCCTGTGATCAGAATAAAGTGGCCCTCTTTATCTCTTCTGATTAGTTTTAGTTTAAAGTCTATTTTGTCAGATATTAGAATTGCTACACCTGTTTTTTTCTTAGTGCCATTTGCTTGGTATGTTTTTTCCCATCCTTTCACTTTGAGATAGTCTCTGTCCTTGAAAGTGAGATGAGTTTCTTGCAGACAACAAAAAG
>NW_008341417.1:1475398-1486360 GCF_000622305.1 Nannospalax galili | reverse complement strand
TGGGGATATGTTATTTTGGCTTTTCATGTTATTATTTTTTCTCTGTGATTTTGACATGTGGATTTCTTTTGTAGTTTCTAATTCTTGTGTGAGACTCAAGCCTTCAAGTTTAGGTCTGCTTCTCTTTGTGAACTTCATGTGCCTATGTGGTTTACTCTTTGGTCGTGAAAAGCTGGTTCCTCTAAGCTTCCAGTTCTCTCTTTTGATTATATATTGGAGTGTTCAGATTGCTTCTGTCTTCAGGAGTTCCCACAGAGGCCCACGTCAGATGAGGATCAGATGCTCTCAGACTTTCTTCTTAGGTCTGGATCCCTCCAGGAAAGATTTTGGCCTCAGGAATTTGGGGGTCAGACTAGCTTGGGAGCCGTGCCCAGGAAAGATGTTGGTCCAGGGCTTCTGGTGGCCATGACACCCAGAGATGCAAAGGAAAATGGGGGCAGAAGCAGCCCCAAGGGCCTCTGGGGACTGCACTAAGGAGCTGGGTTGGTCTGGATGCAAAGGACCAGGAAGAGAAAGGTCAGCCCCAGCATCCAATAAAGAGGCTGGCAGGTTGTACAGCCCAGGGAAGCAGAGGGAGGTGAGGGCAGGGCCAGGCCTAGAGTGCCCCTTGGGGACCCATGAAGGAACTGAGTTGGTCTTTATGCAAAGGATCAGGATGCAGTGGTGGTTCCCCAGGTGTCTGGGGCACCAAGACAAGGAATGGGACAGAACCCAGGCTAGGAGGAGAGAGCGGGAGATGGGAGGGTGAACAAGGCTGAGGGAATCAAGGTGCGGAGGGCATGACAGACCTACCCCCGAGAGAGCCCTATGGGTAAGAGAGGGCCTGTGGTTTGTGTAGGCCCAGAGAAGCAACGGGAGGTGAGGGTGGGGCCAGGGACCGAAGCAGTGCTCCTAGGGACCTGGAAAGGAACTGAGTTAGTCTGGATGCAAAGGATCAGGAAGCAGTGGTGGTTCCCCAGGTGTCTGGGGCCCAAGGTAAGGAATGGGACAGGACCCAGGCTAGGAGGAGAGACCAGCAGATAGGAGGGTGAGTGTGGCTGGGTGAGTCAAGGCGTGCAGGGTGGGATAGACTTACCCCAGAGTGAGAGGCCTGAGGGGATTCTAGGAATTTTTTAATTTTCTTCTTAATTTCTTTAGTGACCCAATTTTCTTTCAGTAGTGTGTTGTTTATTCTCCATGAGTTCATCTATTTTCTGTGCTTTCTGTTATTGTTAATAACTAACTTTATTCTACTGTGGTCTAAATACAGGAAGTTATTACAATTTTCCTGTATTTGTTGAGTTGCTTTGTGTCCTACCATGTGGTTAATTTTGGAAAATTACTTGAGTTGCTGAGAAAAAAAATGTGTATTCTTTAGTTTTTGAGTGGAATGTTCTGAAGATGTTTATTAGGTCCATTTGATTTATGATGTCATTTAACTCCAATGCTTCTCTCTTTAGTTTTTGTCCAGACATCCTATTGGTGGAATACTTACAGGTAGGGAGCCAGGGTAACTGACAGGCAGCTATATTACCAAAAGCCCACATTGGAGTGGATGAAGACTCACAAGAGTGCACCCTTGAAGCTCCCTGCCCCACCTGCAGGCAGCACCAATGTAGAATCTCCACTTCTGGGCAATTGCTTCTTGCTTTTATAGCTTTGGGAAGGGGCCTTGTGAATCTTGTCACATTGGAGCTTCCAGAAACCTTTTGAATTTCATTAATTTCCAGTCTCAGGAACCTTTTTCTCACCTTCAAGAGGGAATCTTTCAATTTTGAGGAAACAGTTACACACCTCAACTCAATAATGAAAAGACACAGACTGGCTGACTGGATTCAAAACCAACACCCACAGTACTGGAGAGATCGCTCAGTGGTTAAGAGTACTGGTTGCTCTTACAAAGAACCCAGGTTTACTGTGCCCGGCCCTTCTTGCCATTTCTTCAGCCAGTCACTCATTCCAGGGTGATATGTTGATTCCCAGTTATGCTGGTGCTTCCCAGGTTAGACTGTCACCTCTTTCCTTGTCCTTTTTTGAAAAAATTTTATTTGTATGTGTGTACACATGAGTCCAGTGCCCTTGGAGGTTAGAAGAGGGCATTGGATCTCCTGGAGCTGGAGTTAGAGGTGGTTATGAACCATCAGATAAGGGTACTGGAACCAAACTGGAGTCCTCTGGAAGAGCAGTAAATGCTTTTAACTGCCAAAACATTGCTCCATCCCTGTCCCTGTCCTTCTTTGAACAACTTTAAAAGTTGAACATCCTTGAAGTCTTTCTTTCACCTACTCTAACACTATCTCTGTGGCATTTAATCTGTACCTTTAAATGTTGCATTCCAGGGGGTGGAGAGGTAGTTCAGTGGTTACAACACTTGCGCTCTCGAAGAGGACCCAGGTTTGGTTCCCAGCACCCACATGGCAACTAACAACCATCTGTAACTCCAGTTCCACTGGATCTGATGCTTTCTTCCTCCCCCTGCAGGCATTGCACATACATGGTATACTTACATACATGTGGGTAAAACACATACATTAAATAAAAGAAAAATTTTAATTCAAAATACCCATAGAACTTTCTCTAAAATAGATAGCATTCTAGGTCACACAACAAGTCTTAACATAAATAAGTCAAGATGATGTCTCATGTTTTATTATATCATATAGTCGAATAAGATTAGAAATCAGTAGGAAGTAAAATAGAAACTGCACGAATACTCAGAGACTGAACAGTACACTCTTAAAATGACCAGTGGTTAATAACAGAAAACAGGGAAGAAAATTTAAAATTATAAGAACTAAATGAAAAGCGTAACTTAACCAGAAAATAATTGTAATTTCATAGTCCAGAGAAACCACTCCTGATATTTTGGTATATTTTCTCTACATAGAGTTTTTTTGTTTGGCTTACATGACTCGATCTAGTTTTCCAAATGTTTTCCTTGAGCCGCCTCAAACGAAGCTTTGAAAACTAAGCATTCTCTTCCATATTTGAACATGTATCTCTAAAGTTTTAAATATTAATCTAACCAGATTGACTTTCTTTTAACTGCCATAGAAATTAGTGGATATTATGTAAAATCTATTGATGATACTGAGCTATAGAAAGAACAATATGGAGAGTTGGCTCAGCAGTTAGGAATACTGTTTTTGTAGAGGACCTGGTTTTGATTCTTAGCACCCACATAGCGGCTAACAACTATCCATAATTCCAGTGCCAGGGGAATTTGAAACCCACTTCTGACCTCCGTGGGCACTACACAACAGGTGCACTTACACACAGGCACGCAGTACACTCATACACGTTTAAAAAAAAAAAAAGAACAAATATACCATACCATGGTTTGATAAAATAGTCTTTTAATTGCGTTATTGAATAAATTATACCATATCTGAAACAGATTAGTAAAATTCTAGAAACAAATTTTACCAAGTGTGCCTTTTTTTCCTATATACTATTTATCATAACTGCATTGTATGAGATATTATAAATACTTTAAAAATAATAAACACATTAAAGGACAAGGAATGGAAAACATTAAGGGAAGGAACACTCATTGGAAGCACCTTCCTAGTCAGTTCCAGAATGTGAGCCAGCAGAGGGGGCTTGTCAGTGGGCTTACTGATGTAATAACCACTCATGCATTCCAGTGTAAGTGGAAAAGGAAAGTTTTTATGCAATCCTTCTCCTCCACTCTCCCTCCACCTTCCCTTATCTTCCTCCTCTTCCTTTTCCTTCTCTTCATCTTCTATTTCTTTGGCTTTTCCCCTTCTCTTCACTTCCTTCTCCTTAAATAGACATTCAGAGGCTTAGTGCCAGCACCCTTGCAGTGTTTGATTCCTAGAGCCTCAAAAAATAAAATGAAGTTGCATCAGCTGGAGAGATGATTCATGGGTGAGAGTAAGTGTACTGCTCCTTCTGAGGACCTGAGTTTGTGTCCCAGTACTCACATCTGCTGGCTTACAAATGCCAATCACTGTGGCTCCAGAGGATCTAGTGCGCTCTTCTGGCCTCTGCAGGCATTGCACTCCTGTACACAGTTTGAAAGTAAAATCTAAAATGAAGTTGCAAAAGAGATGTTCGGTTCAAGAGATTATACCAGCAATGTAATAAAAATTACCAATGATACCTAGTATAATTTATTTTTATCACTATCAGTAGCTTTAATGGAAAATTGTGTCCATTGTTATAAACAATAGAAAGTAATAGACAAAATATTTCAGAAGTCTTTCTTAATATTTAAAGAATTTTAAGCCAGGTGTGATGGTGCATGCCTTTAGTCCCAGCATTTGGGAGGCAGAGGCAGGCGGATCTCTGTGAGTTCAAGGCCATCCTGGTCTACGTAGCAAGTTCCAGGTCAGCTGGGGCTACAGGAAGACCCTGTCTCAAAAAGACCAAAAATAAATAAATAATAAATAAATATTAAAAGAATTTTTCAGATAAAGAAAAATGAAGGCTGGGTATGGTGATGTACAGCTGTCACCCCAACACACAGGAGGCTAAAGCAGGAGGAATGCCATGATTTCCAAGCACACAGGCCTGAGCTACAGAGTGAGGCTATGTCTCAAAAAAGAAAGAATAGCAGCTGGAGAGATAGCTCAACAGTTGAGAGCACTAGCTGTTATTGCAGAAGACTCAGGTTTGAATCCCAGCACCCACATGACAGCTAACAACCATTCATAATTCCAGTTCCAAAGGATCTGACACCCTCTTCTGACCTCCTTGGGCATTGCATGACATGGGTGCACTTACAAACATGCACACAATACATTCATAAACATAAAATTTTTTAATTTTTTTTGAAACGAAAGAATAAAGCAACAGCAGAAGGCCGGAAGTCAAAATGAACAAGGTGTATATGGTACATAGCCAAGGGATTTGGGGCTCCCTTTGCTCACATGGAAGAGTGCAGTCCATCTGCATGCTGGCCAGCAGTTCGCCGTGACTCCTATCACCTTTGCTTATCTCCTCATGAAACTGAGTAAAATCTGAATGGCGAATACAGAGAACTGAGGGCTATGTGGTTGTCACTTTGAAAAACATCATTTAAATAGTGTTCCTTTGCTATGAAGCTGTAGTTCACCAGCCCAGCATATGAAGCCCTGGGTCTGATCCCAGCACCAGAAAAAACTGGGTCTCGTGGTGTATTCTTATAATCCCAGCACTTGGGAAGTGAAGGCAAGAAAGGTCATCCTCAGAGTTCAAGACCAGTCTGAGATACTTGAGACTGTCTAAAAACACAAAACAGTGTTCCTCAGTTTTCAAGTGCCTGCTCTGTGGTTTCGTTTGATTGATTGTCTCTGCTGGTGCATGCATTAGTGAAAAATTTTGCATCTATGTTTTCTATTTAATTTTATTGGTTTGATTTGGTTTGATTTTAGTTTTTGGAGATAGTATTTCACTCTAGCTTTCAATAACCTGAAACTCACCATGTACCCAGGCTGGCCTCAAATTTTGGCTGTCCTCCTGCCTCACCCTCCCAAACACTGAGATCACAGGCTCAAGCCACCACACCCAGTTTTGCTTCCATGATTTTCACTTTATTATACAGAAGTTGGCAATGGTCAGCTCCTCCAAAGGACACTGCAGTTTAATATCGAAAAGAATGCAGGCATGAGTTTGCAATGTCAGAATGTAAGAAAAGATCCAAATGAACAGTACCACCTGAGCTGTGCATTCTCTTTTTATTTTCTTATTTTTAAAAAATATTTTATTAATTTTTATTTTATGTGTATGTGTGTGTGAGTGTATTGCCTGCATGATCCTAAGTGCACCCATGTCATGCAATGCCCATGGAGGTCAGAAGAGGGTATCAGATTCCCCTGTAACTCCAGTGATGGACGGTTGTTAGCCATGTGGGTGCTGGGAATCCAACCCTGATCCTCTTCAAGAGTAGCCAGTGCTCTTAACAGCTGAACCATTTCTCCAGCCACCCAAGCTGTGCATTCTAGAAGGGGCAAGAGGAAACTGAGTCTTGGCAGTCTGCCACATACTAGGTGGAAGGGCTGTGTTGTTACTCAGACTGTGTGCAGATGGATACTGCTCTGCCCACTTTCACTTCATCTGAAAACCTTACAGTCTGAAAATAACAGTGGGATCTAAACATTATATTTTTTCTTAAGACACAGTAAAATAGGCACATAGCTATTTAATGAAAATGCTTATGCAAGTATCCTATAAATTATTCATTTATCAACAGAAGCGTATACTAGAGTGAGCCTACCATTTTCCTAATGTAAAAGAATCAGGAATAATAAACCAAGGCAATTATTCTATTAAATATGTATAAGAAGGCTACCAGGAAATTAATTTATTCACAGTTGAAGAAATGGGAAACTATATATTTAACAGTTACAGATTTTTTTGTTTTTTTTCCTTTGGAGATAGGCCTTGTTAGACAGTCCAGGGTGGCCTGGGACTTGCTGAATAGTCCAGGCTGGCCTCAGACTTAAGATCCTCCTGCTTTAGCCTCCAAAGTAACGGGATTTTAAGTATATTCCACCACCTCTGGCTTCTATGGCTATAAAATCTTAAGTCTAAAATAGAATTTAAGATGCTGGAAAGACGGACAGATCAGCAGTTAAGCTCACTGGTTGCTCTCACAGAGGACCCAGGTTCGGTTCCCAGCATCCACATGGCTAACAACCATCTGTAACTCCAGTTCCAGGGGATCCAACGCCTTCTTCTGTCCTCTACAAGCATTACACAACATGGTGCACTTACATACATGCACATATAAAAAATTAAATAATTAAAATAAAAGCAGATCAAACTCAACCTGCTGGATCTTGGGCCATTAATACTTTGATCTTTAGAAAACTACCTTGCTGAGTAATTAATATATTTTTAATTTAGAGATTTAATTTCAGTGAAATGAACAAATTAAAATGAATTTACCAGTATTAAAAAAAAATGAGTTTGCTCAGACTAAAGAGCACATTGGTTAGCCTATTACTAACCTATGATTTGGGGTGAGGGGTTACTTCAAGTCCACAAACATTTACTAAATGTTTATTACATGTAAAACACTTAATAGATGACTTAAGACACAAAAACATGATTAAAACACTGCCCTTCTCAAAGTTCAGAACTGAAAAGAGGGAGTAATACAGGTAACACGGTGTTGGCCATAGAGACACAATCAAGATTCTCAACTAGACACGTGCAGGAAGGCTTTGTGGAAGACAGTGCATGTATGACATCATCTAACATATGGGGAGGACAGAATTTTGATCACTTAGCCTATGGGCAAAAGCCCTAGGATAAGAATGCCCAGGTATATATTTTGCCAGTGAATGTTCATGGCTCAAAGTAAAGAAGCAGAGGTTGCAAAGTAATAAGGAAATGTGTATCATTGTGAAGCCATGTTTATTTCAGAATTGTTCATAATAGCCAGGAAGTGGAAGCAACCAGATGCTCATCAGTGAATGAATGGAGGAGGAGGGCATGATACCTACTCAATGAAATATTATGCAGCCTTAAAAAGAGGAAATCTGCTGGACATGGTAGCACACTCCTTTAATCCAAGCACTTGGGAGGCAGAGGTGGGTAGATCTCTGAGATAGAAGCCAAGCTGGTCTGTAGAGTGAGTTCCAGGCTACCTGGGGCTACAAGGTGACACCCTGTCAAAAAGAAGACGAGGAGGAGGAGGGAGAAGAGAAGGAGGGGGAGGAAGAGGGGGAGGAGGAGGAAATCCATGGAAATTATACAAGTGAAATAAACCAGTCAAAAAGAAATACTGCCTGATTCCTCTTTATCTGAATTATCTAAAATCGAATGGTGATTGCCAAGCGTAGGGAAGAAGAGAGTTGCTCAGTGGATGTTGCATTTCAGTTTTTCAAAGTGAAAGGATTCTAGAGATTTCTTGTACAGTTATGTGCATGAAGTTAATACTGCTACAGTGCACACTTAAAATGGTTAAGATAAGCTACTCTAGAGGTTGAGGCAGGATAATCACTTGAGTCTGGGAGTTCAAGATCAGTCTTGGAAAAAAAGCAAGACTAGGTCTCAAAAATTAAGAAGGTAATTATTGGGGTTTTATCACAATTTACAAAAATAAAGCAAGAGTGCAAGAGTGTGTGTGAGAGAATACTCACCCAGTTTAAAGAACTAAAACCCAGTGAAAACAGTGGTGCTTTGAGAAAGACCCTGAGCATCCCCTAGGTGTCGCCCACGGCTTCTTGACAGTCTTCACTCCCTTTGCTTTCTCCAGGGGCCAGCATGGCTGGGAACAGTCCTAGGCTTCACATTTCCATCGCCAAAAGATGCCTGGTACAAGTTCAAAATACAGAGAAGAGCTCAAAGCGGCCTATTCAGCCTCTGGAGTGAACACAGGAAGAGGACTTGTAATCAGTAAGAGGACTCTGGGAAGTCCAGTGGGAACCCTAGGAGTGGGAGGTAGATTAATAGTGACGCTTCATGGTTCTCTGACAAATGTTTTCCCAGATCTGCCAGCTGGCTAGAGCAGATCTGCTTCAGGCTATGGTGACATTTCACACACTGGTCATACTCTGAGACCAGGAATTTGGTCTGAGAACAACCACAGCCTCTGAAGTTCAGGGTCAAACTGCCCTAACACTGCCACACCCAGCGACAAGCCATTGCGCAAAGCCATGGCTTAATGGGTAGTAATGGCCAAACAAAGTCAAGAGACAGAAATACTTTCTGCCCACTGTGAGTCTACAGGCAGAGTGTGAGGTAGGGAGGGGAGAGTGATGACAGTCATTTAACATACCATAGGGAATGAATGTGAGAGACCTACAAAGATGGGATGCTATGCAAACAAGACAGTAGGTGTCCACAATGATGGACAAACACGATGAAATGAAGGAGCCAGATTTCATCAATTCTCAAACACCCAAGAGACACTGGGAGATTGCTAGCGTTCCCAACCATGTGAAAAGCACCATACCAGTAATTTCACAGATACCATCTGAAAGAAGCAATAAAAAGGTATCATTAACTGGAGACAATACCATTTGGCCCATAAATCTAAGAACCATTTTTTTCAGGCTATCATGACTGAAATTTGCAATAAATGGGACTGCTATCTTGTGCCAGGGACCATCCATGCCTCACATGCCATGCAGGCCAGCTTCAAGTTAGTGAGCTGTTCTCAAAGCCCATCTTCCCACCTCTTCCTTTGTTGGCCACATTGTCTCTACTACCTGTATTAGTTCAGATCCTCTGTGCCACAAATGCCAAGACAAGTCAGACTTGCAGGATACCTACTGAATGGAAAATTCTGGGAAGAAAAGATGGTCTGAGGAGATCACATGAAAGTCTGACATTGATTAAAGGATAGGGGAAGATTGGATAAGAAGAGATTCAGGGTATAGCACAGTTCTAAGAAGGATTTGGAAACAGAGTCCTGGACCCCAATGTGCCCATCAGAAGAACTCTGTCTCTTGCAAAGATGGGTATCCACTGCCATCCACAACATGCTCAGTCACTGGATAGGAATAGCTTAGGGAAGCAGGAGTTTGCTACAGATATAAAGAAGAGCCTAGGCCAGGGTCAGAAGCTATGAGTTGGCTGTGTTCTTGTCAGGTAGTGTGGGAATGACTTTCATAAAATGGGTATAGTCTGGATTAATGAATCTTAATGCCGGCAAAACCATGTGCTCATGTGTCTTATGACCTGAGCACCTGATCTTCTTTCCTTGACAACCTCCATTTGGTAGTCCACCCATTGAATGAATGAATGAATGAATGAATGAATGAATGAATGAATGTGGTTATGCTTGAGAATTCACATATCAACACCTTGTAAGGCAGTGCACCCATCTCCATTGCACACAGTGGAGATTGGGAAAGACACATGATCTTGGGTGAATGAGATATTCTAGAACTAGGGTTGAAAAGGCCAGATGATCTGTTCAGTATAGGGTGGAGCCAGGCTTGTACTTCCCAGTTGAAGCTGGAGAAACCATTTTGAATAAAAGTATAGTCCAGGCAAGACTCAGGACAGAGTTCCAGGGATGGAGTTCCAGCAAGACCATTTTGTCAGTAAAGCTCCAGGAGACATGGTTCCAAAAGCTATCTAGGGGAACAAGTGTCCTCTGAGTTGGCCAGCTCTTGAAAACTGTATTTAAGAGTTAGGCTATTTGCTCAAGTAATTATAATGTTGGTGGGTGTATTAATGCCACAGTGTAGCAATTCCCTCTGAAGCTCATTAAGACCTAAGAAGTTCCAAAGGGAAGCTCCTTAAGGCTCAGGAAGTAAACAACTTGCAAGTCTAAGGAAGTCCCTGAAACTGATCAGATGCACAAGACTACCCTCTCCCAAGGTTATATAAGTAGTAAGGACCACTGAGAAGATGCTCACACCAGCGAAGCTGCCTAGAAGAGACTCTTCCACTTGTTAAACTGCCTGCAAGAAGTGCAGAGTGCTCCAGGGTTCCAGCTTTCCTGAGTTGTCACCATGCTGGGGCTAGCTTTCAATGATGCAGCTGTCTTTGAGTCATCCCTGCTCCTGTAAGTAATCCCTCATCTGCTTTGTAAGTAACCCAATAAATGCACCAGCTCATAAAGTTGGACTTCAGTGGTATTGTTACTTTGGTCTGTCATTGGTTCTCTGTCTTAAAATGAACAGACATCTGTGTTATGTCTCACTAGGAATAGTGTCACACAATAGTGCCTCACAGCAGAAGATCTGAGTAGCATGCCTCCACCGTCACAGAATCTGGATGCTTTTAGAGTTTGAAGATTTTTGTCCTGGCTATACATCATTATTACCAGTTGGAAAATTCTTTATCCTGCTATGAACTAAATATTTATGTCCCCCAAAGTCATAAGCTGAAACTGAATACCCAATGTGGTGGTGCTCGGAGATGGAGCCTTTGGGAAATAATATTTTTAGACAAATGGTTCCCAAAAGCTCAGACTCCAGGATGATACTATTTGGGGGGTGCTCTGGACCTATAGGAGATAAGGTGGTAGGTCATTATGGGAACTCCTTGGGTACTGAGGCTACTTGCCAAAGGCAA
>NW_008341417.1:1473122-1475358 GCF_000622305.1 Nannospalax galili | reverse complement strand
CCTCTCCCTCTCCCCCCCTCCTTTCTCGCTAGTTCATGAAGTGAGTAGTTTTCTCTGTCACACATCCTTGACCATGATTATCTGCCACCCAATAGAAAGCAATGTGTCTACCTCATCTTGGATTGAAACCTTCAAACCAATGGCCAAAATGAAATTTTTCTTTATAAGTTAATTATATTGGGCATTTCACTATAGTATGTAAGGGTGACTAATATGAGGTAATTAGATAACAGAGAAGGAGTCCTCCTGAATGGCATTGTAAATACCTGAAGGGACTGTGAAATAGTATTCCTATGGCTTTAAAAAATATGCTTGGCAAATTTAGCTGAACCTTGAACATATATGCCTGGAGAGCCTTTTCTCATGAGAAAGTTCACGCAGGGACACTTGCTGAGGAGTTATCTCTGGAATGCTGGTACTCCCCTAGTTTCTCAGGAGACACTTTTATCTCTCAAGGCATATTGTGGTACTGTTATCCTGCTCATTATATTTTACTAAATTTCTATAAGCTATTCTAGCCACTTTATTATATTCACTGTTCTGTAAACATTCAACTATAGCTCTAGTGAGCATAAAAACAGAGTTGCCTGTGCTTTTCCATTCAGGTCCCATGGCTGCCCCCCTGGCAGCTACAAATACCTTTATAGGGGAGGTAGAGAGACCAGAGCTTTCTCTTTCCACCAATAAGAACTTATCTGTCTGTAAAACAAGAAAGGGACCCTCAACCAGAATATGACCACTCTGGTCTTGAACGTCCGTCCTTCAGAACTGTGAGAAATAAATGTTTGTTGTTTAAGTTACTCGTTCTATGCTAATTTGTTATATCTGCTCAGACTAAGACACAATATGATCAAAGCCCTTTCAAGGGACCAACACCCTGTATTGGCCTTTCTATGTTTTGGATGTGGTACTCCCCCGAAAGCTGATGTGTGGAAGACTTGATCCCCTGTGCAATGGTTAGAGGTGGAGTCCTTAAAAAGTGATTCACTCATGAGGTCTCTGACCTAATCAATGGATTAATCCATTTATGATTCATAATTGAACATACGGAAACTGTAAAAGCCAGGATTGATTGGAAAAAAGTGGGTTGCTAGGGCCATGTCTCTGAAAAAAAAAATGTATCCTATCTCCAGCCTTTGCCTCTCTGTGTCTCTTTCTGGTTCCCAGATACTATGAAGTGAGCAGCTTTGCACCATCACATGCAATGGACCCACCCAGCCATGCACTGAAACCATGAGCCAAAGTGAGCCTTTCCTCCTATAAGATTTTCTCAGAGCAGTGAAAACGAATACAGCATGTAGCACCAGAAAACTTGGTGTATGCCAAGTCTCCAAAGCTATTTGCTCCATCTGGATTGAGAGGACCAAGAAGAAGGATTTCCTTGGGATAAACCCTTGGAAAAAGTATTCCATGCTGAGCATAGCTGATAAGGTCTGAGCACCTTTTGTGAGTGTTTTTTCGGAATATTCATGATAGGACAGTTGCCTGAAGAGTTCCACTGAAGCGTGGGTCCTGTGATACCATCATTGTCACTAGGCCTTTGTGCATTATTGAGGAGTCACTGTGCCACACCAGATAAATACTTATCCCAGTAGCTGTCTGCTTCCCAGACTTCCCTTTGCTAAAGACACTTGTCTTTTCCCGGGAGAGTTTCTACCCAATAAGTAAATTAGGGATACAGAATTCAGGCTCCTGTACTGCAGGTGAGGCCAACCCCCTGCAGGCTTATCCCACACCGGAGTTCTTCCTGCGGTTGGCTGAGAAGTGCCACTTCTCTGAATGCCCAGTGCTGTTTTGCTTGATACCTTAGAGTTGTTCCTGGAGACTACATAAAGGCACACAAATATTTCTGTTTCCAGGGAATGCAGTGTAATAGAACTCAACTTTTCCCACTGAGACTCATTATACCTCTTCTAAGAAGTGCTGGAACCTGACTACTGAGTTAAAGGTGATAGAAACCCTGAAAAACTAGGTGTGATTTCTTTTATAACAAGAATAGACAGAAACTAAACACAATAATCAGATCTTTGTGCAGCCGGAGAACAGGTGAAATGTTCCTCCTTGTATTTTTTTTTTTTTTTTTTTTTTTTTTTTTTTTGAGACAGGGTCTCCCTGTAGCCCCGGCTGTCCTGGAACTCCGTAAGGCCAGCCTCAATCTCACAGAGATCTGCCTGCCTCTGCCTTCTGTGTGCTGTAACTAAAGGTCTGTACCACCACACAAGGTCAGAGTTCATTC
>NW_008341417.1:1421663-1472149 GCF_000622305.1 Nannospalax galili | reverse complement strand
CATGCGCACTATGGGATTTTTTTTTTTTTTTTGAGAAGAAGTGTTATCTTTTTTCCTGCTACTTTTGCTTTTGCAATGGGACTTGTGTAACTGGAAATTTTTAAATTTTAAGTTACCTTTCTTTCAGAAATTAGAAGTGCTTTCAATGCTCAGGAGCAACTAGCTTGTAGTAGTGTTGGAGAATCATTTTCCTCTGTCAGACTGTCATTTAGGGCATCAGGCTTTAACTCCAGAGAGTCCATCTTTCAAAGTCGAATACTATCTGCCACAGCAGTCACTAGGGGAAGTGAAATTATGAAAATAGATTGATAGGGGCTGGAGAGATGATTCAGTGATTAAGACCACTGACTACTCTTACAGAGGACCTGGGTTCGATTCCCAGCACCCACATGGTGGCTAACAACCATAACTCCAGTTCTAGGGGAACCAATGCCTTCTCACCTCCACAGACATTGCATGACATGGGTACACTTACATACATGCAGGCACTACACTCATACACATTTAATAAATAATTAAAATTTTTTAAATAATTAAAAAAAAGAAAATAGTGATCGTTAACTACAAAACAATCGCTCCATATGCATCAATTATTTTCAGGCCTAGAAGGGACACTGATGATACTCTGTGTACTAATATATCAGTTGTTATCAATATGAATGGAAAGAAAAATTTAAAAACCACAGTAAGACTAGTGATTAGGATAGCACTGGTAGAAAGTAGAGGAGGGATGGAGAGATAGCTCAGTAGTTAACAGCACTGGCTACTCTTGCAGAGGACCAGGGTTCAGTTCCCATCACCTACATGGTGGCTAAACTACCCATAACTCTAGTTTTTGGGTATATGATGCTCTCATCTGGCTTTCATGGACATTACATGCATGTGGTGCACTCACATACATATAGGCAAAACATTCATACACAGAAAATAAAAATAAATAAATTTTAATATAAAAATGTGGAAGAAGGGAACATAAACAGAGGGGCTACAGTAGGGGTAAGAAAGAGGGGCATGAGGGAGCTTGGGGAGAAGATAGACTAAAAGAGAGAGATAAAGATATGTTATCAGATAATGCAGAGCAGTTCATCTCTCAGGAGGTCAAGTCATAGAAACCCTGAAAACCAGGCCAGTGGCAGTCTTTGTTCTTTGAGAGAACATAAAAATGAAAAAAGAAAAGGTAAGGGAAAAAAAGAAGATAGGGCAAGAGTTGAGCAGGACCAAGCCAGATGCTAATTTGACAGTAGACATTACATAAAAAGGAACAGTTGTTGCAGGGAGACAGAGCTGGGTGGAGATATAGGACTACCTGGCCTGACTGCTAGACTCTGCCTAGAGTGTCCTGGCTACCTTCAGTTTCTAGAGGCCTGTCTTAGTACTCTGTGCACTGACTGAACTCTTCAGCACCCAGCTCCTTAATGCCAGCATCCTTCAGCCTGACCACTCAGTGCTCCACTCTTCAGTGCTAAGCTGTTCAGCTCTTCTCCCTCTGTAGTTGCTTTTGAGCAGGGAACCCCTTCAGGGGCATCCTCGGTTTAGGTTCTCTCCTTTCAGATGAATTTTCATTTTTACATGTTGGAGCCTTCCATGAATAGAGTCTTGTCCCTAAGGTACCTTCTTTAGGGTGCCTTTCCTATGTTCCCTTTTTTATGTCATTAATCTTTTTAACAATTACAGATTCCTCCTGGTCTATAAAACTTAAAGCTTGTTCTTCCCTCACCAGATGCCACATTCTTCATATCTTTCTACTCCACGTTTTGCTCTCTCTCTCACAACTGACCTGGATTAGAGTGGTGAGCAGTAAACAGATAGAGCCTGAATATTCTACTTTAACATTTCCTCCACCAAATACATTCGCCCATTACCTTTAAATTCAGCCTCATGTTCTCAGGACACTGGTGAAATATAAAGAGATTCTCTGCCACAGTGTCGCATCGATAGCTCTTAACCCAGTCCCTGGTGAAGTCTGCTTCATTATAAACCTCATGAGCTAGTCTCCCACTGTCCACCTTTCTCTTGGTATTCTTGTCTTCCAAGCTCCTACTAATGTCTATGCCATACCCTGTGACTTTTTTTTAACCCACACCTGCAAATTTCCATACTCTTCCCTCAAAGCATGTCCAAAGGCCTATGAACCACGTGGTCAGGTTAATCACAATGGCACTATTTCCTGATACCAGTTTTCTGGATTAGTCATTTTTCTCATTGTTGTGACAAAATATCTGACAAAAGGAAGCAACTTCAAGAAGGGTTTATTTTGACTTAGAGTTTGAGGGTATAGTTCATCATTGTGGGGAAGTCATGGTAGAAGCATGAGGCAGTTGGTCATATCACCAGTCACAGACATATCCAGAGGCTTGTCTTCTCAGTGATTCTGGATCTTGTCAAGCTGACATCATTAGCCATCTGTGGTGGTTTGAAGGAAAATTTCCCCCATAGTCTCCAAGTATTTGGGCATTTTGTCCCAAGATGGTGGCACTGTTTGGGGAGGCTTTAGAAGGTGTGGCTATCCTGGAGGAAGCATGTCACTGGGGGTGGGCTTAGAGTGTTCTTAAGCCTTGCCAGATCTCCAGTTGCTCTCTTGTTTCCTGTGCCTTTGTGATGATGTGAGAGCTTAGCTTCTGCTGCTCCTGCTCCAGCCACCTCCAGCCACCATACCTCCCTGCCATGATGGACTGTAATTTCCCTGGAACCATAAGTTCAAATAAACTCTTCCTTCTATAAATTTCTTGGGTCAGCGTCCCTATCACAGCAACAGAAAAGTGACTAATACAGTAATTGGTACCAGAGAGTGGGCTGTTGGCTGTGAAGCACCTGACCATGTGGGATTTTGGAAGAATGTGGAAGACTTTGGAAGCGTGGACTAGAAAAGTAGTGGATTGCTGTAAGCAGAGCTTAATAGGCCATTCTAGTAGGGGCCTGGAAGAAAGTAGTGTTGAGAACAATGTAGTTCCAGAGGGAAATAAGGACTTAAGCAGCAATTGGAATATTTTGGCAGAGAGTCCGGCTGGAGTCTGCCCACAGCCAAAAAGTTTGCCTGAGGCTAAGTTGAAAAGCAATGTACTAATTTCTCTGGCATAATGGTGAATATTATGCAGATTTACAGTGAAAAAGAGCAAATGGGGCAGAAAGAAACAATGTACAGGATGGATTGAAAAAGAGCACTAGGAAGATAAATGTTGGAGCCCTTTGATAAGGAGATTAAAGTGATTAAGGAGGGGCCTAGAGATTTGCATTTAAACAGTGGGGAGAGAGTCTCCAGGGCAATACCACACCCAGTTAATCCTCCAATTTGTGAAAGGAAAATGCTGCAGGGGCCACTGAGGAGAATTAGCTTCTAAAACACATAAAGCAGGCTGGAGTCCATCCCAAACTTGCAGCCAAACTTGGAAGTATTGTTCACCTGGGGCTGGCTTTAGAGGCATGAAAGATTCAAGAGTAAAGGGGTCATTGATTCTTCCTCCAAGGTTTCAGTGAATCACTGAGGCCAGACAGCATGCAGCAGGGGTTCTCCTGCCTAGAGAAGGCCCTGATAGGCCATTGCATGAAGCTGTGAAGGTGAAGCCTGGTTGGCAGTGGAGACTCCAAGAAGTTCATGATGCCAGAGCTGTAAGGCATCTGCTGAGAAGACCTGCATACAGGGAGTCGCACCAACCAAAGAGAGATGTGTGTTGCATGCAGCAAAGTTGGAGAGGCTGATCCATCTAAGCCCTTTGGAAGTAAAATTCCAGAAGTCAGACATGGAGCTACTGGATTTGGTGTTTGTTGGGAAACCCTGCTGTTAGGGTTGTAGTCCTCCATGTCCAGATAGCTCTAAGGGGCTCAACACCAAATGGAAGGACTCTCCTTTTCAGCAGGGGGCCTCTTGCTCTCTTCCTGACTTACCTGGAAAGTGACACCAAGCACGGATGCCTGACCTTATTTGGAACATGACCTTTGGCATAGTTACCTGGAGTAAAAACTACCCCCAGGTTTTTTCTGTATGATAATCAGGCATTGCCTAGTAGTCAGACGATAGGAGCCCACTGCCACATGTAAATAAAGTATACTATGAGCACCTATCAGCTGAGGCTTTGGCTACTGCCTCCATACTATATTTTCCCTAACCCCCATTGAATAAATGGAGCTGTTTCACTGAGTCTGGAGCTGTTTGCATCGTTGAACCTGCCTCCCCGGAAGGGCTTTCTTCCGTCAGTGCTCACTGGCCGTCCTGACCCCACTCGTCGCTTCTGCTCCCCTTGTCCTCATGGACTGGTGGCCAATGACCCGTGAGGAGAGGGAGAGACCCCACAGGTGTTTGTCCTGCTGCTTTTCAGTCTTATTTTGGTCTGGTATTTCCTTAGTATGCTTCTATTCCTCCCTTTTGGAATTGTAATGTGTATTCGGTTCCAATGTATGTTGGGAATATGTAATTTGTCTTTTGATTTTACAGGGGCTAACAGTTAAGATATTTTTCTGAGTCTCAGAAGAGACTTTGGACTGTGGACTTTTGAATGGTAGTGAGATAATGACTATGGGGACTTTTAAAGTTGGACTAAATGCATTTTGCATTTTATATGGTCATGAGCCTATGGGGGCCAGGGGGTAGAATGTGGTGGTTAAAATGAAAATGTCCCCCATAGGCTCCAAGTATTTGGACATTTTGTCCCAAGATGGTGGCCCTGTTTTGGGAGGTTTTAGAAGGTGTGGCTATCCTGGAGGAAACATGTCACTGGGGGTGGGCTTAGAGAGTTCTTAAGCCTTGCCATATCTCCAGTTGCTCTCTTGGTTCCTGTGCCTACATGATGATGTGAGAGCTTAGCTTCTGCTGCTCCTGCTCCAGCCACCTCCAGCCACCATGCCTCCCTGCCATGACAAACTGTAATTCTGGGACTGTAAGCTCAAATAAACTCCTCCTTCTATAAATTTCTTGGGTCAGTGTTTCTATCACAGCAACAGAAAAGTGACAAATACACCATCATGAGGTGGAATGTGGTTCTCTGCCCTGCAGTGGTATAGGGCAGTAGTAAGGAGGAGGGAAGCCTGGATTTGAATTCTAGCTGTGCTTCTTACCAGCTATGGGACTTATTTAAGACTGTATTTCCCTTGTTGGCAAAAAGGAAGAGATATTTCATGTTCATGGGTTGCTGTGAAATATATATGAGAGGTAAAGTGCATAGGTCAGTTTCTATGTGCTCAGTAGC
The DNA here is from genome assembly GCF_000622305.1 of Nannospalax galili. NCBI lineage: Eukaryota > Metazoa > Chordata > Mammalia > Rodentia > Spalacidae > Nannospalax > Nannospalax galili. The sequence continues at coordinate 1,466,969 of NW_008341417.1, read as the reverse complement.
TGGCACCCTTTTCCAGTGGTTAATATTTCCTAAATGCATATTCTGTGTCAAGCATCCTACATGACTCTCTCAGGGATAATTTTTCCAGATCATTTTCCTTCTTAGAAAACACTGTTGTTAAAAATGGGAATTGATGGCAGTGGTCTGGAGGAATGCGCTCTCTTTTGTTGCTGTGTTTGGGCTATTACAACAAAATATAAACAGTAGAAACTTAGCTGTTCCAGTTCCAGAGGCTGGCAAGTCCAAGATCAAGTAGATTCTAAGTCAGGCAAGCATCTACTTCCTGGTTTATAGGAAGTCATCTTTTGCTCTGTTCTCGTGTGGCAGAGGTTCAAGGATCTCTCTGGGCCCTTTTAGAGAAAGGCATTTTAGATAATACTACTACAATATTTACATATATTTACATATATATACATATATATATGGGGGCTAAAGATTTCTAAACACAAAATTCACTTATGTTTTGAAATTAATTTTATACAATATTTTTAGTGCACCTGCATTTGGACTGGGATGAATTGCATGTCCTCAACTCTGAATTTTCCATTTGGGAATCATATTGGTGATTTAAAAAAAAAAAACCCAACAACTTTCACATTTTGGATAATTTAGAATTATAGGGTTGGGGCAGTAAACTTGTAGTTTAAAAAGAAAGATATCTGTTCCTCACATCATAGTTGTATCTGCCCATATGGCTGGGCATGGCTATTTTGTACAAGCCAGAAAAGCCACAGCTCTGCTTCTGTGAACAGGTGGCTTCCATGTTGCTCTAGCTCTCCTAATCACAGGAATCTAGGAAAACACCAAGGGAGTGGAAATTCTGTTTACATTTCACTGCAATGAACTCAACCACAACTAACAATATTTTTTTCCAGGTTCTTTAGGTAAGTTGCTATAGTTCAAACAGGAGTGATATAATCTTTGAGATCTTAGGCCGGATCTTAACATCAAGACCAAGTATGTTGTTAGATGAAGCTATACCTATTTCACAGACAGGAAAACAGCAGCCAGCTAACTTCAGAGATTACCCATTCTACATTTATGCAAAGTTTCTTTCCCATTTAAGCAATATTAGAAAAACACAAAACAATCAAAACTGAAGAACTGAAATAATCAAGAAAAAATAATCAGGAAGGCAGACAGAATGAACACTAAATGGGACTGGCAGGTTTGGGAACGGTAGCGCAAACCTGCTGCCTGACTTGGGTTAATCTCTCCACGTTCTATCCACCTGTGTGAGATCCTGGACTAAAATGACCTTCCTTCTGGTTCTAACATTCTACTTGGAAAACAGTAAACAAAGCACATGTAAATGGGGAGTGAGTAACTTTAAATATTCCTTCAATTAAGGGAAAGTGAAGAAAGTCCTGGTGACCCACACAAGGAAATCCACTGAACCGATTGTAGGCTCAGAAGGCAAGCAGTGACCTGCTGGAGAGCCCCACCTGCTTTTCACATTCCCCAAATGTTCAACCTCCTGCCTAAGCTAAAAGCAGAGAAAGGGAAATTTTGGATGGAGGGAAGAGCCTGAAGGGGGAAGTCGAACACTAAATGGGACTGGCAGGTTTGGGAACGGTAGCGCAAACCTGCTGCCTGACTTGGGTTAATCTCTCCACGTTCTATCCACCTGTGTGAGATCCTGGACTAAAATGACCTTCCTTCTGGTTCTAACATTCTACTTGGAAAACAGTAAACAAAGCACATGTAAATGGGGAGTGAGTAACTTTAAATATTCCTTCAATTAAGGGAAAGTGAAGAAAGTCCTGGTGACCCACACAAGGAAATCCACTGAACCGATTGTAGGCTCAGAAGGCAAGCAGTGACCTGCTGGAGAGCCCCACCTGCTTTTCACATTCCCCAAATGTTCAACCTCCTGCCTAAGCTAAAAGCAGAGAGAGAAAGGGAAATTTTGGATGGAGGGAAGAGCCTGAAGGGGGAAGTCGAGGCCTGAAGGCTGCTGGTTCAGAGTCCTGTCCTCAGCAGAGCTGCTTAGCTTCAGACCAACTATGATGTGCTGGGAGGAAATGAAGAAACCTTTCTTCTTCACTCTCCACACCAGGTGTGTGGGGACAGCCACATGGGCCAGGAAGCCACAGCCAATATACTGTGAACCCCACACCGAGGATGAGAGCTTATGGATTTAGTCAACCTCTTTAGAATTTCGTTTTCTTTTGTATGTCATCCATGCTTTCTAGAACAAAGAAAAATGTAAATATACTGAACTTTTACCAAGTGTCCAGATCATTCTAGACAGGAATCAAATACCTCATGTCATCTTCACAATAGTGAGAGAGGTTTATGGTTTCAAGTGAAGAGGGCTTAAGTGACTTTCTCACCCAATGGGAAGCAGAATTTAAACTCAGATTTTTAACACTTTCGTTATTCCCAGAAAGTCAGTATTGCAAAAGATTACTGGTCAAAGTGTATCCAACTTTGAGTGCAGGACACCCAGTCTAAGATCAGTGCACAAAGTGAAGGGTTAGTCAGAAACTACATTCTGACCAGGAAGATCTTCCCAGATATTCCTTTGTTAACTGCCCACTTCATCTGCCCTGCTTCTTTTCTAAGCAATCAACTGATTTTTAAAGTGACTCTTTAAAACAATGGAGCCACACAAACACCAATCTTGGGAAATCACTTGTTCATTTTTACTGTGAAATGGGAGGTTAGGTCAAAGGATGGCAAACCCCTAGTCATTTCAGCTAGGACCCTTGGGTGACTCATGGAAGAGGAAAGCTTCGAAGTGGACAGTGTGCCTATTATTGCAATGCACTGGGCACTTCTGCCCATACTTTGGCCTGCAGCCCTTCTGCATCTGCCCCCTCCCCTGGAGTGATTTCACTTGAATCTGGGAGGAAGTTTTAAACTTGAAGACAATCCTACCCTGCTGGGGCAGCTGAAGCCTATTTACCAGGGCCTGAAACAGCCCCTGGCTGAGAAGTCAGCCTCAGAGAGTGGTCGCCCCTCACCCTCATAGTAAGGTGCTTCAGGCTTGAGGGGTCAAAGGAGACTAACGGAGTGGGACTTGGGGCATGAAACAGATCACCTGGAGGAGAAGCTGAAGGCCTGACCTTGGTTATTGTGGTTATCAGCTTCCCGGTTACTGCTGTGACTTGTTTACAGCAACACACAGACTTCACACAAGTGAATATTAATGTATGAAAAGGCGGAGTCAGTGACTTTTTACAACCAGTAGGAAAGTGCGCAAGCTGCAACTTGAGAAAGTTGCTTAAGTCACTTCATTGAGACTAAGATATTTGCCCAAGGGCTGAATAGAATCAGGCCTCCAACTTCAGAGCGGGGCTGGGTTTCGGGGAAATACTCTTGTGAAACCACCAGTGGAGAGCGCGCTGGAGCAGCAGGCTAGATAGAAGTCGGCGGGCGGCAGGCGACCACCACAAGCTAGCCGAACGCGCGGCCCAGAAAAGGGGCGGGGGGGACATGTAGGGGCGGAATTGGGGAGGGCGGCTCCTGCGGGGCGCGGGAACCCTGCTGCGCGGCTACTCCATCCCAAACTACGCCCGTCCGACCGGCCTGGCCGGTTTACTGCAACTCACCCAAAGGAATTTGGGTGGCACCTCTCACTCCCGGTCCCAGAGGGGCCCAGCCGGCCCTGAGCCCAAGATAGCATCTGGGCAGGGAAATCTGCTCCCGCCTCCTCCCCACCGATACTCACCAGTGGCTTCGAGACCCGCCCCGCGGCTGCAGTCCCCTTCTCGCCCCGGATGCGGCAGCACCAATTCCTCCAGGAGTGCTGTTAGCCCCAGAACTCCTAATACATACCAGAGATGGCTCATATGAGGTGAGGGGACTAGAAGTCGCCCAGCCATTGATTTCCTAGGAGTCCTGAGAGAGGTCTTGGATCCTCTATCTGACTGTAAAAACTATAAATGAAGTTCGGATTGGCTGTTCAAAAGTAGTCACAGGCTTCCCGCCATGCCCAGTTTCTTTTAGCAACCTCCTTCAAACCAAACCCCCAGCCCAGCCCCTACTGGGAATGAACCCCTAGCCCTCCCAACGACTAGGCAAACACACCACCTCAGTACCACATCCTCAACCCTCAGGAAACACAAGTGGCAATAGTAAATGTTAGTGGTGTTCGAATTCCAAATATAAACCCTAAGAATTAGACAAAGAACGAAGTGGTATACAACTGGAAGGGAATTTTCCACAGCCCACCGTTAGGTTTGTGACTTTCCCATATTTTATTAAATTTTTAAAAAATCACAGCAGCATTATCAAAGACATCTGTACAAACACTTTACAAAAGAGAATATTACTAGTATAAGCCGCACTCAGGGCAAGCAGAGGAATAGACTAGCGTCTAGGACAGTGTGCACTCCAACAAAGATATCTAAAACGTGTTCACACAGCGGGAGGGCTTCTTTCCATACAAACGGTGGCAAAAAAGGCCCTGCATAGGCCCAATTAGTAAACTCTTCTTCCCGGGAAGGCCATGAGGATGGAGTTCCTCAGGTAACCTAACCCTACACCGTAAATGCGCTGCTTTCCCATTTAAGCCTTTGAGAGGAATTCAAGTTGCTGGGTTGTCTGGCACTTGCTTCTTACAGAGGACGCGGCGCCATCATTCCCCTAACTCCCGGGGTCAGGTTTCTCGTGAGTGAACCGAAAGACAAAAGAATTTCAGAAATGCTTCCTTCAAGATAGAAGGCCGAGCCCGGGATCCAACAAACTTGTTTGTGGAGAGGGACGGGGAAGGCAGGATTGGGAGGAGAAATACCTTCTTTTGGCCAAGCACTCAATGAGGTGACACCCTGGTTAGGGGGGACGAAGAAATACATTGCCCACCCCTGCTCTGCCTGCCCGGCACCTACAAGTTCGGTTCACTCCTCATCTCCCCCAGCTCCTTTATCTCCACTTTTCTGTACTTCCCTGACTTCCTCCGATTGCTGACCACCAGGACGACCACGCCGGCCACTAGGGCCACCGCGACCACCGCGATGACGGCGATGAGGCCGGCGGTGAGGCGCTTCATGGAAAACTGGGGGGGCTTCTCGTCCAGATAGTAGATGAGCGTCCGCTCCACGTGCAGGGGCTCGCCACGCACCCGCACGTCCAGGCCGTGGCGACCCAAGAACAGCGACTCGCCTTTGACGTCCCTCTCGAAATAGTAGGCGGCGTCGGCGATGTCCACATCTCCGGGTCCCTTCTGGGATGCGTTCTGCCGCAACTCGATCTGGATGGTGGGCTCCTCGTAGTGCACCGCCGACAGGAAGTTGGGGTGCAGCTGGTAGCGTTCGCGGAAGAGCCGCCGCAGCTCTGCATCCAGGTCCGAGTGGTTGAAGGCGTGGTCGGTCCGGCGGTGGCGCAACTCGATGAGGATGTGGTGGGTTCGCACCAGCTCGTCGCAGCGCAGGCTCAGGTCGCCCTTGTCGGTGCGGCGCACGCCCACCGAGTTCACGCACCAGCACACGGACGTCTGATTGCACTGCCGCGCCTTGAACCGGCCCTGTGGGTCGCACTCGGGGTCGTAGAGACCGTCGTTATCCACGATCGCTTGCTCGCTGGGCCGCACCAGGCTGCGGCCGTTCTTCGGGGCGCTCATGCGCGCCTTGAGCAGCAGGCACTTGGAGGTCAGAGTGGCGCAGTCGACCACCGCGCGCGAGCCGAGCGCGCGGCACTGGCACTTGCCGCCGGGGCCGTCCTGGCCGCAGATGGTCATCTTGTTGGTGGGACACGTGCAGTTGCCCTGCGCTGCCGCGAAGCGGGTCACCGCCGCCACCATCAGCAGCACCAGCAGCGGAGGCGCGAGCGCGGGGCCCCTAGCCATGGTGGGGCGGAGGAGCGCGACGGACTAGGACAGAGCTGGGGGGATTAGCCGACTCAGGCTGGCCTCGGACACTGCGCGTCTGCCTCCGGGCCGCTCCCTCCTGCTCTTATACTCCACCCGACCTGCCCGGCTACTCCGCCGCGACTCATCCAATGGAATTTGGGTGATACCCCACCCCGCCTCCTTGTCCCACGGAGGGCCCCGCTAGCCCTGCACCTCTTCAGACTGGATTAGTCCCGCCTCCTCCCCACCGAAAGCCGGGAGAGGAACACCGATACTCACCTCCCTCTGCGGGCCCGCCCCCCAGTCCTGTCCCACTCCCGCCCCGCCCCCGAGGACCGCCCTGTCGCGGCAGGGACCTGGGGCGTCGCTGCCACCTCTACCCCCTCCCATCCCGTGCCATGGCCACGCCCCTCCAGACCCTAGACTCCCAGACCCCTCCTTTTCTCTCTCCCAGCTCTTACCTTCAGGCTCTTTCCCGCCCTCTGTTCTTGTCCCAGAACTTTTCGTTATTAACACGAATGTATACAGTTTGCTGGTCACCGACGTCCTCACGCCTGTCAGGACAGAAACAGACTGTCTCTCAGCCCTGTTCTACCTGAGACCTCACAGATGTGGCAAGGAGACCTGAAGTCACCAAGTAATTGCGTTCCTAGGACTCCTGCTTTGATTGTAAGTATTTGTCAAAACAAAGTGGTGCAGTATCTGGAGAAAGGTTAGAGAACCAATTATGCTACCACATCACCTGTAAGATCCAGTCCTTTCCTGGTGTGCCATGTATTAAAAGTTCTATTAAACACTTTTCACACACACACACACACACACACACACACACACACACACACACATACTTATGCCTGTCCTTGGTAAAGAGAAAAAATGAAAAGGGTCAAATTCTTAGAGTGAAGTCCACAAAAGGAGATCTTGTACAATTTGGTTCTAAGAGCATATTGCTGCTTTTCTCTCTGTGCCACCATGTATATTTCTCAGGGCTGAACTATTCAGTATAATGAAAGACTGGAGCCTGTGAGAAACTGCTGGTCTGCGGCTGTGCCTCCTTTAATAGGATGGCTGGGTTGCACTGTCTTTTAGAATCACTGAGAAAGTTCATGGTACCAAAACTGTGGTAAAATTAACAGTAATTAGCAAACTATAATTATTCCCAGGTCGTCCTTCAAAGCACATTTTACATATTCAGCATTTAGTGTGTGCCACTAGTGGTACAAGGGTGTTGACTCATGAAAGCCAGCCAGGCCTCTGCCCCATTAATTTTCAAGCAATTCCTGGGGCAGGTAGATGCAAACATATTATTTTAAAGCCTTTAGAGACAGAGGAAGGAGAGACATGAGGGACAATTGCCTACCCACTAACACCAGCAGTTGTGGTGCTACTCCTACTGTTCCTTGAACAGCCTAGTCAGTTTCCACTTCCTTTTCTCTTGTCCATCCACCCTGCCTGTGCCCAAACCTGTGCCCAGCTCCTCTTCTGAGAATGTGTGTGTGTGTGTGTGTGTGTGTGTGTGTGTGTGTGTGTGTCAGGGGGCAGGGGGGAGCACATCTTGGCTCTCAGGATAAAATTCATACTTTCTAAATCAGAAGAGCATGATGACCTAGGCAAGCTATGTAGCTTCTCAAGCACTTACCTTTCACTAAATGTGAAACACCCCTTTCACTAAATGTGAACACCCCTTTGTAGTATCTGTTGGGGTGGCATCTGCAAAGAGTAACCATGGATACTGTTCACTGCTGTCATGGATACTCTCCTGGGACAGGTAAGTATCACCGCCTATGCCAGCTGTGGATCTCCATCCCTGCCTTAATCCACTTTCCAAATTCCAAATGCCTAGTTTCAAGAAAGACTGGGTAATGATGCCCTAAGAGTTACTTTGATCATGATTCTAAACTTTTATTGGCCTTGTACCTGTGGGAATGTGGTCTGATGAGGCCAAGAGCAGTCAGTGATTCTATAGGCAAGTTGTATGTTTAAAAGAAAATGGCCTTTGGATTCAGTGAATCTTAGGTTTAAATGCTGGCTTCACACAACTTACCATACTGGCTGTATGGTTTTGAGCAAGTTATTTAACTACAGTGGTCCTGTTTGCCTGATTGTAAAATGGAGGTATTAATGGCTTATATTAGCCCAAAGTCTAATTTTCCTTCTTGTTATTAACAAAATATCCACACACACAAAGTACATAAAATAGAACAAGAACAACTGAAGTGTGAAGTGTGTGTGTGTGTGTGTGTGTGTGTTGCTGAGGATTGAATTCAAGGCCTTATGCATGCTAGGCAAGCTTTCTACCACTTGATTTATAAACTTTTCATAATTATCTAATCCTTCTGAGTGCAAAATTAAGATCAACATGTGACTTCGCATGAGCTATAAAAACAAAACTCACAAGCTGTTTCATTAAATAAAAAAATCAATGCTTAACTTTCAGAATTATTTTAATGATTCAAGATAAAAGATACAGAACATTTAACCCAGTGGTTGGCAGGCCAGAAGTAGAAGGTCGTAGTCATTACCTTCAGAGGACTCTGGAATGTGAGAATGATCTGAGCTCATTAAAGGGTTCTGCACCAAGCCAGTGATGATGGAGATCAAGTCCCTGGAGTTGGCTGGGATGAGTGCAGCTGAACTCCACTCCTGACTCCCAGGATGCAGGCATACAGATTATCTAGATGCAGACAGCACTTTGATATATTATTATCTGCTAGGATCCCTGCAACACCCCTGGGGAGTGGATGGGAAGATATTATTATCCTTGTCTTACAGATGTGGAAACAGATGCCTTGGGAGTGGAGGGGGAAACTGGCCTAGGGTCACATGCTGGTAAGTGGTAAGGCCCTGTCTAGAATCTACATCTGACTATGAATGCATATAGAAATGAACAAAAATGGAGTTAGCACACAGGTGAAAAAGATTAAAGTTGTCTTTTCTCCCTTCCTCTCTTTCTACAAATAGTTTTAGAAAGTTCTGTCCTCATAAAGAATGAACAAATAACTTATTATGTAGAGCACTGCTGGGAGCCCAGGGTTTGGGCCATTAACCACTAGTTCCTCATACTTTGAGGGGAAATGGTCCTGAGGTCTGTATTTTGCTGCAGAGAAACTGCCTGTGATGAACCTTGAGCAGGTCCCTCTCCATGATTTCCCTTTTCCCAGAATACGGATACTGGTTACCTCTTACAATATTGTAAGGACTGGGGGTATGGAGCCTGTAAAGCTGCCCTGTGCTGCCTTGGGAGGACTGAGGTCTCTTTTTCCTTGTCTGAATGCTGTCAAGACTCAACCTCCACAAGAAGTTTCTGTGGAGAGAGTGTACAGTGCAGCAAGGCCAGGTGGGATTCCCTTCCTCCTTGGAGGGTGGTGGAGCTCAAGAGGAAGCCAGATGTGGACAGAGCAGAGGGAAGTCAGCTGCCCCGACTGCTCAGCATGGAGGAGGGAGGCCTCCAGGAGCAGAACTTGAGAAAAGGGTGGAGTACAGAGAACAGACAAGGTCCACATTGTGTTTTCTGCTCTTTAAACATGTGACTCAAGTACTGGGGGATAATAGAATTCAAAGGAGCCGGGGGATGGACACACTTTATATTTTCTATTTGTTTAAAGTATTTGTAATAAAATAATTCATGTTGTCAATATCACAAGGAAAGTTTTGGATGAAGCATTTTCCATTCATTGCTTTCTCTATTTCCATGTCAACTACCATGTATTGATATCATGTTATAAATCCTCCATCGTCTCCCAGCAACTCTACGAAATCATTACTCTTGTCCCCATTCACCTGGGCAGGATACTAAGGTTTGAGATCACACATCTAGGAATCAGTGAAGAAGGGGTTTTGAACCCAGGTCTGATGACATGAATACTTTTACCAGTTTTAAAGACGCATTCCTGCTGTGTAAGCCAGCAGGTCTGGAACTTATAGACCTCCTGCCTTCATCTCCCCGGTGCTGGGCATCCAAGTGTGTACCACCAGCCCACTTACAAGAACTTTTTCTGCATGACACAATGCAGTTTCCTCTGAAGATTTTTGAATGAGCCAAGCCAGGTCAAAGACATTGGAATGAGAAGCAGAGTGTCGTTTGGGTGTTGCCTACCTAGGGAATGTTTGCTTTTCCACTTTTCTGGGAAGGGGACACATTACATTTCTTTTTGACTTGTTCATTCAAATCTGCAAAGCATCTGTGGCCCACCTGGAAGTGTGTCATGGTTTCCTTTCAGTGTCTCCAATCTATGTATGTTCTTTTCTCCATGGTTTCAAATTGCATACCATTCATGGGCCCATCTCCTTCTGGTTTCTCCCTCTAGGAGTAGTTGGCTCTTTTTCCAAGGGCTTTATAGTCAAGGGGTCGGGGCAGGGGCAGTAAAGTACCCACTAACTTTGTGCTCCTTGTGTGGTTAATCTCACTGGGTGAAATTGGCATCCGTGATGAAGGGTTGGGAAACCTTGTCCCTGGGCTCCTACGGAGCTGGAACTCACTGAGATGAGTCACAGTGCTTCCTTTCCCAGGGCTGCCCAGGTGATGTGTGAAGTCCCAATGACGGGTAGGTGCCAGCGGTTGCTGTTTCTATGCGCTTCTGGAATCCTGGAGATAAGGCATGTGACCAGAGGTCTCAAATGTGCTGCTGCTACCCCCTGTCAGCACTCCTTTCTGGGCCATCCTTACCCAAGCTCTGCTCCTTAAGATTACTGAAAGAAATCCTAGAGGACATGCCTTTTATACAGAGCACCCCAGTGCGAGTCCTACAAGGCTGCTTCGGCACTGCCTGTGACAATGAAGCATCCACAGTCCATTATTAGAGAGTTCATCATGGAATGCAGGGGTGTTGTAGGCCTCTGTAATTTTCAAAAGCCGAACCTGCTTTTGCCTCAGAGCAATAAAGAAGTGGTTTTCATCTCTAGCTCGTTGGTTCCTTGGGTTCCAGCTCTCCTGTCTCCCAGCTCCTTCCCTTCCCCTCTCAGATTTTCCCCTTGCTTTCCAATTTCCTCATCTCTGTCTCCTGCAGACCTCACTTCCTGAGTTACTGGTAGCATTGTTTTGTTTTCACCAGTGATCCAGCTAAAACATGACATCAGATGACCTGGCAGTTGGGGAGGTACCAGCTACCTTATCCTCCTTCTTCCCTGCCCAGGAAGGTAGGAGTAACCTAAGCTGTCCCTTACCTAATTTCCTTTCCCAAGAACTGGTAGTTCTGGAGCACTTCTTGCATACTTTTCTTACGGAGAGCCTGTTTTGGGCCAGCAGCTCAGCCTGTATCACCTCTAGCTTTACAAACAGAATGAGGGAGGTTTTGTTTTTCCCTCTTTATAAAGAAGGAAGCCCTGGCATAAGGGCACTGGCCAAGTCTGTGTAGATAGTCAACAACTGCTCTGCTGGGATTTACATCCCTCTGTGTCTGGCTCTGAGGCACTGCCGCGGACAACGTGAATTTCTTGAGCTCAAGTGTTTTAAACTCTAGCACACTCATCCACAAGGTCAAACTACATCCCGACCCCTGTTTCTTCTACAGTTGCTAAAACAGAGCATGGTTAAGGAGGAGAAAATATTCTCTCAACTAAAGCTAAATAATGAACTGACTTTGCTTTTATCCAGTCACTTGCAGTTTTCCTAGTTGCCATTCTTGTGGCACTCCGTGGGAAAGCCGACAAGGGAGGGCATCAGAAGCAAGTGCCACAGCAGCGCAGGTGAGTGGTTCCTCCAAAGAGAGAGTGAAGGACCCTTCCAGTGTCTCTGGTGAGACAGTTTGCTTAGCTCCAAGCGGCCCTAGGTCATAGGCACAAACACCAGAGCCATCTTCCTGACTATGGGCATTCCTCCTGAGCCTCACTGCCTCTGCCACTGTCCGTCCTGAGACACCTCCAGTCATGTTAGTCCAGGGCTGAGTGTGCTGAGCAGGCTGGTCTCTACTCCCACTCTAGCAGTGAGTCATTAGATATGCTGGGGGTGGAAGTGGAGGGGATCAAGAGTGGGAGGGAAGAAAAGTTCTCAAGTCTAAGAAGAGAGAGAGAGAGAGAGAAAGAGAGAGAGAGAGGCAGAGAAAGGCAGAGACAGAGAGAGACAGAGAAAGAGAGATCTCTTTGTTCTCTAGTTTAAGGATGCTTGGGTACAAGGCCAAAGGCAGGAAAGTCCCCATTGTTCTGATGGCCTAAGTGGGATGTGAGAAATTTGATTCAATTCTTTGGATTCATGTGAGAAGTCATGGCTGTGCCAGCTGAACATCAGCCATAACCTTTCAAACCATGACTGGTGGGAAAAGGCGGCTGCCTCACAGGCCTCTCCAAGACCATGGGCTGCTATCAGATGGAAAGAAATCTGAAGCCCACAGAATGAGGCACTCGAGTCCTCTTTCCCCACATACTCCATGATTCTTTATACATTCATTCAAACTTCTACTCATACACCCTGCTTGACAACCAGCCAAGTACCCTTTCCCACGGATCTAGCATGTGCCAGCATAGGGAACTGAAGGCTAATGGCAGCTAACTCCTGACTGTGGGACCACAGTCCCAATAGCAAATATGGCCTGCTGGGGCTCAACACATAGGTGCTGACGTAAAAACATGAAAAATTACCATAAAAGGAGGACAAACCCCAGGCCCTGCCCACTCACTGTCAGATTATTTGTACCAAATCATGGAATATACCAGAACCATAACCCACCTTGGGCTTCAGCTAATTCTGTTTTTTTTCAGGAATGATTAGTTATTTGTGATTAGGATAATATTTGTATCTGAAGACAACTGAAAGCAGGTCCTGGTGGTTACGGACCTATAGTCCCAGCGCTTGTGAGACTGAGGCAAGAGGATCATGTGCTAGGCAAACCTCTCTTACCTAGTGAAAGTCCATCAAACAACAACAAAACCCCCCTAAAAACCATAAAACACAAAAAGTGAACAACAAGCCTGAAATAAGTAACATTTGATAGAAAAGACAAAATAATATTTGAGAACAAAAAAGGATGACCAGAGTGTCTAACATTCCTCAGAGATTTCTGATGTCAGAGAGCACATCCCTGGAAGGCCATCCAGTGGAATTCATCTGTTTGGAGTCGTGAAATCTGTTTCTGAGGAATGTGATGGTTTCTCTCCTCAAATTAAGGCAGCTGCTGACAAACACGGTGTTCTGTACAATTTCCAGAACGTCCACGGAATGTCATGGCCTCTCTGAAGGGCAATCACATCAGGACCCTCTCTCCTTCAGTTTAGAACCTTTGGTGGAGTTCACCTTTATTCATCTAAAAGAGAGAGTGAAATGGCTTCTTCAGTATCACACAGCCAGCCAGGTATCAAAAACACTGGGCAGACTGGTCTTAAGACGGAGCTCAGAAACCAGCAACCTGAGTTCAAATCCTGCCTTCACCATTTACTAACTATTTGACCTGAATGAATCTTGTAACCACTTCCCCCATTTAGTTTCCTCATCAGTAAAGTGTGGATAATAATAAAACTTACTTCACAGGGTCATTGTGAGGATGAGGATTTAGTAAACTGTATTTTGTTTAAGGCTAGATAGTTAAAGCTTTATGGAATAAAGTCCAAATTTGAGGTGATTTATATATATAATCATTATAAAATCATTTAACAGTGTACAAGAACGATCTCCATTATTAGCTCTTGGTCCATATATAGCCAGGATTTGGCCAGTGGTCTGTAGTTTGCCAGCCTTTAACCGAGAGTACCACCTGGTATACAGTAAGTATTCAATAAATGTCACCTTCTGTTATCCAAATCAGGGCTCTTTCAACTGCGTGAACTGCTTACAATGTAGCTCAAACAACAGGAAACTAGGTCAAATGACTTATTCAACCTGTTTGCTAAACAACAAGCCCAGGCTACCAAGTGCCTCCTGCCCCTCCCTTTTTGGAGGTCTTCCTATCTACATCTAACCCAGAAGCCCAGTAGTTCAAATTCTTCTCAGGAAGTCCTCAAGGCAGGTGCTGAGTCAAGGCACATAGAAGGAGCCATGAGGGAGCCTGTACAGGCCTTGGTTTCTGAGCAGGGGTAGAAACGAGGGAGAGGGAAAGACCTGACCCACAGCAACCAGAGTTCAAGGCTCTGGAGTACCTGGCCAGACATCGTCTAGTGGTGCCTGCAAGTAAGGACCTGCTGTTTGCACCTGTAGGAGGCCAGGCCTACAGGGTCAACCTGCTTCTGCCCACATCTACCTACTTACCTCAGAGAGGCTCCACCTGGAGCAGCTCCAGACATAGACTGAACCAGTTTGTGAACAAAGGACTCCATCGTGGCTTCCCAACTCCCTCATTTTACCAACAGGAAAATTCAGGCCAAGGTTGGAGAAGTGTCTTGCCTGAGTTCACACAGCAGACAGCCATGCTGGGACCAGAAATGCCATGCCTGCCACCGGGACAGGGCTTGTTCTTGCTTGTGTTTGTGCAGCTTTCTGCACAAGTAAGGAGATGTCCAGACCAGTGTGGGTGTGCTATTCTGCAGCACAGCTGGACTCAGCCCTCTGGGAGTCATTCACTTTTGCAGCCACATTTCCCAAGCTCTCTCTGCATGCCAAGGATGAGGAAAGAGCCAGTGTCTATTTCTCAGGAGCTTTCAGTTCAGTGAGATGACTGTTTCTCATTGGTTGGCTTACCATTTTGTCCATTCAGTCAACAGTGAGCATGTACTCTATGTGAGGCACTGCACTAGCTGTTGGGAACAGAGCCTCAACAAAGTCCTTTATGGAAACTATGATCTTGGGAAGCAAGAAACAAACAAGAAACAGATACGTAGGCACAGTTGTTATGACAGACACCAGAGGCCAGATTCTCTAGAGAAAAAAAGGAGAGTACTCTAACTTGTGTCCATTGGTGATTTTCTTGCTGTGAATACTCTCCCCAGGGCCACTTTCAAGTTACCAACATGGCAATGCTGACGTGGACTTGGGAGAGACTTGCCCATGGTTCATGCAGCACAGCACTGCATAGACACTGACAGGTGGCTAGTGCTTTGAGGGGAAGGAGGCAGGTTCGTGGCAAAGTGTGCTGCTTTAGACAATGGTCAAGTAGAGGAGATGATACCAAGACATGGATGAAGCAAAGATGCCAGGTGTTCAATGGACATTTATAAACCAAGCTGTCTTAGTTTGTTCTTCATTGCTGTGACAGAATACTCTGACCAATACCGACTTGGGGAGGAAAGGGTTTATTTGTCTTACATCTCCCAGGTCACAGTTCATCAGGGAGCCCAAGGTAGGAAGGAACTCAGGGCAGGAACCTAGAGGCAGGTCATGGAGGAATGCTGCTCACTGGCTTGCTCCCTTGGCCCCTGCTCAGCCTGCTTTCTTATGCGATGCAGGCCCACCTGCCCAGGGGTGGCACCACCCACAGTGGGCTGGGCCCTCCCACATCACTCATCAAGAAGATGGCCTTCAGACATGGCCACAGGCCAGTCCAATAGAGGCAAATTCCCGATTGATGCTCCCTCAACCCAGGTTTGTCAAGTTGACACTAAAGCTATCCAGCACACAAGCATTGTAGACAGAGGGCACAGTTCATACAAAAGTCCTGAGGCAGGACTGCTTGTACTGTTTGAAAAGTGGTAAGACGCACAGTCTGCAGTGAGTGCATGTTCTTAGGGTGTCCTAGTTTCCTTTCCAGGTGCTCTGGTAAAATACTCTGGCAAAAAGTAGTTTAAGGGAGACTTAATTTTAGCTCACGGTGCTGGGTTACAACCCGTAATTGCAAGGAAGTCCAGGTGGAAACTTGAAGTAGCTAATCTCACCCACAATCCAAAGCAAAGAAAGAATGCATGCATGCTTGTGCTCAGTGCCCTCTCTATATGCAGTCTAGGATCACCTGTTTAGGGAATGGTGCCGCCCACAGTGGGCTGGGTCTTCCCACATCAATGAACAATCAAGATAATTCCCCACAGACATGCCCACAGGCTAACCTGATCTAGATAGTCCCCGTGAAGATTTCTTCCCAGGTGATTCTAGGCTGTGTCTAATTGATGGTTAAAACTATCACATAGAGGCACACAGAAGAGAAATTTGGATCCAAAAGGTCTGTGGGAGCAAGAATGGGGAGCAAGAAAGGGGGCAGGGAGGTAGAAGAAGATATTTGTAGGGCATCTTAAAATATAGGGAAGGTTAACCATAAAAGTGGGGTTTGGCCAAAGGTGGCAAGAGAGGGGTGTTCTGTGGAGACAGTGGTAGCAACAAAGGCATTGTGGTGGGCTAGAATGCTGTGACTGGTAGTTGGAAGCACCTGGCCTGTCCAGCCTTCATAGGCAAGTGGGAGCCAAGTCATGATGGCCTTGGGAGCTAAAGGAAGTTTGGGACAGAGATAAAGGTGGCATTTGTGAAAAAAGACATATTTGACAGGGGACACAGGAGATAGCTTGCCGGCTATACTCTGAGGCTACTGGCACAGGAGACAAAGGAAAAAAGCCAGAGAAGATGAAGTGATCTTAGGTTGATGGCCTCAGGTCTCTTTAACAATTTACACTAAGTGACTTTGTTCACACCATTTTTCCTCATCTCATATCAGCCCTGTGAAGTCCATGGGATATGTGGTATGGCAGCTTAAAGATAGTGACACATCTTTACACTCCTATTTCTTCCCCTTGCATTTAGGCTATCCCCAAGCTCCACACCCAATACAACACAGAGCAGGTGACCCAGGAACTCCTTAGGCTCAGTTAGAAGCGAGTGTTTGTTTCTGTCTCAGCCTCCTGGCATGCATGCTCCCCGGGAAGCCAGCTGCCCTGTGGGAGACCTTACTACCTAAGACCTCTGTGCTGGGAGGAGCCCCAGCCAGCCTTATGGAGGGACTACAAGGCTAGAAGGGTGTGCAAATAGCCTTCAGCTGTTCAAGCCATCCCCATCCCAGCCCAGGTGACAAACAAGTGAGTGAAATGACTACCTTGGGCATCCAGCCCCAGCCACCATCTGATTGCAACTGCATGTGGCTCCACGTAAGAGCCACTCGGTGGAGGCCCATCAATACTGAACTCTGAGAGGTAATTATTGTTGTGTGCCACTAAGGTTTGGGATGGTCAGTTATGCAACAATAACCAAACTGAAAGCGTGAAGTATCATCCCCATTTGAGATGGGGAGCTGAGCTTGGATGTCACATGGATAATGAGTGGTGCAGCCAGAGCTGAACCCAAGCTGTGCCGACCTTTAGAACTGTTCTCTCATTACCATCCCTCCCATGCCCTGGGTCCAGGAAGGTGAGGGAGGGAAGCAGCCAGCCACCGAATTTTTCTGCTAGCCCCAAAGGGAGGTCCCACATACAGGAATAACAGAAGCATCCCTCAGGCATCCTGGTGCCCCAGAGTGCTCTGCCTGGCCTGCCTCACGTCCACCTGCTCTCAATTCAAACTCCACTGCCAACCAGCCCACCCTCAGAAGTGCAGAGGCATTTACTGAGCAGCCTCTGGCTAAGCCTACTTACATGATGCTTCCAATACAATCCACACAGCATGGGCTATCATACAAGCAGGTATAACTGGGAGAGAAACTGAGACTTAGAGAGGAAAAGGGCCTTTCCAAGGCTCTCACAGTAAGCAAATGCCAGAGCCTATGTTCCTAGGCTGAACCTAGGACCTCGGTCATTCTAGGCAAGTGCTGTATGCCCATCCCTCTTTTATCTGTTTTACTTTATAAAGTTTAAGACAGGGTCTCACTGAGTCACCCAGGCAGGCCCTGAACTCACTCTGCAGCCCAGGCTGGCTATGAACTTGCATTCTTCCTGCCTTAGCCTCCTGAGTAGCTGGGATTACAGGACTGTGCCACTGGGCTCAACTGAATTTGTCCACTCCACCATTTGCATCCCTTCCCCCTGGAAATGGAACTCGTGTTACATAAGACATCCAGGGCTTGTGGTGGGGGTTGGCGGTAACTCTCACAGGTATGCCAACAACACATTTATCTGTCTGGTCTGACACATGCTAGAGCCCTTTCCCTTTTTTGCTCCACTCCTATTCTATCATGACCTGGCAAGGGCAAGGGAAGTCCTTAAAGAAGAAAAAAACTCAGCATTTATTGAGCGCTCTGTGAGGTAAGTTCACAGCTGATCTAACTTAATCCTCACAAATACCCAGAGCAATCAGTGGCTGTTATTAGCTAGCGCCACTGTATAGACACGTGGTCAAGGCTCAGGCAGAGAAGCAAATTCCTCATGATCATCTAGTAAGGGTCCAGAACCTGGTGTACCTGTCTCCAAACCCCATGTTCTTCAACAGCGGAGGCTGCCTCGGCCCTGAACTGGGAGCTCCCATGCCAGGTGCGTGCCTGAAGGATGCCTGATGGAGCAGAACCCAGCAGGCTAATTAATGAGAGACCAACCTGGGGAAGGAATGGGGTCACATTCCAGGAGGCTGAGGCACAGCTAACCCAGTGTCGCTTTAGATCATTCACTCCCTCGGAAAAATACTAGCAGGGCTGGATACTAGGCGAAAAAAGAAAACCAGAGACACAAAAGAGATACAAGTCTGAACAAAGAATTCCACCTTCCAAGCCCTAGGCCTAAAGGGAACCAATTGTCTAGACACCCAGGGAGCAGGCCATCACCCTCCAGGATTCTCTCAGGCTCTGCATCCTTCCCATCCACACCCCCAGTCTCACCCCTCAGAGTCACCCTCTCTCCAGACTTTTGTCACTGTTGGCATGTGGTTTAAGCATCTATCCCATTGTTATTAGTGAAGTCATTGTTTTCTGTTTTTCTAACATTTTCCAGGACTGATTTTATGACATGTACTGTATTAGGAAGAGCAAATATAGTGTGTTCATTGAGTCTCTGGACCTTATAATGCAGTGGGAAAGTTAGATGTTAAACTAGAAATGAACAACATTATAAAGTAAGTATAGCTTTAAAAATTAACTCCTGGGAACTGGAGAAATGACTCAGCAGTTAAGAGCACTGGCTGCTCTTCCAGAGGACCTGGGTTCAGTTCCCAGCACCCACAAGCAACTACCAACCATCCTAACTCTAGCTCCAAGTGATCCAACACCTTCTTCTGCCTTCTACTGGGCATACTTACATATATGTAGGCAAAACACTCACACATATAAAAACAATGAATAAAAAAATAAAAAAAAATAAAGTAAATTAACTTCTGGCCTAGAGAGATGGTTCAGCAGTTAAGAGTGCATACTGCTGTTGCAGAGGACTCGTTTGGTCCCCAGTACCCACATTGCGTGGCTCACAAATGGTGGTAACTCCAGGGGATCTGATACCCTCTTCTGGCCTCCATGGCATGTATACTCATGTGCACATACCTACACACAGATACACATACACATCATTAAAGATAAAATAAATCTTCAAGGAAAGTTAATTTGCTTTCTTCTGTCCCTCTCCCCATCCCTCGCTTTCTCCTTCACTATCTCTGCAATACTTGTACCTCTATATATGGGCCCCATCTAAGCTTGGAGACAAAACAGTGATGACAGAGAAGACCCTTTCCAGGTGGAGCTTTATAATCCAGTAATGACCCAGGGGTTTGGCCCATGTAGAAACAACTTACAAAGAATCTTGTCAGCCGTTCTGAAGAGAATGAATTTTATCTCTTTGGCAAGACAAAACTAATATAACTTTAGAGACAAAGCCCTAGTCTGGCCAGATGTGGATTTCAGAAAAGACACCGGAAAACATGGAGAGTAAATAGTGTGACTGACGACAGAAGGCTACTGGGATAGCAAGAGGGTGGCACGATCATGTCTTAGACCCAGCAAGGGTAAGAGGAAAGAGCCCCACACTCACTCCTATAGGGCCAGCTAGTGATGGTGGTACCCGAGACAGCTGACAAACTTGTATCTCTTCAGACTAACACATCAAAAAATAATGCAGATACGTCTACTTATTGGGCATGGACAGACATTATTAAAAGTTGTAAGCCCATCACTTTATGGAAAATGCACATGAAGATTCAATTTCAATTGTTTAGCATTGTCATTTATTTCACAATTTTCACAATTTTATCCCTCATTGCAGGGTGACCAATATGCTAAACCACCATGTGCTAAGTCCAGCTACTCTGCTGGAGAGGCCACGTGAGAGGCTTTGAGAATACATGGAGAGGGTAGGGGCCTCACTGAGTCCTGTCCCTGCAGCCTAGGTTGTGATAACAACTAGGGTCCTCAGAGCAGCCTCTCTGCCAGTTTAGTGTCCCTACGTAAGCCCACCATATGAAGCCAACGCATCTCCTTGTTGAGCCTGCCTGAGTTCAAGACCCATGAATTGTAAAACACAGCAAAATGTTGATATCTTCAAACCACCTGGATTGTACAGCAGTAGATAAATCAAACAGCTCCACTTGCTGACACACAAGCATAGCAAAGTTGGTAGGTACCATTTGGAAGCCCCTACAAAGACCACAGTAGTTGAGTCCCCAGTGTCCATTTCACCATTGAGGGTTGGTTTAGGAAAAACCACAATGACACCTTTTTCTTCCCAGTGTCATGCCAGGTAGACCCAGGGAGGCCTGAGACGATGTAAGCACATGAGTCATGAAGAGAGGCTTGTGGAGATGCCAGGAAGGATCATCCTGGGGATCTAGCCTCTTTCTCTTTTTGGCTAAACATGAAAGAAGACATATATTCCAAATGCCAATGGCAGTCATCATGTGAACACACGGGCAAACAGACTGGGAAAGAGGGCGATGTTCCTGAAGGTGGACAGGAAAGATGGAAAGAACCCAGGACCAAAGTGGCATTGTTGAGTCACTAGTCAACCAGCCCCAAACTGACCTGCTTTTTGGCAACTGCTCTGTGAACCAATTCCCTCATTGCATCTAACTTGAGCTAGTGGATGCAGACCAGACTGTGGTCCCCTCAGCACCACTGGGCCTTCTGTTTAGTGAAAGGATCTTCATGCACCCCAGTTTTGTGCTGGACATTAAGTGCTGCCTGCACCAAACACTAACTTCTCTGCAGATTCTTCTTTCAGAGATGGAAAACGTTTTGGTGTCATGGTTAAGCTTCCTTTAGGCAGTCAGGTGAAACCTTGAAATGAGTCTACATTCAGACCAGATTGTTCAAACAACTGTCTGAGAAGGGTTCCTTTTCTGGATTTGGCCTGTTTAGGAGGGAGGGCTGTGCCACCCTCCTAATAAAGATGACCCTGCATCTTTGAGGCTCTTCAGCATCTCATCAGTTTTAAGAAGTAGATGGGCAGGCTCTGGCCTCCTCAGAATCAAATAATACTGCTCCTGACGAGACAGACAGCAGTGGGTTGGAAATATTGTTCCATCCAGGCCTGCTGAGGAAACTTAGTATTTTAAAACATGACTGATGTTTCAAGATGATGTGCTGACCTGCTAGCAGCTTGAGACTTACCATACTTCACACTTTAGTGTATCCAGTTCCTGCAGAACAAATCACAGAGCTTGCAGCCCTCCTAAGCCAGGGAACTCTCCTCCAGTGGTGTCTGTGTTGCTTTATTTCTCTTTTTCCACAAAGCTTGACTTTGTTCCCTGCTTCGTGTATTCATTCATTCATTCATCACACTTGTCCATGTCACATGAGACCAAATGTGCTGTGCACTGGGCAAGTATTGAAGATAAAATCTGAGTATAATAGAGTTTCTGCCCTCATGGAGCTTATCAGGGAAAACAGACAAGATCTTGAAGGGTGGACAGGACAATTTGTAACGGAAAATTACAAGTTGGTATGGTGAGCATTCGCGGCAAGGCTGGAGACGAGGCGACATATCTGAGCAGGATGGGGCTCACAGAGCTTTTGCTTTGAAATCATTTACTCACTTGGAACAAATAAATCCCCTTTTTTTGTTGTTGTTGTTCCAATTCCTACAACTGAACCCCAAACTTATGGACTTCTCAATACCAGTGCTCAGGATGCTGAGGTGGTCGAACTTACCCAGAAAAGATGCTGGCCCCAGGAAACTGGGGGCTGGGCTGGCCAGGGATGAGGGCTGGTTTCAGGCAGGCAAAGGAGAAGTGGAGGAGGGAACAGGCTCCAAGACTGAGGTATTGAGTTGGTCTGGGTTCAAGGATCAGGAAGCAGTGGGGAGTTTGGGCCAAGAGGGTGGTCCAGAGGACTGGGGTGCCACGAGAAGAAATGGGCCAGTGCCCAGACCAGGTGGAGAGACAGGGTGGGGCAGCAAAATAGCAAGACCCCACCTTAAAAACAAGGAAAGAAAGAAAGAAAAGAAAAGAAAAGAAAAGAAAAGAAAAGAAAGGAAGAGGATGAAGGGAAAAAGAAATCGAATGGAGGTCAAGGAATGCTTCTTCAGCAGATGAAAACTGACTCAAGGCCTACGCATGAGCAACATTGGGTCAAGAGAGGAGTAGAATGTTCCAGGCTATGTGGTCCCCTGGCATTCAGTATTCAGTATTTACTCTGACCTTCATCTCGTGTATATAATCTGGAGAGCTAAGACCTACGTTTATCACATTCCCCTGAAGAACGAGGATTAGATGTGGCTTAGTTTCGTCAGCAGGGGGCACTCCGACAGGATTTGGAAGGTGAGTGATATAGTGGTTCTTCCTGCTTCTGTGCCTTCTGTTGAGCTGTAAGCAACACGTGGATCGGGCGTCTGTTCACTGCTTTGGGTTGTCTCCTGAGCCTGACAGAGCAGCTGGGGGTCGGCCTCCCAGTTTGGTTGCAACTCCTTGATGGCAAATAGGCAGAAGCCTTTATGTGGCCAGTAGCTCTTGACATTGCCTTAGGGTCTTATTTTCTATACTTGCCTTTGCTTTGAAATCATTTACTCACTTGGGGTAAATAAATCCCTTTTTGTTGTTCTGATTCCTACAACCGAACCCCAAACTTACGGACTACAGGAGCCATGTATGTGAGTATTCAGTAGGAGAAGGCTCTGAACAGTCCAAGGACATCTAGTGAAGCTCGGGTAGAGCCACTCAAGGGAAGAAGGACTGGAGAGACAAGATTATGGGTACCTTATGGATAGGGCTTGAAAAAGGGAAAATGATGGATTTTAAGCAGTTTAACTACAGGACCAGATTTATAGTTTTGTTTTGCTTTTATTTTTTCCTATTTCATATATATATTGCATGCATGAATGTAAGTGCACCTGTGTTGTGCAATGTCGCAGAGGTCAGAAGAGGGCATCAGATCCTCTGGAACTGGAGTTACAGACAGTTGTTAGCTGCCATTTGGGTGCTGGGATTCAAACCTGGGTCTTCTGCAGGAACAGCCAGTACTCTTAACTGCTAAGCCATCTCTCCGGTCCCAGATTTGTAGTTTTTAAGTACATTACCTGCTAAGTAGAGAATAGATTGAAGGCCAAGAGTGGACTGGGGACCACCAGTCATTTAGAATCTATTCTGTTACTCCTGGGTTTAAAATGTGCCGCATACAGCAATACTTGTCTATGCTGACATATTGTCAGTTAAAATAAAGACATTCTTGGTGGTGGTGGTGGGGAGATGGTTCAGTAATTAAGAGTACTGGCTTGTAGAGGACCTGGGCTCAGCTCCCAGTACCCACATGGCAGATAACAACCATCTGTAACTCCAATTCCAGGGGATTTGTATCCCTCTTCTGGCTTCCATGGACACTGCACACATGTGGTACACTTACAGACATGGAGGCAAAACACACATATCAAAATAAGTTTAAAATGTTTAAAAAGACATTCTTGAATTGCTTTGTGAATAAATTGAATGTTTTACTTCTCTCTTTTATTCCAGATGGAGCAGGGCTGTGCTGTCCTTCAGCTGAAGGTTCTCCACACAGCTCACCCTCTCTCTGGCCCCTCTTTGCTCCTTATCCATGTGTTCTTTCCTGACATTTCCTCCGAAACACTGTCAACAACATTCTCTGCTCCTGCCTTTATCTCTGGAGAGACCATGGCTCCCGAGCTGTAGTTAGCTATGGCTTTCTGAGGTCCCCCCTTTCCCATGTGATTTTCCTACATTCTGCCCCAATTTTTGTAACTAGTTCTTCTGTTAAGCTCTTCTTAAGCTACCTTGTTAGATGTATCTCCTGTTTCTTACTGGGACTTTGAAGTCCCACTGAGTCGTGTGTCTTGTAGAATTTTCCTGGTTCTATAAATGGCTAATGGTCTCATTTTTCTGCACTTTATACTTCCTGCCAGCTGATAGCTAGGAGGTAGATTTTGAGGCTTGATGAGCTTGGTACTTGAGTGCTTGGCTGGGAGAGGAGCAATGTATTCATAGATTCATATTTCCTAGAGCATCTCACTGGCTGTTGTGACTTTCGCTGACCTTAAGGCTGATTTGTGGGTTCCCCTGTTTCAGTCTTACCCATCCATAATAAAATTCCCCATCAATTTTCCATCTGCTTTTTCTTTGCATCACTGATGGTTATTGAATAGACCCATTCCCTAATGAAATGAAGATTTTCTAATTTTACCCTTCCTTATGATATTATTAGCCAATATTCTTCACTACAGAAGAATGTTCTAGAAGGCAGAGGCTGGAGGATCACAAGTTGAGACCACCATTCTGAGCTACAAAGTGAGACCCTGCCTCAAAACATTTTTTAAAAATACTTTTATTGAGTTCTTGTGCATTTAATGTAATATATCTTAATAAAATTTAGACCCTTTCCTCCATCTGCATCCCCCCCACATCCTGCCACCGGATTTCATACATACCGTTAAATCCCTTAAGTCCTTTCCAGTCAGATGTCCTTTGGTGCAAGTTCATCCACTGAAGTCTAGCCATCCTATCTAGAGTCTCTCCCTTAAAGAAGGTCTACTCTTCCTCACCAACCAGTAATTAGTTGCCAATAGTTCCTAGGCTAGGGTTAGGGCCTGCTGCCCATTTCCTTCATTCTGTTCTGGGTTTTTGTCTAATTGAGTTGACATGGGTCTTGTGTATGTTGTCACCATTGTTGCAAGTTCATGTGAGCAAGTTCCCAGTGGCCTCAAAGCCTCTGTTTCCTTATGTTCATGCACCAACCCTGGCTCTTACAATCTTTTGCCTCCTCTTCCACAGTGGTCCCTGAGCCATGGGTGGGTGAGGTTTAATATAGGAGTCCTGTCCAGGGACACACCCTCTGCAGTCTCTTATTCTCTAAGAATAGAGACTGTGTGCATCACATCACACTCTGTTGTAAGAGGGTAAGAGGAAGCTTTGCTGGTAAGAGTTGAGGGATGTATTAGTTTTCTCTCTACCCTCTGTTCTGCTGTGTTCCACAAGCTTTTGGTGTAGGGGTTCCACTGAGATGTGTCATTTAGGGATGAGCATCTCTCAGATATATATTCTCTGTATGTGACCAGTTGTAGAACTCTATAATAGCCTCCATCTATTACATAAAGAAGCTTCTTTGATGAGTGGTGTATGGTAACTCTCAGCAGCTCTGAGGAGGAAGAAGAAAAAGAGGAAGAGAAAAAGCCATGTGGTTTGTAAGCAACAGAGCTGAAGGTGGCAGAGGTAGTGGCAGAGAAAAGTGAGAAATCCCAGAGCAGCCAGGAAAGCAGGCCCAGGCTTCTGATTGTATCTAAAGAAGGAAAAAGAGTTTAAAAAGGAAGGAAGAAGGAAAAGCTATGATTTTTCTGGCAAACCTTAACAGAGCCCTACGGTCACAGTTCTATAAGTGACTGTACCCAGGGCAGAGTTTGGGGAAAAAAGTACATTATGGCATTAAAGGGATAATTATTCCTCCCCTCTCTTTAGCATGGATTTAGGTGTCATCTTTCCTAAGAGATGGTCTATCTGTTACAGTTGCATAAATAGCCTCATAAGAGAGAAATGGTCAAGAGAATAAAACCTGTGGCCTGGATGAAGACCCAGTTTCCCAGTTTTTCCAGGTCAGTCACATGCTCACAGGACCAACCCTAGAAAGGCAGGCTCACCTTAGGTCATGCTAAAGAGATAGGCAGAATGCCTAGTACAGTCATATGAGATGGTAAGCTCTTCCTGCCTGGAATCCCCACCCTCTAGTGCAGGGCTGTGGAAACGCAGACAGACTCGTGGTGTGTGGCTCTCTATGAATCTGTCGGCTTTTCTGAATTCTTCAGAAGAGCACAACCTCTCTTTTTTTCTCTTTATTAAGCATGCTTCCCCTAATACTCTTGGCTACCTCAGTATTTTGGGTTTCTTTACTCTTTCTCCAAAGCTCCCCTGTCTCTGTCATGTGGCCGTTAGTCTACCATGTGCCTGACCTCCATGCCAGCTCTAAACTAGCATGACTTTACGGCTTTTCCCTTCTCTGCTCCATTTTCCTCCTCAGGACAACTGTTGAGATCACAGCTTGCCTCCCCTAAGGACTCTTCTTTAAATTCCAACAAAACTGTCCTAAAGCTTCCATTTGAGTCTGTTCTTAATTTCTTTAATGAATGAGACTAAGAGCCCTGAAAGGGAACCCTGTTTTCCCCTGTATCACCTTGGCCAGGTGATTGACAAGCTCAGCTGGATGAACATCTATGTTTTGGGTAGTTTGGAAGGGTAGATTTTCACTCAGGGCCAGAAATATAACAGATTCTATCCTTTTGAAAAAAGATTTTATGTTTATAAGTGTTCTGCCTGCATGTATATATGTATACTGTGTACATACCAGGTGCCCACTGAGGCCAGAAGAGGGTGTTGGATTCCTTGGAACTGGAGTTATGGATGGTCGTGAGCTTCTGTGTAGGTGCTGGGAACTGAACCTGGGTCTTCTGCAAGAGCAGACAGTATTCTTAACCTCTGAGCCATCTCTCCACCCCCAGTTCTCTTTTTTGACCAGGAGTGTGATGAATAAAACACCTCTACCCAAACATGAATGAATGGGCCAGGAAACAAAAGAGCAGCAGAAGCAAGATTTTTAATTTGATGTTACAAGAGCAGATACCTGTCTTGTCATATAGGCACACCCCAGGCAGTTAGAGTAAGCAATTTATTCCCTATCATGTAGCCCCCCACCTCAACTTCCTGATTGGCTGAGTACTCTGGGTGTATAATCCTATAGGTTGCCTAGGCTTTATTATTTTCTTATAGGGATAGGTCATGGGTCTCTCCTTATAAGACACAGTGTGGATGCTTGCTGCCTGGAGAGTTAGATCATGCCCCCTCCATGAGCTAACAGGCCCCTTCTGGGAAAATCACAGAGGGGTAGAGGGAAAAGCAAATACATACAGCCACACCTTTTCTGTAGCTCAGGTCTCTAACTACAGGAAAGGATAAACGAACTTTCTTCTTATCTCTGAAGTCCTGGAATGAGTTATGGTTATTTTTCCAATGCCTTTGAACTATCTACCTCATTGCTGGACCATAGATTATGCTAGGGCACCCAACCCTGGAGGAAATGTTATAAAACTTAGGTCTTTCCTCTGTTCCAGAGTATCTTGTTACTTAGAGACCTTCTAGAAGCCTGGTGCTGGTGGTTTATCTGTAGCTCATAAACTTTAGACTCCCTAAGATATTTTGAATCTTGAAAATGGGCTATCATATTTTATTCCATATAAGAGGCAGTAGCTTTGCCTTAATGGGCCTCATCAAAGACCAGGTATCTCCCAAGATGACTGTGATATTATCCTCCTTGAAGAGGTAACCTTGGTGTCATTTAGATGGGTTGGAATTGGGCAATAGTTATAACCCATTTCTACCATGAAAACCCAGAGATCTAGTTCCAAAGCTCTTCACCAGAAGGGATTAGTGTCTGGACAGAATTGTGATCACACTCTGGTGTAGAGCCTCCAGGCAAAGGTGCTCATTCAGGAAGAGATAAGAAATCACAGTTTCCTCTGGCATTCCTGGCAGAGGAACAAGGACAGTCCTAGAACCGCTGCTTTTGAGGTTGCCGCCCCTAAACTGCCTAGTCAGTTCCTATCTCCTGTCCTCACTGGTTTCCAGGGGTCATCATTCATGGCTTTGGATCCACCCACAGTCCTGTAGGTAACCCCTCAACCATGTTGTGTAAGCCCAATAGACTCACAGGTTCACCACGTGGGACTGTAAAGTCAAATTCATTGCTGGAAGGCGCACGTGGCATCTGATTCCCTCTTCCCACTGTCCTTACAACAACCTGAGGCAAGAATTCTCCAAAACCACCATCTGGAGAGTCTTAATGATATTATTAGACTTGCAGACTTGCTAACTGAGCTCCGGGTGCTGGTTTACTTACAGAAGAGTGCCCCCCCCATTCATGGCTGTGCTTGAAAGTCCACACCCAAACATAAATCACAAAATGGTGAGAGACCATTGGTTGGGAGAGGTAATGGGCTTGTCTCCTTCCACAGAGTGTGGGAAGCAGATGGGACTATGGCTTATTGTCATAGGGTCAGAGGAATTTCCGGGTCATGCTCCACTCCTTCTTCTGGCTCTTACAAACTTTCCACCTACCTCTTCTGAGAATTTCCTTGAGCCTTGGAGGGGCTTATATGTGTGGGGTGACCTTCCTTCCGTTGTGGTAGGGCACTGGACTTTTCAGATCACTGCATCATCTGTTTGTCATGGGCTTTATGGCTCAATTTAGTGGTATTCCATCTATTATAAGAACAGAACAAGAAGCAAGAACGTGTAAACAGTGACTGCTGTAATAGCTTATGGGCATAAACACAAATGCTTGGGTGGTACTTTAGTAGGTGCATCACATCCATCTAACAGCACGATTAAAGTGGCTTCTCCACTGGGGCCTATAACCTCTCCTGCTACAGGGGAGTGGCCTGGTCTACAATACTAGACGTGTGTTCCATCCCTAGGAGCGGGCATTAGGTCCAATCAAAAATTATCTGGCTGTACATACATGAGACGAGCCACTATTGCACCAGCAGGAACATCTCGCTTTACATGTTGATAGTGCAGCATGCAGGGTCCCTCGTTGAATAGGGTAATAGGGGACAATTCTCCCTTAGCCATCTGCATAGCACCTTATGGCCTTATGAAAGGCACTCATCCAGTGACAGGGAGTTTCCAGCTTAGTCCAAGCTTGATTTCTCCCTCTCCCACACTCACATCATGCAGTGTCTTCAGCAATAGTCCTTACTGTCTACATCAGGTATACAACCAACATTATTGGCAATCACCTTTATTGTTTGGGGGTCCTTTAAGGCCCCTTTGGCCAACAGCTCATAGGGAGGCAACCCACTTTGCCCACCCCTGAGTAATTGCCTTTACTCTTCTAATCCTCAGCCAAAACTCTCCCACGGTAGTAGGTAGGATGTGACCCAGAGGGCATCCACCCTTAAAATGTTCTCTCGCAGGGGAGATACACACCTTGTACGTCTGGGGTGGAGTGGGGGATAATTGCCCACTCCCAGAATAAGCTTAGTCCCCTTTACTTGTATGATTTTGTCTCCATACCTATGCACTGCTATCCATTGGCCCTAGTGTTTTGGGCAGTTGTAATGAATTAATGTACACTCTGACCCAGTATCCACTAAGGCCCATGTGTTTTGTATATTAGTGGGGGACCAATTAATCCTCAATTTGACATGTGGTTTCTGGCAACCCAGTATGGCCCTCACCCCTTCACCCCTTCAAGGAAGTGGCTGTGGGGGATCCCATCTATTGAGGCTGCCTTCCTCTGGAACAGGGGGTTCAGTTGGAGTCACCTGCACCTCCTGGTCTCCAATTTCTCTTCTGTGGTGAATTGCAGGTCAGGTCTTAAAGCTCTCCATAGGCTCACCAGCACAGCATTTGGTTGCCCATCGATTTTGTCCCTAGCAACTGCTGCTCTGCATAGGTCCATCCACATTTGTGCTCGGGAGACACTGAGGGGTCCTTTTGCCGAGTTCTAGCCCTTTTCCCTTGTGTCTACTTGCTTTAGCACCTCTCGAACCCTGTTTACATGTTGGCCTAAATCATTTAAATCTACCAGGACCTTGCCTGCCTCATATTTGTCATGCCTGGCCATGGGGCTTAGCACTGTCACCGAAGCTCCATACCAGTCTCGTGGGCCTTGCTGAATCCGTTTCTTTCTTAAGTCTCCTGTAAAACCTGTCCTGTTGGGGCCTGTTAACTGGGCATCAAATACAGCTTCCCTCATACCCAGTTCCCTCAAAAGGGCCTGTCCTTCCTCTATGGTTTTCCAGTCTTTAGGATTCATGGGAATCTCAGCTGGGGATGACCACTTGTCCCTAATGGCTTGTATGAGCCAATCCATCATGGACTGGTTTCCCTCATATTGCCTAAAATTGTGAAGTCTTTGCCTCAAAGAGGGATGAGTGGTGATGTTGCTTAACTTCTCTGCTTCTGTAGAACTTAAAATGATCCCATCTGCCCCCACGTCCCTTAGCCTCACAAGCCAGGTAGCCAAAGGCTCCCTCGTCGCTTGTTTAAATGCCTTTCCTAGTTTTAACAGGTCTGGTGCTGAGTATTCTCTGATTACCATGGTCTCCTGCACTGGGCTGTTGTTAAGACCTCCATCAGCATACTGGACCACAGATTTTTCCCTTTCTTTGAATTAAAAGTCAGACCTGAGGAGCATCTCTCACTATCTCTTGGTCACTTCCTTCTTCCTCACTACCTGACTCTTCCCAGTGATTCCAGGCTTTAGTGTCCCAGGATTGACCTTGCATTATCATTCTGGTCTGGTCTTTTTTTCCCTTTTGACCTCCTAAGATGTAAAAAAAAAATGTCACACCAATCACCTCCAACTCCTTTTCTCTCTTATCTAATTTACTGGCAAGGTCAGAGGCCAGTACTGACGAGGCCAGCCTCATATACCTCTCTCTAATTCCTCTCTAACACTTAGCTTCAGTTTTCCTTTGGACTGAGGCTCCACTTGGGACAGATTTCTTGTTATGAATAGCAGCGGCCAAGCAGCCTCTGTAGCTGCTTGTTGACATTTCTGTCCCTGGAGTGCTACTCCCAGAGCTTGCAGAATCTGTTCCAGACCTTCTGCTGTTTTCAAGTTGTCTCCATATTCACGTGGTGGCCTCCCACCAGTCAAGCAGGCTTGCCACTCCATACCATCTACAAGATGGCTGCCACCCTGGGATCTCTCCCACTGACCTCGTCTGCTTAGATGGCCTCACCCTAGTTAGGCATCTCGCTGTCCACTGCATTAACCACACCACTGTAGCCACCCCCACCAAGCCTATGGGAACGACCAACCAGATTAACATTTCCTTGGCCCACACTCTCCCCTCACCCCACTTTATTTTGGTTTTTGATCTATTTCCCCACATCAGGGTCATCATTATTGCTTTTCCAAAACTCATTCTCAGTTTTGTCATATCCTGCCCAACTACTTCAACTGTAAAGTCAAATTCACTGCTGGAAGGCACACGTGGCATCTAATTCCCTCCTCCCATTGTCCTTACAACAACCAGAGGCAAGAATTCTCCAAAACTGCCATCTGGAGAATCTTAACTTTACTGCACTTGTTAACTGAGCTTGGGGTACTAGTTTACTTTCAGAAAAGTGGGTGCCCCCCTACCCATTCATGGCTGTGCTCAAAAGTCCACACCCAAACATAAATCCTGTGGCTTCCTAACAGCCACACAAAAATGGCGAGAGACCCACTTCGTGTTTTTCTCAGCTTATATGTCCATAGCCCCTCCCCTTCATGCAGCTAAGGTTAACTGATTGGATGGGAGAGGTAGTGGGCTTGACTCCTTCCGTAGACCATGGGAAGTAGGTGGGACTATGGCTGGTTTTTGTTGGGTCAGAGGAACTTCCGGGTCACAGGGACATTGGCAGACTCTTAACTTTGGTCAGTCATGGGTACCATATCTAGGTGAACAGACATTTAAACACATCTCTTTAGGAAAAGTCAACACAGCTTATCCTCCAGATGGCAGGTGACAGACACTCAAGCATAGTCTTCCAGAGTCACCAAGGAATAATTTGAAGACATCTCAAAAACAGAATAGAAATGGACATGCTGAAGAGCTACAAAAGAGGCCATACACAGGACAGTATTAGCAGATGCCAGGAAACTGTCCTCTTCACGTAGGTGGGTGCTTGGCACTCAGTACTTGGCAGCCAGCACTTGCTGGAGCATCAATAAGACACAGTTTCAAAAAGATCGCTGTTGTGTGGGTAACTTGGGAGCCTGAGCTTCTCTGAACTTCACTCTCAGGAAACTCAGAACAAGCGTCATGTGACTGTACACTAAGACCTGGCCAGAAGAATACTGCCAGGCTGCAGGAAAGACATGAATCAGGATCATGTAGCACTCAATGAGCTAAAAACCTGATATGAACCAGAGTCCACAGGGAACTATCACAAAGGCTCCAAACAGCACGTGGGACACTGGGAGGATTGTACAGGGGAGGGGCCAGATTCACAGCCAGCCTCCTGAAGTACATAGAACTGTGACCAGTACCCAAGACTCCACCTGCAGTGGACCACCCATAGCCAATCCCAGTACTGTAAACCTGTCATCCAAAGTAAGCCTAGAGGAGAAATCAGGACCATTCATCTTAGAGGAACTCTCAGGGGTGAGACAAGCTTCTGGGGACTGGGATAATGAACACCAATACTGAAACCAGCCAGCCGGTTTCATTATCTTGTATCTTCATTCATCTCTCTCTCCCCTCACACATCTAATCTTCCCTTGTTTAATACCCCATGTGACCCTGGCAGGCCAGATTAGTACCACTTGTTCTTGCTTTATATTACTTTTTTCCCCTCTCTTTACTCCTTCCTCTTCCAGAGTACATAGATTGCTTGGTTTGCATAGCTTCTGTGGCACAGAGTCTCAATGATGGGTCTCTTCTGCATAATCTGATTGCATGCCTTTACTTCTTTGTTTTTAGTCTCTCCTTACCCAAACTCTCTTACCCCCCATCCCTACCATTTCCCCTTCTGTTTACATTTCCCCATCTGCTTTCTCTTTCTCATACCTGTACTATTCACTAATCCTACTCTGCCTTTTAAAAGTCATCTTTCCACTCATACACACGGTGACTAATATATTATCACACAAAGTACTATCCGTGTCCCTTTATATCCTAAAATGATTGGTGCTTAAGGGGTAAGTAGTGTTAGTAGACTACTACTGCATTTCCACAGTAGGCCTATCTATAAATAGCAACTGCTGCTGCAAACAGCTGTCTACTCTCAGGGGAGAGCTGAGGAACAAATCTGGTATCCTGCACACCAGTCTGACAGAGGAAACACCACCTCAATCCTACTATAACTCAATCCTACTTTAACATTACAAATATTTCCATTGAAAGAATACACTCAGTCTCACTTTAACATTAAAAATATTTCCATTGATGTTTTTTAAAAATATCAGCCAATTACCTAACTCTAGATGCCTAAGTCCCAGTGCAAAAACACAAGAAACACAAAAAACCAGGACAATATTTCTCCTCCAAAAATTATAAAGTCCACTGTAATGGTAGCCCATGAAAGTGGATTAGACAAAATTCCATAATTCCATAATTCAAACGAATGATTATGAATATATTCAAAGAACCAAAGAGGACATGAATAAACTGAACAAATTCCAAGAAACCACAAAAGAGCTCAATGAAATAAGGAAGAAACATAGGATATGAAAATAGAATTCAATAAAATTCAAGATAGAAATACTGAAGAGAAACCAAACCACAACACTGAAAGGGAAAATTTAATCAGTCAAATAGAAAGCTCAGCAGAAAGCTTCACTGATAGAAGAGATTGTGGGAAGGACAGAATATCAAAGCTTGACGATCAAGCAGAGGAACTGGAACATTCAGTCATGGACAAAGATAAAGTAATAAAAACATATCAACAGAATTTTCAACAGAATCTTTGGGTCACTACAAAAAAAAATCAAGATCCATGAATGATGGGCACAGGGAGAATTCCATGCTAAAGGCACAGTAAATATTTTCAAATCACAGCAAACCATTTCCCAAATTTGAAGAAAGAGATGCCTGTTCAAGTATAAGAGGTATTTAGAACAACAAATAGACAAGACCAGAAAAGGAACTCCCGACATCACATGATAGTACTAAACAAAGAAAGTGTATTGAAAGTCGGAAGACAGGGGTGGGAAGAAGGCCTGATTGGTGCTTGCCATGCATAGGGCACGAATTCAGATCTCCAAGGAAAGCTTTCCATGGAAAATGAAGTTAAAGGAATTCAGGACCACTTAGCTAGCTGGACAGATGACACTGAATTCTTCAAACTAAAGGGAAAAATAAGCACATTCATGAGGCTACAGGAAAGAACAGCCATGCTGTAACCAAATTCATCAAATGAAGACTAGAAACACAGAGCCCTCTACAAAATCAACAGAATGACAGGAAATAACACACACTTTTCAATAATAACCCAATGTTCATAGTTTCAATTTCCCAATCAGAAGACACAGATTAACAGATTGGACTATAAAACAGGCTCCATCTACTTGTGCCTCCAAGAGACACACCTCACCATCAATCACAGATGTTATTTTACAGAAGTTACCCTTTAAAAAGGTAGGAAAAGGTATTCCAAGCAAATAGAGCCAGAAAATAAGCAGATGCCATTGTTCAATTATCTAACAAAATAGACTATCTAACCAAAACTACTCAGAAGAAAAAAAGTTCACTTCATACTAAATCAAGAGGATATCATAATTTTAAGCATATATTGACCAAATATGGGTGGACCTAATTTCATAAAACAAATACTACTAAAGTCACAGATTAACCTCAACACAATAATAACAGGTGACTCCAAAACCCTCCAATAAACAGGGCATCCTGACAAAAAATAAACAGAGAAACCCCTGAGTTAAATGACATCATGGGCTGGATGTGCTAGCACACACCTTTAATTCTAGCACTTGGGAGGCAGAGGCAGATCTCTGTGAGTTTGAGGCCAACCTAGTCTATGTAGTGGATTCCAGACTGGGGATATAGGGAGACCTGACTCAGAAAGAAAGGAAAGAAAACACACAAACAAAAAATAAATGACATCATGGACATAACATGGAGCTATGGAACATTCCATCCAAATATTGCAGAATATACATCTTCTCATCAGTCCATGGAACTTTCTCTAAAATTGATCATATATTAGGACACAAAGCAAATCAGAAAAGGTAGAGGAAATTTGAAATAACTCCCTGCATTTATTGGACCACAATGGAATACATTTAGAAATCAACAGCAAGAGAAACTATAGAAAATAGTTTCAGAGATACACTATTGAATGATGAGTGGGCCACTGAATAAATGGAGGCAGAAAATTTTTTAAAATCATAGAATCTAATGAAAACGAAAACATAACACACCCAAACCTATGGAATACAATGAAAACAGTCCCAAGTGGGAACTTTATAACTCCAAGTGTCTACAGTTAAAAAAAAAAATCTGAGGGGCTGGAGAGATGGTTCAGTGGTTAAGAGCACTGACAGCTTTTGCAGAAGACCTGGGTTCGATTCCCAGCACCCACATGGCAGCTAACAACTATCTGTAACTCCAGTTTCAGGGAAATCCAATGCTCTCTTCTGACCTCCATGGGCATTGCACAACACGGGTGCACTTAAATACATGCAGGCAATACACTTATAGACATAAAATGAAAAAATAATTTTTTTTAAATTTAAGAGTTCTCATATAAATAACTTAATCATGCTTCCTAGGGCCTTGATAAAACAAGAATAAGACAAACCCAAAAGCAGTCAATGGAAAGAAATAATTAACATCAGGCCATAAATTAATGAAGTAGAAATGAGGGAAAAAAAGAGTCAATTAAATGAAGAGTTGGGTTTTTTGAAAAGGTAAACAAGATGAACAAATCCTTAGCTGAACTAACCAAAAGAAAGAGAGAAGGCCAGAAAAATGGATCAGAAGGTACAGAATTGCCATGCAAGCCTGGTGACTTGCGTTCAATTCCCAGAACCCATGTAAAGGTGGAAGGAGAGAACTTACACAGCTGTCCTCCAGCTTCATATGCATACCATGGCATGTGTGCTCCTACCTCCACTGTAATAAAGCTAAAAAAAGAAGAAAGAGAAGACCCAAAAAATAAAATTAAACATGAAAAGGGAAACACTACAACAGATACCAACGAAATTTGGAAAATCATCAGGACATACCTTAAAAAGCAAATATTCCACTAAATTGGAAATCTAAAAGAAATGAATACATTTTTAGAAGCATATGGACTACAAAAATTAAACCAAAAAGAGACAAACACTTTAAACAGATCTATAACAAGCAATGAGATTGAAGCAGTAATAATAACATAAGCATTCTCAAAAAAAAAAAGTCTAGGCCCAGATGAATTCATGGTTGAATACATTTAAAGATGAACCAATACCAATATTTTTCATATTATTCCATAAAATAGAAAGGAAGGAATACCTGAAGTTTTGAAGTCAGAACTCTTTTTACAAAGCCAATATTTCAATGATGCTCAAACCAGAAAAAGACACAACAAAAGGCAAAACAATGTACCAATCTTTCTAATGAACATGGATATAAGCATTCTCAGTAATATTATCAATAAAGCTGATTTCAAGAACACATTGAAAAGATTATTCACAATGATCAAGTTGGCTTTATTCCAGAGTTGCAGAGATCATATACAGGTCAATAAATATATGACATAAATGAACTCAAGGATAGAAGTCACATGATCAAGTCACATGATCATCTCAATATATGTAGAAAAGGTACTTGACAAAATTCAACATCCTTAGACTAGGAATAGAGGGACTATATCTCAGCATAATAATCAAGGCACTATATGACAAACCTATAGCTAATAATAAGAGGGATAAAAAAGAAAGGAAGGAGTCAAAGTATCTTGATTTTCAGATATTATGTGTTTATACAAAAAAATCCCTGAAGACTCCACCAGAATCTTTCCCAGATAAACATTTTCAACAAAGTGCCAGGAAACAAAATTAACACATACAAAAAAAAAAAAAACAGTGACTTTCTTATATACCAATACATATGCTGAGAAAGAAATCAGGGAAACAATTCTATTCACAATCTCCCCCCCCCCAAATGCCTTGGAATAATCTAACCAAGGAAGTAAAAGTGAGATCTACAATAAAATCTTTAAAACTCTGAAGTCAAATGTTTTGGAACTCTAGACTACTGGCAGAAAGCCCTCCCATGCTCACAGATTGCAAGAATTAATATGAAACGGGTCATCTTACCAATAGCAATCTACAGATTCAATGTAATCTCAATAAAAATTTCTACATCATTATTCACAGAAATATTTAAAAAATGAAAATAAACCATATGAAACCACAAAAGACCTCAAACAGCCAAAGCAATCTTGAGCAAAAAAGAAAAAAAAGTAATAATAATGCTAGACATGTTATCATACTTTATTTCAAATTATATTGCAGGAGGACAGTAATACAAACAGCATGGTGCTGCCACAGAAACAAACACATAGGTCAATAGAATGGAACAGAAGACCCAGCCTGGTCAAAAAATCAAATTCCAGGCCAGCTGGGGGGTACAGAGAGACCATGTCTCAAAAAGAACAAAAACAACAAAAAAAGCAAGGACTTTACATTGTTTGCAGTGACATCCCAAGTCACTAGATCAGTATATAGAGGATACTTGATTTACAAATAAGTGAATGAACGCATGAAAAAAATTAATGATTGAAAACCGGCAGACCAGTCAGCAGCTAGGAAAACAGTCCAGGAGAGAAATAATGAGGGACTGAAGCAGGTGTGGTGGTCATTTTATGTGTCAAATGCCTCCATGCTCAGCTATTTGGTCAATCACTATTCTAGATGTTTCTGTGAGGGGAGTTTTGGATGAGATTTACCTTTCAGCACACTTGTATAAAGTAAGTGACCACTACAGTTTGGTTAAGCCTCATCCAACTAATGAGAAGCCTGAAGAAAGTAAGACTGACCTTCCCAAGTAAGAGGGAATCCTGCCAGAAGCTTGTCTCTTTGGTCTTTAGCATGCTAGACCACCCTGCATAATCATATGAGCCAATTCCATCTGTGAATTTCTCTCTATACACACATCTTACTGGCTGTGTCTCCAAAGAACCCTGAATAGTACACTGGGCCAGTCTAGAGGGACAGAGAGACAGAGAGAGATATGAGAGCTTAAGAAGGCCTGGGAAGAAGCATCAAATCAAGATACTGGCATGGGAAACTGGGTGCTTTTCAGTGCTGCACAGCAAGCCAAGAAGTAGGTGTCCCCAACAGCTGGCTGGCAGGTGGGCTCATTCGCTGGCTTTGTTTAAACCTTCATCTAGTTCCACCATCTGTTCATTACACAAGGTACCCTGAGTGCTGGGGAGAGAAGATTTTCACAGGTTACACTGCAACGTGTGAGAGTTCATTTACATTTTAGTGCATCTCTGCCAGGGAATCTACTTCTCTTGATTTTTATCATAGTTCAAAATAATTGTCAGATGGTTCTGCATAGGAATTTCAGAGTCAAGAAACTGCAGAGTTCCCTAATTCCTGGTGGTTGCCTTTCCTGGTTCCTCTTGAGAGGCTCAGCCCTTGTCAACCAGTGGACATGGGGCCACTCTTTCACCCCTAGGCTCTGTTGCTGTAGTCTGGACTCAGTTTCCTCTCTAGCAGGAAATGGGCTAGGAGGCTTTGGGTGTGTTCTGATGGTATCTCAATAATGATGGCCTTGAACTTGGGAAAACTAAAGGTTCAGGGAATTATGATCATTAGCCCTTCTTCAGAAGTACAAAGACATGGATCCTATCTCATCAAGGAAGCTTGGGCTGCACGCACTTGCTAGATTGCTGGAGAAGACTGGCAAGCCCTATGTAGACAAGATCTTCACCAAGCAAAAATTCTGATATTTCTCTAATAGGCAGTTTACTAAATGTTTTTAAAACATTTAAAACTGCCTATTAGAGAAATATTAAAGCTTTTGCTTGGTGAAGATCTTGTCTTCACTTGCCAGTCTTCTCCAGCAATCTAGCAAGTGCGTACAGCCCACACTTCCTTGATTGGGTGTGGTGGTGCACGCCTTTAATCCCAGCACTCAGGAAGCAGAGGCAGGGGAATCTCTGTGAGTTCAAGGCCAGCCTGGTCTACGTAGTGAGTTTCAGGGCAGCTGGGGCTACAGGGAGACCCTGTCTCAAAAACACCAAAAAAAATATTGTGCATTGGATGGAACCTCACAGCTACCCTTTGAAACAGATATTTTTACTGTTTTAATTTTACAGAAAAAGCAGCAGAGGATCAGAAATAATAAAAGACTCCCCTAATTCCATACTAATTTACAGAGCAGAATACAAACCAAAGTCTTTTAGGATCAAATCTGAGGCACTTCTCTCTAGGCCAGCTGGCTCCAAACATTGTAACCTGGCTGCCTATGTAGGGATAACTAGACTCCACTTCCAAAGTCTGATTCACTAGGTATGAATGCCCTTAAATCTATTATACGTTTATAAAACAGTTTGTAAAATTTTCTGTGCAACCAAGATGTAAACTAAGCCTCCACTATACTTAGTAGTCTGTGCTAGACAGGAGAGCCATAGCAATGGACAAAATAATAGGGAATAACTTTGTCATAGTTTATAAGCAGAGAGGGGGAGACAGACCAAAAGAAAGGGACAAGGGACAAGATACACCCTTCAAAGACGCCCAACCCCAGTGACCTACCTCTTCTAACCAGACCCCAATCAGTTATGAACTCATCAATGGATTTATCCCCATGATATAAAAACTGCTCAAAAGCCCATCAGCTGGCAACCAACAAAGCCTTTAACACACGAGCTTTAGGTGAACATTTTTAGATTCAAACCATAGCGTGGACCAAGGGGGGACACTGGGATATTTGGTAGAGGGACAAGTGTATGGGCATGGCCATAACTAAAAGGCTTCATTATGTTTTAGAAGCCCATGTCACTGAAGGAGGACGGACAAAGATGAGGCAGGGCAATGACTGTGGGTGGAGGGAGGTAGTCCAGGTCCTACAGACTGTGGTAAGAGATTTAGATTTTATATAGAATGGAAAGATGTTTGAGGATTTCATGTAGGAAAACGTCAATCAGATTTGCATCTTTAAATGATCTGGAAAGAATCAGGAAGGGATGAGGGGCAGGAAGGGATTTATGGAGGGTTGGTGGGTGGGTGTACACTGGCATCAAAGATGTCATAATTTTTTAAAAGATGCAGTTTTTAAAAATGTCAAAATTTGAGGCAAAGAAGAATAAATCAAACAAAATGAGTGTAAGATCCTTAAGAATAAAAGGACAAAGTTTAATTGTAATATAACAAAGTAGACACAAAAGGTGATAAAATAAAAATATTGACATACAATCTTCATAAATAAGAAGGTATTACTAAAGATCTGTTTGACAACATTTTCTATAGATTAAAAACACTTCCAATTAAGTTTCCAAAAGCTGTTATAGTGGATGCTGCTATGATAAAACTTATAAAGCTGATTCTAAAATGAAAGTGGCTTTTAACTAATTTATTTATCTTTAATTTATTTATTTATGTGTAAGAGTGTTTTGCCTGCAAGTACACCATGTGCATGCAGTGCCCACAGAGCCCAGAAGAGGGCATCAGATTTCCTGAAACTACAGATGGTTCTTAGCCACCAAGTGGGTGCTGGGAACCAAACCCAGGTCCTCTGCAAGAGCAGCTAGTGCTCTTGACTGCTGAGTCATCGCTCCAGCCCCTGAACATGGCTTCTTAGTGGCCAAGATTAGCAAAGATACTCTGGGAAAGACGAACTTGCTTTATCATCTGTCAAGGACTTAAATAGCTAGACTTAAATCCAGAAGCTATAAAGTAAATAATGTAAACATTCATTATTAGCTAAGGAGGTGAGGAACTGTCACAGTGCAGTCAGACTAATAGAATAAAGCACCGATCCTCAATCATCCAGCTAGAGAAGGGAAGTTTGTACATGATAGGGATGTCATTGAAAATCACTACAAAAGAGTGGACCTCATAATAAATAAGACAATTAATTGTACAAAGGAGCAAAAAATTATACATAAGGGGCCGAGGAGATAGCTCAGCCAGTAAAGGAGCTGTTGTGAAACCACGGATCTGAGGTGGGATCCACAGAACCCACTCAAAAAAGTGGACATGATCATGCCCATCTGTAACCCCAGCAGTGGGGTGGGAGGGGTGGAGACAAGTGAATTCCTGGAGTTCACTGGCCAGCCAGTCTAGCCAATCATAGAGCCCCTGATTCAGTGAGAGACCCTGTCTCAATAGATAAGGTGGAGAATAATTCAGGAAGACACCCAACATCAACCTCTGGCCTCCACACACAAACATGGGTGTGCATCTGTGTACACATACACATACACTCACAACACACACCTACACAGAAGTAACTTTTGGTAGAAAATATTATAATACATTTTTATCACCTTGCCATAGGATATTTGATCTTTCCATCTAAAATCCAGAAGCTATAAAGTAAATAATGAAAACATTCAAAACTAATTCAAGAATTAAAATTTATACAGGTTAGAAGATACCTTATTATCTGAAGTGCTGAGGGTTGGAGATGTTTCAGATTTTGATTTTATTTATTTTATAGGCTTTTGGAATATTTGTACCCACAGAGAAATATCTTGGGGGATGGGGCCCATGTTCAAACATGAAATTATCTTTTTTACATTATTTTTTATTAGAATATTTAAATTTACAAATGAGAACTAATGAAATAAGAAAAGCATCAAAGTAAAAATAAAAAGCTCAATGGAAATAGTTAAATTTGCAGAAACGAGCTGAAACGGAATCCCACGACATCTTCAGTAGCGTTACTGAGCAGCAGAATCCACCTGGAAGCAAGTTTGAACAGCAATTTCTGACAGAATTCAAAATAACTTGGAAGTGACCAGATGATAATCAAATCAATTATGACATTTTAGATTTAAAACATAGCATAGATAACACTTACTGAAGTTTAATTATAGGATAGTTTTCTGATGAAAGTAATTTATTTTCCCCTCTCATTGGGCCCCCTTTTAGTTTCCTGGCATCTCCCTAATAGACACATATACAAAAAATTAGAATTTAGCATCCACATGAAAACACGTAGTTTGTCTTTCTGAGCCTGGGTTACCTCCTTAGTATAATGTTTTCCAGTTCCATTCATGTTCCTGTAAATTGCATGATGTTATTGCTCTTTATGGTTAATAAAATTCTACTCTGTATATACAGCACATTTTCATTATCCATTCATCAGCTGATGGATATCTAGGCTGATTCCATTCCTAGATACTGGTGATAGAGCAGCAATGAACATGGATGTACATGCATCTTTGCAGACGATGTAAAGTCCTTTGGGTATTTTTGAGAAAACCTCTACACTGATTTTCACAATGGCTACATCAGTTTACACTCGACTAACCATGAGCCAAAGTTCCTCTTTCCCCACACCCATGCCAGCTTTTGTTGTCATTTGTTTTCTTGATGACAGTTATCCTGACAGGGTGAGGTAGAATCTCATAGGCGTTTTCATTTATATCTCCCTGATGGCTAAGAATCTTGAAATTTTAAAAATATTTATTGGCCATTTGCACTGCTTCTGAAAATACTCCATTCAGCTTTTTAGACCATTTTTGGGTAGGTTGCTTGTTTTCTTGTTTAGTCTTTTGAATTCTTTTTATATTCTGGATATTAATCCTCTGTAAAGCTGGTAAGGATTTTCTCCCATTCAATAAGCTCTTTACTCAGTTAACTCTTTCCCTTGCTGTACAAATGATTTTTTTTTTAATTTTATGAGATTCTATTTGTTGATAATTGGCTTTGTTTCCCAAGTGATTGGAACCCTATTCAGAAAGTCCTTACTTATTTCTATGTCTTTTTAAAAATTTATTATTTTTATTTTATCTGTATGAGTGTATTGCCTGCATGTAGGTAAGTGCACCCATGTTGTGCAATGTTGTACAGGTCAGAGGAGGGCTTCACATTCCCCTGGAACTGGAGTTAAGGACGGTTCATAGCTTCCATGTAGGTGCTGGAAATCGAACCCAGGTCCTCTGCAAGAGCACTC
The DNA here is from genome assembly GCF_000622305.1 of Nannospalax galili. Classification (NCBI taxonomy): domain Eukaryota; kingdom Metazoa; phylum Chordata; class Mammalia; order Rodentia; family Spalacidae; genus Nannospalax; species Nannospalax galili. The sequence continues at coordinate 1,424,428 of NW_008341417.1, read as the reverse complement.
AGTGCTCTTAACTGCTGAGCCCTCTCTCTAGCCCCTATTTCTATATCTTTTAAAAATATCTTTCTTTTTATTATATTTTATTTGTTATTTTATGTATGTGTATCTGTGCCCACACAGCATATGTGTGGAAGTCAGAGGGTAACTTGCTGGAGTTGATTCTCTCCTTCAGCCATATGGGTTCCATCATATGTCTCAGGCTTGCGGGCAAGTGCCTTTACCTCCTGAACCATCTCACTGCCCCACCACCCCCATGCCCGTATCTTGAAGTGTTTTTCCAATTTAAACATAACATATATTGACGTTTCATATATACCTTATATACACACACTGAAGCTAATTTTATGTAGTATTTTAGTGTGCCTGTGTTTGATTGTGATTTGTCATAGGCCCTATCACTGCAAAAGTGTGTAATTTTCCAATTATGTCATGATGCTGGGGTCCATATTTTGGGTGCATTTCATACTTCTGATGCCCAATCTTATATATATATATGGTCTATATCAATTAAAAGGAAAGCTATAGAAAGGGAGAGAATTTCACAATGTGTATGGCCAAAGATCTCTATTTTGAATATAAAGAACACCTACAAATCAGTAAGAAAAGTTGAACAGTCTAAAGCAGGAAAGAGCAGGAGATGAGGGCAGGTGGTTCCCAGAAGAGGTCTCTGTCTCCACCCCCCCACACAAGACCAAAATGGTGCTCAGGCTCACCAGTCACCAAAGTGACAATGAAAATAACAGAATTCCACTTGATTCACATCAGCACACAAGGAGTTAAAAGCCCACAAAGGGGGCTGGGGAGATGGCTAAGAGAGAGTCAGCTGACTGCTCTCTCAGAGGAGCCGGGTTTGATTCTCAGCACCCACATGGCAGCTAACAACTGTCAGTAACTCCAGTTCCAAGGAATTCAACACCTTCTTCGGACCTTTGCGGGCACTGTACCACACAGGTACACTTACACACATGCAGGAAATACACTCATACACATAAAATAAAAATAATAAATAAAATATTTTTTTAAAAGCCCACGATGCCAAGTGGCCCTCTTATGTATGGTTTGGGGGATGGTTGGTGGATAATACAACTTCAAAGAGAAACTTTGAAACTATGTAAACTTGAAAATCTACAACCTTTTTGACTTTGAAGTTCCTCCTCTTGGAGAAATTTCAGGTGCTCACACAGAGTAAATGAATATTAACAGTAGCACTTCCTGTAACAGCAAAAGCATTGGAAATGACCCATGTACCCATTATAAAGGAGGAATAAATTGTGGTATGTTTGCATGCGGGACGCTGTTAGGATAGATGAATCAAATTGGCACATGCTACTATGGAAAAATCTCTAGGTCATAAATAGGCAGCTCCTAAGAAAGCAAACTCTGAAATTCAAGTCATTAGCATGGGGAATTTCACTAGGAAGTGCTCTTGGGAACACTGATGAGCGGTTGGAAAGCAGGACTCACTGGACTACGAACAGCTTCACAGAGGCCACAGCCAATCCCATGAACATCTCTGGGCTGTCTTTACCAAGCTGTCCTTGAGCACTGACGGGTTGCCGCAGGGAAGTGGCATAATTTGGAGCAAGGTGGCCTCTTTATGCTGGAGGTGGTTTCCAGCGCAGGATTCAGTAGTCCTAGCAGCTGGGGTGTTTCATCCCGAAAGGCAATTTGGTCATGTGCCATTCTGTTCACCAGAAAGGGGGAAGCAGGCAATGCTTCAAGAAGCATGTTGAGGGGCTATTAGGGGGGAATCCCAGTGGCCCAGGGGGAAAAGACTTTTATTTGACAGAGACTGAAAGAATATGTACAACACACCAACCATTTAGATGACCTGCTATGGTTGAATACTCCAATCTTTCAATCTTATTTATTGAAGGAAGTTCTATATGTTAGAGCATTTAGCTGCCTATTTGATTTTTTTTTTTTTTTTTTTTGGAGACAAGTTCTCTCTGTAGCCCCAGCTGGCCTGGAACTTGCTATGTAGATGAGACTAGCTTTGAACTCACAGAAATCCACCTGCCTCTGTCTCCCAAGTGCTGGGACTAAAGGTGAACACCACCACATCCGGTTAACTGCCTGTTTGAATTGCAAGTTTTTTCCTCTCAACTGATCACTAGAATTTTTACAATATAAAAATTTCATATTATGTTAAATATGTTGTTTTTTCTTATGGAGCCTGATTTTTGTGCTCTGCTTAAAAGCAAATATTAAAATAATAGTCTTCTATATTTTTGTGTTACTTTTCTGTTCACACTAGCCCCAACTTCACCAAGACAAATATTAGATTATCCCTTTTGCCAAATTCCCCTACTGTCCTCTGACCAGGAGACTTTGGTGGCTCCCTTCCTTGGGTACTGAAATTAGGAATGATACCTTCCACTAAGTAGACCGTTCTCTATACAGAGAGTATGGCTCCTGCTCAGGAGGGCCTTCACAGACAGCTGCCTACATTGGGCTGTGCCTACACTCTGGTTCCTTCTAGTTGGAATGGTTGGGAAACCAAAAACTTTCTAGATCATCGGAGTTCTGCATTCTAAGTTCTGATGTTAGATATTCTTTTAGATCCAAAAGGGAGGAGGAGCCACCTTCTTACCTCTCTCAGGATGCCTTTGCTGGCCAGTGGAACTGTGTTGAGGTGTTTTCTGTGTAATTGCCTTCAACTGTTCATTCATCTGCAGGTGAGGAGGCCACTTGCTTGGCTTGTGAATGGTCACAGCAAGCTTCCCAGTGTGCAGAGGCAGCAGCAATAGTGGTCCTTGCAGAAGTGG
>NW_008341417.1:1410867-1414076 GCF_000622305.1 Nannospalax galili | reverse complement strand
TACCGGGGGCCCAGATCCCCCAGCCATAAAACTTACTTATCAGGAGGCCAGATGTCCCAGCCATAAAACTTACTTATCAGGAGACCAGATGTCTCCGCCATAAAACTTACTTATCAGGGAGTTGGAATTCCTGACCGGTATGCGACCTGCCTGAGAGACTTCATGGCTCCTGACTTTTATAATTTTTAATAATTTTTTCAGTTGGGAAACCAAAAACTTTCTAGATCATCGGAGTTCTGCATTCTGACTAAGTTCTGATGTTAGATATTCTTTTAGATCCAAAAGGGAGGAGGAGCCACCTTCTTACCTCTCTCAGGATGCCTTTGCTGGCCAGTGGAACTGTGTTGAGGTGTTTTCTGTGTAATTGCCTTCAACTGTTCATTCATCTGCAGGTGAGGAGGCCACTTGCTTGGCTTGTGAATGGTCACAGCAAGCTTCCCAGTGTGCAGAGGCAGCAGCAATAGTGGTCCTTGCAGAAGTGGCAAATCTTTCATTCCAGCAGGCCCTCTGGTCACCTCTGAGGTTCTAGTTACCCCAGTTGGTCAGTAAAAAGACCTGGTAGTGATTCTCGGCAGCTTGGATCAGAAACCAGACCCTCATATCCCAATGGTTTGGTAATTTAATGGTTTCCTACATTAAATTCTTTCCTACAGGAAACACCTACACATGCATCAAAACCTTACTGATATATTTAAATAAGAATACTAACAGCATCACTAATAAAGATAAGGATAATGCTAAAAGCTGCAATGTCTACAGTTAACAATTACAGAGTGCCCTCTATTCCAGGCAGTGTTTCTAAGTGTTTTGTGTTTTTTAACGTATTTAGTCCTTGCAGCAACCTTAGAATTAGGAACTATAACCCCATGGAGACAAAGGAAATTTCCCAAGGTCACACACCTATTGGTAATGGAGGAAGAACATATCTGAACCATACAGAACACACCAAGAACAACTGGACGCTATCTTAGGTATCTTCTTTGTTTCTCCCATCAGACCCAGGCCTGGCCCCTTGCTCTCTTTAACATTTTGAAAGTACTGTGTTAGTTTAAAAATACCATCTGAATCCAAAGAGTCCACCATTGACTATTCCTGTATCCTCTCAGAATCTGCATTGCAAATCTGGCTTAGCAAGTTCTAGATAAGACCTTCCCTGAATCACACCGAAACTGGGCAACAAGGAACTTTGTCTACTGACATTGGGAAGAACTCATCAGGATTTCAGATACTCAGAGAAACTTCCAGAAAGGCAAAATCTGAGCTGAAGTTTGGGTAAATCTAGAACAATCACCTTGGGTGAAACATAGCCCTTCTCCAACTCCTGAATCATCACGTTTTTCTGGGTAACGGTAACTTGAACTCTGGAACTTCCTCTGTGGATCACACATGTGCCTGGGTAATGCAGGACACTAGTTCTGGGAGGTTGGTGTCTAGAGAAACTTGACAGGGCACTTCAGAGAAGACTGGCATAAGTAACAGGCAAAGCTCTGGGCTCTCACTTGGATTTTGGACCCTGGTCAAAGGCCTCAGAAGGAAAGAACAGCAGGGAGAGTTAGTGGGGTGTTTAGGTAGGCACATACAGAATTGGGCCCTCATCTATGGATGGTTATAGGGATGGAGGAGCCCTCTGTGGCTGGGCTGATATTAAACTCTCTAGGGCCAAAGATGCCCCATGTCTCAGCCCTTCTCTACTGAACTGAACTGATCCCAGAATTAGGGAAGGGCAGTCTGGGGTAGGAGCGGTTGTGATCCAAACGATTCCAGCTTTTAAAGTCGAGGGCCCCCCAGAGCACTAGGTGAGGTCTCTGTGGCACTGCTCACCCACTTGGTCACTCAAGAGAGTCATTCTTTCCTTATGTGCCCTGTGGTCACTCCACCTCTGTTTGTGGTCACATGAATATGAATCTTTCCCCCTATGAGTGGAGCAGTTTAAAACGTCTCACCTGCTTCTGGTATCCATTTCTCTACCAGTGTCACCCTGTCACCCCATCTCTCTCCACCATGCCAGACTCCTGACTGGCCCACATACCTATTGGTATCTCTAATTGACCTTCAAAATATTTTTCTTTCTCATTATTTTTCCGATTATAAACTTAACATATGTGGATGGAGGAAATTTAGAAAACAGAAATACCATTAAAGCGTGTGTGTGTGTGGGGGGGTGTTGTCCCCATTCAGACTAACAGGCCCCAAGGGCATGAGGGAGGCAGACTTCCTCAAGTGGAAGTCAACAAGAAGCCTGGTTTACCTTGTAAAACTCCCCAAAGCCAGGCACTGTAGCACCAGGGGCATCTGGGACTGGGGTAAAGAAGGTAGAATTACGGGTGAAAAGTGGACCTAGAAACAGCTTTTCCTTGGTGATGACATGCTTCCTCAGCAGGCAAGTGACCTTCCACCTCTGTCTGAACATTTAGGTAGGCGACCGTAAGGCCTCAGAGATGAACAGAGCCAGCTTTGAGGGCTCTGCACCTCCCAGTGCCTCTCCCAGATGGCCCAGTTTGCTTGCTTTCTTAAGGCATCATTCACATAACATCAATGCCACCAAGGTGAGGTGAGGTCTTTAGTATGTCCAATAGTTTTAGTACACTCACAAAGTTGTACTACTGCTACTATCACCATCATCACATCCAACTCAAGCACATTTTCATTACCTCAAAAGGAAACCACATTAGATGAATAAGATTGTATGGGATGTTCTGTGTGATATACACATAGAAAAATCAACAAATTAAAAAAAAACATATTTGAGGAGGAAACAAAGAAATTTACTTCATGTTAAATAGTAGAGGTGATAAACATTACCAGTGAAATCTACCTGATGACTTTATATCCATATTCAGGTACTAAGGATCAGAGTCTAACTGACTGTGACTAGTAATCATCAGATACATAGAGATTAAAGACACACGTGCAAACATCTAAGCGGTAGTAGCATTAAAAATGTAGGAAACAGCATATTTTAAAATGAAACGGAGATCTTTAAAGGGTAAAAACTCACTCAATTTTATATGTTACAGGGTTTATACTGAGTTCAATGTTGTATAACTATATTAATTCAACTGTGAACCTAAACATTTACAGCCACTTTTGAAAGAGATGTATCCTTGCTCTGGAGTGTGTTACTGAATATGTTAAAGTTGTAATGAAATGCTTCTTCTAATCATGTGGTTATTAAATAAAAAAATCACTGTTGTCATTTGAAATTTTGT
>NW_008341417.1:1383268-1410781 GCF_000622305.1 Nannospalax galili | reverse complement strand
AGGTTAAAACCATTTAATTGTATATCTTGTAGGATTTATACTGAGTACAATATTGTATAACTGTATTAATTCAACTGTAAACCTAAAAATTTACAGCCAATTTTGAAAGAGATGCATTTTAGCTCTGGAAATTGTTATTTAATATTTCAACGCTCTTGTTATGAAATGCTTCTTCTAATCATGTGGTTATTAAATAAATAATTTAAAAAAAAGGAAACCGCATCTATTAACAATCACTTCTGTCAATGCTGTTGTCATGAAATGCTTCTTCTAATCATGTGGTTATTAAATAATTTTAAAAAAAGGAAACCGCATCTATTAACAATCACTTCCGATTTCTCTCTGTGTCTCACACCCTAGAAAACATTACTTTATTCTCTTTCTCTGGGTTTGCCTGTGACAATCTTGTAGCCTGTTGCCTTTTGTCTGGTGTCTTCACTGAGTGTGTTTTCAATGTTCACCCGTGTTGTATCATGTGTTAGTATTTCTGGGGTGGCTGACTCATATTCCAGTGTATAGATATTCCACATTTATCTATCTATTCATTGGTTGACAAACAACTGGATTGCTTTATGTGCTTTGTTTTTAATTTTTAAAATGTTTGCCTGTCTGTATGTAAGTGCACCCCTGTTATGCAATGCCAGCAGAAACCAGAAGAGAGCACTGGATCCTGGGAACTGGAGTTACAGATGGTTATGAGCTGCCATATGGGTTCTGGGAACCGAATGAACCCAGATCCTCTGCAAGAGCAGCCAGTGCTCTTAACTACAGAATCCCCCCACCCAAACCTATGTGTTTGTTTTCATGTAAACTTTCCTTTAAACAGAAACCTCTGGTTAAATGAAATCCTGAGCAGTCCTGCCTCAGGTGGCTTTTAAAGATGGCAATGGAGATTTCCTGAGTCTCTTTTCACAAGGAACACATACATAGCCCCAAGATGTCACCAGGCCTCTGGAGGACCTGACCCTTTCTGAATTGCACTCCGTGGGCTCCGGTTCAGCCACAACAGTGCTCACCTCCTCATGGAAATCTTCACTTTCTACCACTGCCCTGGCTCTTCTGCCTAGTGTCCTTCCCCTCTGATACTCCAAATGGCTCTGAGTTCTATCCCAAATGCTTTTGTGGAAATCCAGAGCACTTCCTGCATGAGCTGCCTCTCTGAAAAACCAAAGGAAGCTACATGTTGCACGTGACCTTGTGAGACTCCAGCTTTGTCCATGGGTCCAGGGCTGGTGTCTGTGTCACCACAGACACGGGAACTCATTTCTTTCTGTAGCCCTTCAAAGACTATTTATTATCATTTGTTATTTTGTTCTTCTTCTGCAGAGGTGAACTCCATTCTAGGTCCAGAGAGCCAGCTCTGGCCGTTGGATGGCTTACTGGCCTCCACGTGCCTTGGGCAGAGAAATTTGTGTGGCCTTGACTCCCAGGTTAAAAGCAATCAGAGTTCATGGACCTTTTAAAGTGAAGAAAAGGAAAAGACAAAAATGTCTGAGCTGTTTCCCCTACAGCCCTGATTACAGTGGGAAAATACCTATGGTATAAAATCATTAAGCCACTGAAGACAGAATTATTCACGATACGTGGAACTACTGGCTGGAAAACACAATTATGTTTATAGGGCCACCATCTCACTTGTCTTTTTGTGGAAAATGTGAGAATTATCTGGCACAAGCTGTCCTTGCTAATCAGTTGATTCAAATTTCCAGAAGCTCACTGCCCATGAGCTAATCTCAGAGGTGCTGTAAGTTAGCATTCTGTCTTTGTGACAATATTCTTGAGATAATCAACTGAAGAAGAAGAAGACAGGTTTGCTTTGCCTCACAGTTTCAGATGCCCTGTTACTTTGAGCCTGTGATAAAACAATGCTTCATAGTAGCAACATGTGGTAAAGTGAGCAGCCAATTTCACAGCAGTCAGGAGGGAAAAAAAAGACAAGAGAAAGGAGCTAGGATCCCATTATCCCCAAGGTCATGACCCCAGTGACTTACCATCATTCCACAAAGTCTCACCTAAAACTTCTACCACCTCCCAACATGTCATAGGCTGGTGACCAAGATTTTGGCATGCAGGCCTTTAGAGGACACACAATTCCTACCTAGACTCTCGGATCCATTTCTCAGGACAGATCCTGCCTCAGTTCTGTCTTCTCCTCACAGCAGTCCCTCCTTATCCACCAGTATATTCCAGTATGTCCGTGGAGGTTTGAATGAGAATGTCCCCCATAGTCTCCAAGTATTTGGATACTCGGTCCCCAGTTTGTGATGCTGTATGGGGTCATGGAACCTTTAGGCAGTGTGGCCATGCTGAAGGAAGCACTGGGGGTGTGCTTTGAGAGTTCTAAGTCTTTCTGGATTCCCAGTTTCACTCTGTTTCCTGTACCTACTTGAAGATGTGAGCACTCACTCAGCTTTCTGCTGTAGCCACCTCTGGCCACCATGTCTTCCTGGCCACCATAATGGACTCTCACCCCTCTGAAACTGTAAGCCAAATAAACTCTTCCTTCTGTAAGTTGCCTTAGTCATGCTGCTTTATCACAGCAATAGAAAAGTAATACAATGTCCAAAGTCATTGATAATACTGAATCCTCTAGATAACTATATTTTAATCTATAATAATTTAATCTATAATTATTATATGTACTCTATTTTTTCTGTATTTACATATCTATGAGATAGTTTATAAAAATTAACAATAATGGACAATAAAATATATAATTGTTTTCTTCTCTAATGAGTTATTTAAGCTATGAGTCATTTACTTCTGGAAATTCTATTTAATATTTTTGGACCACAGAGAAACTGCAGATAAAGGAGGACCACAGGAATGAAAATCTGTGTTACACCCAAGTGTAACAAATTGCATCCCTCTACACACCTAAGATCAGCCTTCCATTTTTGGCATTTCATTTAATAATTGCTTCATTCATTGAACTGCAGTTGATTGCCTTCTAAAACACAGCAGGGAACGGTAGTAACCATTTGAAGGAAAACTGTACTCGGAAGTTCACGTTCATTATCTGAGTAACAACAGCTAAATCATGCCTTGGCTTCAGCTCACACTGGGCTAAATACATGGCCTAGATCTAGCAGGGGCTCTGGGGGTTCAGGGAAGGCAGAGGGTGCCATGGGGCATGATCTAGGAGTGCTGAACCAGAGTCCAGATTTGTCTGGTTTTTCTCATCTAAAAATGAAAAGACTGAACTAAATTGTTCTTTAGGTTTCCTCCCAACTCTGAAATCAGTAACATATTAGTTTGGTGGAATGGTTTTAGTCATATGGATCTATCTGAATTATTCCTCTGCCCCTTTTGGTTGTGCGATCTTGAGTAAGTTTCTTACACATCTAAGGTTAAGTTTAAACGGGGCAAGAAAACTTCTCACAGGGTTCATAGGGATAAGATGCAACACTGTGTATAAATAACTTAGTACCATATCTGTCTGTGAATGGACAGATGCTGTTATAAATGAACTTTACAAATGAAGGTCATTAACCTGGACAGACTATGGAACAAGAAAACTCATCTCTAGATCACAGCATGCCAAGGAAGCAGGCAAGGGTATGTATTAAGAGTGTTTAGGAATTCAGTCACATGTGTACACTTCTGTCGAACGCCCCCCAAGCCCACCAGGCTTGGGTCTTCAACAAGAGAAGAGTCAAGACAAAGGTCTTGATTTTATTATAAAAAGTTTAATTCTTAGCAGTCAGGTGAGCAATCACAGAATGGCTTTTTTGTTGTGGGGAACACAGATCTTATATAGTATTAGATTTGGGGTAACCACGGAATCACCAAGGAATCACCATGGATATTTTACTAACAGAAAGTCACTACGGATGCAGCCAGTTGCTGCATTACCTCACCAACTCCGGTGCCCGAAGACCTAAACGAAAGTAAGTTTCTAGGAGACCTAATTAATCATGGCGGCACAGCCTGTCGGCTCTGACCGCTGAAGCTGAGAGCTCAGAAGCTCTTAAAGAGGCACTCTACGTTTTCCAATGCTTAAGTCAAGCATGGCTCCTGACACACTTCCCTGGTTTAGGTCAGCCAACTTTATAGGTCAGAGGCTGTCAGGCTTAAAACACTATGACACAGTGCCTCCTCGTGGCTGTAGATATTACATTTCATTAAGATGACTGAAGAATATGGCTACGAGGACATAAAAAAAAACTACCATGATCTGGGGGCTCTGTTTATCTTAAATAAAGCTACCCTAAAGTCTCATTAATCAAATCATCTAACAGTGATCCTTTAGTCAAAATTGCATAAAAGTCATATTCTGTGCATAAGATCTGCAGTTCTAAAGGAGAAAATTACATTTTGAATTAAAGCAAATTATACTGAGTGTTTGAATTGCATATGAAACTGTGGAGTCACCCAAAAGGACTATATGGTTACACTTGGGTTGATGGATGAAACTGGTCTTCCCGGAAGTTGGTACTGCTACAAAGCTGGCTGTGTGGTTTTGAGAAGTTTCATTTGTGTGGACTTCAGTTTCCTCACATTAAAATACAGAACTCTAAACATGAACATTTCTAAGGAGTTTCTCAAGTAATGATTCCTTGATTTGAAGGGGATGCTAATTCATTTTTCTTTTTAATGAGGACTGCTTTCAAGGAAATTAGATGTTAGCTTTCTTACTGAACTTAAGGTCTGTAACACAGTAGTTTGAGGCCACTTGAAAGCAAGTATTCATAGTAACTAGAGAGATGGCTCAGCGTTAAGAACACATACTGCTCTTGCAGAGGACCCAAGTTAGGTTCGCAGCACCATGTTGGTCTGCTCATAACTACCTGTAACTAGCTACAGGGAACTGACACTTCTGGTTTCAATGGGCAGCTGCCCACATGCACAAGCCCATACACACACATACACATAATTAAAAATAAATTTAAAAAAGTGTTCACAACATTTTATAAAGTTAACTTTAGCCATCTGAAGTAGAGATAGCTAGTCATCAGCAAAGATTCACGGTCCCTTCTACACAGTGGAATTTTGCAAAGCGCCTGCCCCTTGTTTGCCTCCAGATGAGATGCCCATTACTGCCAGCTCCAATGCCAAATAACGTGTGCCTTCCAAGCTAGAGGTGTTCAGTGTGAGGTGTATGATTCTCCATTCTTTCTTTCTCTCCCTGTCTTCAAACAGAGACAGTCATATGAATACTTGAATTAGCTGTTGGAGATGTGCTGTCCAACACAGCCACCCAATCAGGAGTACCTGCATTGGAATTAGTGTGGGGAAAGACACTGAAAACCATGGTGCTTTGTTACACCAGCTAGCTTTAATTGCCCTGATACACTCCCCAATTCTATGAGCCTGGAATACAATTTGAGGCTTTGTACAAAGTAAACTGAGTTTTCAATTGATGGCATTAAAGCAAACCCCAGTGGAGCGGGGGGGGGGGGGGACTTAAAATGAAACAAAGGTAGGAGAAAAGATTAATCCACCTGCATTGTAATTACGAAAACAGACTTGTCAAAAGACTGATGCATCCAATCTTCCAGCGCCTCCCACAAGTCTAGAAGACTCTACCAATGTGTTAGAAAAAGGTCAGCAATCACTGAGCCACATACTTGCTTCCCGAAGCCTTCCAATTCTGCATTTGTGACCATTTTATGCAGGGGGAAATCACTGATGATAGAATTAGGTGAGTTGGGGTGTGTGTGTATGTGTGTGTGTGAGTGTGTGTGTGTGTGTGTGTGTGTAGGTTTGAGACAGGGTCTTACCAAACTCACTCTGTAACCATGCTGCCTTGAGCACACAACAATCCTTCCTCACCCTTTAAGGAAGGTTGCTACTTCCTCAGGTCTTTCTGTGATTGTTACAACTATGAACCATTAGTAACCTCTGTAAGAGCCCAAGGGAGGGTACACTGGGCAACACCAATGATGGAGAAGGGGAAGGGGAGGGGCTCCCACACCAACGGGAGCTGTCTGTCTACCTCAAAGTTTATACACCCTTTTCTGAGCTGCACCTCCATTTCCCAGGCCTGCAGCTTTCCTCGCCTCTTGCATCACTTTCATTCTCTGGCCCTGCCACACTCTTCTCCACATCCATGTCAGCAGTTCCCGAGGAAACAGCTTCCTCCCTGCTCCTCAAATCTGACAAGGTAGCCACAGTTGCTTCTGCAGCTCCACTGCTATTGGTTCTATGGCCACACCTTCCTTCTTTCGCCCCTCCTGCCTGGATCCCCTCAAGGTAAGCCTTGTCTGTGGTTCCGGTTCTTCCTGCATTCTACTTTCATTTTCCTACCCTTTGGTCTTCTGACTTTTCCAGAAGTCCAATTCTTTGTTCATTCCCCTCAACAAACTTGGTGGATCTCCTAGATGACCACCACTCACCCCAAGACCACCACTAACAGTATGTGCATGGGTCTGTGCACTGGAGCATGGGTAAACTATCAGTAGCCACACCCTCGAAGAATGATTCTCCCTTCTCCGGCAGCTATCAACTGTCAATAGCTCCTCAGCAAGGGGTGAGGCCTGGAGAGCACCTCCCCCAACTATGCAGGAATTGGGGCTGGTTTGACTTGTACAAGTCTTGTTCAGGAAACCACAACTGAATGAGTTCCTGAGTGTAACAGCCAAAGGTCCAGAAGACATGTCACAGCATTCCTCCCCATCCTCCAGCTCCTACATTCTGCCTCTTCTTCTGAGATGTTCCCTGAGTCTTGGGGGGGATTGGGGGTTGATAAAATGTCCCATTTAGGGATGGTCATTCAATTTCTTCTCGGTACTTTGATTAGTTATGTATCTCTGCACTGATACCTGCCCACTGTGAAAAGACCCTTCTCTGACCAAGGCTGAGAGTAGCCTAGGTCTATAAGTGTGTTTAGAAAGCAATTTGACAGCATGACCATTTAGCAAAATAAAAATCATGGGTTCTACCCCAGGGCCCATGACTTTCCTAGTCATGGGCTTTTGACCAGGGTTACACACCAGGCATGAAATGCCTCCTGTGAGGCATCTGATTGTTTCAAATCCAATCAGAAAGTAGTTACCCATAACAGTCATACCATTGTTGCACCAGTGGACAGATCTTGTCTTGCACGCCAGTACTGTAGCGTACATGGCCCAGCATTGGGTAATATCACTGATGCCTTTTCTCCCCAGCAACCTACAAGGCACCTTCCAGTACTATGAAAGTTAGCCAGGAGGGAAGAAGTATCCCACTTGGTCTGAGATTGATTTCTCAATGTCCTGTAGCCAAAGTGTATGATGAATTCAGCAATATTGTATTTTGTGGATTTGGTGGGTAACCAAGGGCAATGGCAATGACCTGTGTTGTCTGAGACTGCTGGAGGCCTCCCTGACCAATTAATTAACTTGTAGAGAGATATCTCATGCTTTGCTCTGCAATTTTAATTTAATAACTCATGTCTTCTGGGAGTGGCACTGGCCACCAATGCAAAGTTAATTCATTCAAGCTTTTTAAAAGTTGTACTTTGAAATTAGCCTACTAACTAGTGGGTTTTCAAAAAGTTTTTACATACATCCTTTGATAACAGGAAAACTATTGAAGACAAAATCAAGCATTCTATTTCAATAAATTATTCTAAAAATGAAAGATACTAAATGTGTGTGTGTTAAACTAGCATTCTATGGGAAGATAATTGAGAATCAGTGATGTAGAGAATCATTCAAGTACAACTAGGATTGTGGAACTATGCTGCCTTCCAAAGCCATGGGGTAAGTATAACTCTGCCCACAATCAGAAAGATAAGGCAAACATTTATTTAATCAGTAAGAATCCCTAACAACTGTATGGAGGAATGAACTTCCAATGAAATGCATACTTGATGGAATTAAAACTCTCAAGATTTCATTGTACTTTGTCATATAAAGTATTTTTACTTGACTACTTGACTTTAAACTGGAGCTACTATGAAAAAAATGTAGAAACTTCCTTAGATATGTGGCATTACTAGAGACATTACTATCACCTTAACAAATAGCCCAACTCTTCTAGTTTTTAAGTTGGGCCCACAAAGCGGAGGACACCGTTCCCCTATATCTCTTGGAACCATCTGTCTCCAGGACCTATGCTGATGGAAATGTCCTGCTGGAACTCCAGGTCTCAGGAACTGTGCCCTTGAGCCTAGCCCTACCCATGATTTTATCCAAAATACTTTCTTCAGGCTTTAATTGGGGAAGTACAAGTGTGGCTCCACCGAAATCTGAACAGAATCTGGTCTTTTCATTCCTAGTACTAGAATATCCCATTCACCCAAAGTCACAGTCCTTCCCAATCTCCACTATGTTCGAGGGAGATAGGTGTGCCTAACAGCGTTTTTGGTATGTTAATTCTCAAGCATGTCCATATTCATTCATTCATTAATTCATTCATTCACTCACTCATTCTCTTTTTGTGTGCAGTACCAAACTGAGGTTGCCTAGGAAATAAAAATGAGATCGGGTACCCAGGTCACAAGACACAAGAGCATATGATTTTTCTGGGGTTAATTAAAAGTCATTAGTCCATTTGTTAGTCATTTCCACACAGATACTAACGAAATTTAAAATGTACAAAGCTCTTGATTTAGTAACTAAACTGGTAATCTATTCTGTAATTACTGATAGTGGATAAAGAAAAACATCTTTAGTAGAAACAAGGGAACCACCTAATGGTTCACTGTGAACTATCAATTAGGGTACAGAATTAAATGCACCTACTGTAAAGAATGGACAGATTTTAAAGATCTTTTTTTCCATGCTGGAGACCAAACTCAGGACTTTGTACATCCTGGACATGCTACCTAAGGTGGTAAGATGGAATGGCTGGGGGTGCTGACAACACAGCAGACAGTAGCAGGGATGACAGAGCATAAGGGCTCTAGTGGGGGGAGGGGGGAAGCTATGGGAGGGTGCCATCTGGGAAGTGGGTATATAGATGAATAAGATGGTTTGGGATGTTCTGTGTGCTATACACACAAATTCAACCAATTAAAAAATGAGTTATATATGAGGAGGAAGCATAAAAATTTACATCATGTTAATTAGTAGAGGTGATAAATATTACCATTGAAATCTACTCGATGACTTTATAGCTATACACATGTGCCAAGGATCCGAGTGCAACCGACCATGACTAGTAATAATCAGATACATACAGATTAGAGACACATGCACCAACATCTGTTATTAGCAAAAACAATGAGTCTGTAAGAAACAGCATATTTTAAAATGAAATAGAGATCTTTTTTAAAGGTCAAAAACTCATTCAATTTTATGTCTTACCGGGTTTATACTGAGTTCAATATTGTATAGCTGTATTAATTCAACAGTGAACTTAAAAATTTTATAGCCATTTTTGAAAGACACGTATCTTTGCTCTGGAAATTGTTACTGAGTATGTCAAAGCTGTAATGAAATGCTTCTTCTAAAAAATAAAAAAAATTTAAAAATTTTGTATTTTTATTTTATGTGTATGAGTGTATTGCCTGAATGCATGTGAATGCACCTGTGTTGTGCAATGCTGTGGCGGTCAGAAGAGGGCTTTGGATTCCCCTGGAACTGGAGTTAAGGACAGTTCGTAGCTGCCATGTGGGTGCTGGGAATTGAACCTGGGTGAGGAGGTGCAAGAGCAGTCAGTGCTCTTAACCACTAAGTCATCTCTCCAGCCCTGGTAAGATGTTTTTAATGAGGAAAATATATGTTAAAGATTTTTATATAAAATTTGTAAGTCTCTTACATACTAGAAAAATTAACTGAAAAGTTCAAGATCAGTTAAAGTAATACTGATTTTAAGATGTGAATTTTTACTTTATACTTTAAACAATTTTTTAATAAAAATTTTATTTTGTATGCGTGTGTCAAGTGCACGTGAGCCACAGTGCGTATGTGGAGGTCAGAGGACAATCCAGGGGAGTCGTTCTCTTTCCACCATGTGACTCTGGGGAATGGAACTCAGGCTGTCAGCAGTAGGTGCCTTTTACCCAGTGAGCCACCTTGCTGGCCCTTTATATTTTCTGGAACTTAATTTAGTGGGTGGATTGTGTGCTGCTTGCATAATCAACATTTTCACAAACCCTACTACTCTCTGATCAAAATATTATCAATTTCTCTTGCCTTACCGCTGTAGCTATGGTAAGGTCAATTCTTCAATTCTTCAGAAATACTTCCCAACACCTTCAATGTAACCACACCCTGCCAGCTATTTCTTAATAACCCCCCCCCCTCAAAAAAGAAAACTGGTTTCACAGCTCACAGTTCAGAGACTCTCTGCCATCACTTGTTATGTCCCTTACAGGCATTTTCTTTATATTTTATCTTTTTCAATTTTTTTTTTTTTTGTCTTTTTGAGACAGGGTCTCCCTGTAGTGGGGCTGGCCTAGAGCTCACTATGTAGACCAGGCTGGCCTTGAACTCACAGAGATCTGACAGGCATTTTATAACCAATTTTATAACCAACTGTAGCTCATATCTTACTTAGTGCTTTAGCCATTCATGTTTTATCTGTTTCCCCACTTACTGGATAATAGGCTCCTAATGGAAAGAAAACAAGACTGACTCCTTTTTCTGTCCCTGACTGTGCTCAATGTAACAGATATGCATTGGATCAATGTGGCTTTTCTCTGTGTGAATTCAAAACATACATTGTTAGTAATTTGCAAACACCAAAGATAGCTTGTTTTATTTTCCAAAAATTTACTTACATGTACTTGGCAACATGTTTTCCCTTAATTTTTACCATAAAATAAAAATCTCAAAGCTTAAAATTTGGTATGTTATAATATGTCACAAATTAAATATGGAAGGAAGAGCTTAATCATATTTTTAGAAGTCTTTCATAATTTTACAAACACTGATATTTACAATATTTTTAATATATATATACAACATGGCATCATATTTAAATATACAAAACAGTTTTGTTATACTGTGTTATAAAACATTGTGAAATGCAAACTTGTGAAAAAATCCACAAAAACTGGTAATATTTGGGGAAAAATAACAACTAGTTTATGAACAGTCATGCAATATCTAATAAACATATACAATGTATACTGTACATGTCAAATCCACAAATTTAAAGGCATATGACAGATTTACATAAATCAGGCTAGAATCTAATTACAATTTTATAACTCATAGGCTAAAAACAAGTAGTTTTATGATAATGTGTCAAACAGGAATACAAACTGTAAAAACATATAGATGCTTTAATTCTCAAGATTACTAGAAAACATCAGAGACAACAAATCCAGCATTTCCTCTCTTATGAATATATTTAAAAACCACCAAGGGAACAAAATAAAAACACCCATATATTATAAATTAACCTTTTAAAATTTAGTCTCATATAGAGCCCTTGAAGTTTTCCTTGGCTTTTTTTTTTTTTTTTTTTTTGGTGTTTTTGAGACAGGGTCTCCCTGTAGTCCCAGCTGGCCTGGAACTCACTATGTAGACCAGGCTGGCCTTGAACTCACAAAGATCCACTTGCCTCTGCCTCTGAGTGCTGGGACTAAAGACATGCACCACCACTCCCAGCTCTTGGATATTTTTATTTTCCTCTGATTCAGTGGAGACAATAGGGAAATTAGGTAGGTTAGAAGAAATACCAAGAAGTACAATTACAGGAAAACAAAAACGGAGAAAACAGGGTTGGAGGCAGGATAGCATGCATGAAACCTTTTAAGGAAAGGCCAGGAAATAATAAGCTGAAGTATATTACACTACTGTCCCATGGTAATTTTTCTGGACATACTGTAAAATATATTAAATAAAAAAATCTTTTGACACAGGGTCTCCCTGTAGCCCCAGCCAGCCTGGAACACACTATGCAGGCCTCAATCTCACAGAGATCCTCTCCTGCCTCTACCTCCCAAGTACTGGGATTGAAAGGCATGCACCACCACTCCTGGCTTCAAAATACATTAATTTTTAAGAATATTATTAGAGTATGATAAACCAGAGATTCAAATCAAATTTCTTTTTAATTATGTACTTTCTTCGTGCTTCTGTGAAAGTACTTTTCCTCCATGCCATACTGTGTCACGCTAGATTTAGTAGTCATTAGTGGTAGAGGTGAGAGATGGGGATGGAAAAGAAAAGAAAAAAGAAAAAAAAAAAACAAACTTGGGTGCTCTGAGTCCATTCACTAGAAACTCAGATGGGATGCCTACTATGACCTGCAATGTGTGGCTATAGAGCACATGGTCAGGTGTTCGGTGGCTCTTCTGCTGCTGGCATAGGACACAGCACTATTAAGCATATGTTATATTAATTCCTTCAGCTCCCTGTCAGGACTCAGTAATACACACGGGAAGAAGGTAAACTAAAGGGCAGGAGACTGGCTTGCACTGGTATGCTGAGGCTGCCATTTCCTGTGCCCAGAGAGCTGCAGAGGCTGACTGTTTAGTCTGTATGTCATAGACTTCACCCTACTTCTAAGCTTGGGAGGAGGAACATTCTTGAGAGAAACACTCTGGGGAGAAGCCTGGACCAACACTAAATAGCTATGGGAATCTGAATGGGTCTGTTTACTACTTTCAATAAATGACATACAGATTTTTTTTAAAATTTATTTTCTGTGTTTAAGTGGTGCCTGTACCATTCATGTGCCTGGTACTCAGAGAGGCCAGAAGGTATCAGATCCTTTGGAACTTGAGTTACGGGGGGGTTGTGGGTGCTAAGAATTGAACCTGGATCCTCTGTAAGTGGAGTGTTTTTAACTGCTGAGCCAACTCTCTAGCTCAGACAGAAAGCTCTTACAGCTATACAATGAGAGGTGAGGACAAAGGAAAGGGCTTGAGGGAAGTGGGCAGAAAGAAAGGTATTTACCCTGTAAGGTGTGATGCACATTGTAAAAGTAGGTTAAAGGCCAGAATAAAAACATCTATTCATTTTAAGTACTGCCTCTCTCTTTTTTTGAGGATGAAGGTAAGAAGCAATACTCCTGGGTTCTGACTGAGGTGGGGAAGAATGCGGTTGAGGTACGCAGGCCCGTGACAATGGGAGCCACAGTACTTCTGGGTGGAGTGGCAAAACCCAGAGGTGGTGCTGAGGGCAGAGAATACTGTTATTTTTCCAGTGACATCCTCAACACAGGCAGTGCAAATCTATTCATTAGACACTGTGTCTCAGGCTCACAGTATGTTGAAGGGTATGCAAGAATGTTTTAACTCTATTAGAAAAAAATGCAAGTTTTAGATTAAAGGAATGTTTTAATCCAAAACATTAATAATGCCATTTTACACAAACACAATTATAAAACGTAATTTTAAGCTTTGTAAGGAATAATGGTTCCAAGAAGGTGAAAATGCTTGGGGCATGAAAAAATTCATGGTGTGCTGAACACAGGGTCAAATCAACTTTAGGAATGAAAACTGCACATTTAATAGGATTGGAGAATAGCTCAAGGTAAAGTGGTGGAGGGGAAAGAGAATTTCAACTTGCTGGTCTTGTCTCACTTTTTTCCTGATGTTATTTTGAACGATTATTTTTGAAGAAAGCTAATTCTAATATTGGAGGAGTACTAGTATCAATTTTCCTTAGCCAAGTGAGAACAAGAACAAAATTAAGTTCATTATTTTACAGCTGTATGCAATAATAAAGGTAAAGGATACAGAATGAAGGGACTGGGTTCTTGCTCTCCTCCTGCAAAGACTACGGGACAGGCTTTTCTTTGGGAGTCTGCTTCCTCAACAACCTGCATTATGTGCCTCTTGGTTTTCAACTCCTCTGTGCTTCTCTAAGGCTTCAGGAGGCCAAAACTGGCAATGCCAGGATGGGGGCAGCTGCAGTTGCAAAAGTATGTAGAGACCATGACAAGAGAAAAGAAGGGAGTACAGAGGATGATAGGAAAGAGGGGGACAAACTGTAAATCTGAATATTCTAAAGTAATGCTGTTAAAAAGTGGGGAAGAGGGGCTGGAGAGATGGCTCAGTGGTTAAGAGCACTGAGGACCGGAATTAGATTCCTAGCACCCACATGGTAGCTAACAATCATCCCTAACTCCAGTTCCAGGGGAATCCAATGCCCTCTTCTGACCTTGGCAGGCACTGCATGACTCGGGTACACTTACATACATGCAGGCAATATACTCATACACATAAAAACAATAAATAAAACATATTTTTTTAAAGTGGGGAAGAATTTAACTGTGTTTACTGTGATTTTTCGGGATAGCAGATGAGATACCTGTACTTTGGTATACTTCTATTTTAAAAATATGTTATAAGATATAAATGTTGTCTATAGTCAGAAAAACAGAAAGAAAAAACTAAGTAGTCGTTTAAAAACCTTGTGTTCTCTGGGCTGGAAAGATGGCTCAGCAGTTAAGAGCACTGGCTACTCTTGCAGAGGATCCAGGTTTGAATCTCAAAACCCACATGGTGGCTAACAACTGTTTGTAACTTCAGTTCCAGGGGGCCTGACACCCCCTTCTGTCCTCTGTGGGCACTGCATGACATGGGTGTATTTACATGCACGCATGCAGGCATAACACTCATCCCCATTAAAAAAAAATATTAAAAAACAACAACAACAACAACAAAACAACCAAACCCCATTTGTGTTTTCAAAGCCCTCAACACTCGACTACTACCATCCTTTCAGTCCTCACAAAGTGGCTAAGGGCATTGAGTATGGTTAACCAGTGGCGTGTGGATGACCCAGATTTAAGAAAGAACTTTTAACAATTCAACAAGGAAATACCAATCAAGAAAGCTAATCAACACCAGTTTCTAGTGTCTGTTCCCCACACCCTACGAAGAAACAGGCCAAGAGGAAGGGAAGCACAGAGGATTGAATTACTATTGCCTTTTGTAGAATTACAAATCTCCTGTGCTTGAAGGAATACCAAGTTATAAAATTAGAACTTGAATTACAATTGAGGGACCTGGAGTTTAGAATATATGACTGGATCAAAGTCACATACCAAGGCTGGCAAGAGAATTCAGCTAAGAGTTCCGGTTTCATGATTTTTGCTCCAGAGTTCTTATACTTCTAGGCTTCAAGGAAAATTTATAAACTATGTTTCACTGTTCATATTGAATGTACACAGAGAAATTTAAAAAAAAGCCTACTAGTTTCTTAAAAAATATTAATTTGGGAATGGCACAATATCAAAACATAATTCCAAAGGTACAGTCTAACATGCGGAATGATAAAATTTTAGAGCTGGCAGAATACTAGAAGTTAAATTAGACTTCAAGTCATTTGGTCTAGAGAAAGCAAACTACCTCCTCAAATCCCACAGCTGATGCAGGACTCAGGTCAGGAGGAAGCGCAGCTGCTTCTTCCAATACTGCCTTACTCTCTGACTACTGACGGAACCAAATAAAACAAAGGTCTAGAATTACATTCAGTTTAGAAATGAAATGGTTACTAAAAAGAATGCTGCTTGGAGAATGGATGTATGTATCAGCTCTCTGGTTAACAGAAATAAACTAAAATCTATTTCAATAAATGAGGCAGCATGAGAGCTTGTTTCTGCAGGAAGATGTACTTCAATGTGGATCATGATTCTAAGTTTTGCAGATGTTTGTCAAGAATGCAGGACAAACAAGGTCTCTGGCTCAGGAAAGCAAACTGGGTTCTAATGGTCTCTGCTCTCCAGAGCAGTGGCCTGTGCTTCGTAAAGTCCACTACCTATGCGCACAAACATGAAGAATGTCTGAAAGAACACATGTGGCTAATAAACTGAAATTATTCACTGACCGGCCCTTTACATGAAAACGTTTGCTAATCTTCATTTCATATTCAGAAAGTATAGGAAACTGAGTTAAATATGTAAAATACTAGATGGCATCTTTTTGTTTCTAATGATTAAATATCTAACTTGAATTCAAACTTTATTGCATTCGTCTTTCTCCTGATAGCAGGGAGAAAAAAACCTAGACTGTGGGTTATATTACCAAATTAAGTGAGGTTTTATCATATAATACTGTAAATAAACAGAGTTGGAGCTCTTTATTTCATGTGTAAATTCCTACAGAATGGTTTAGATAGCTGAGGAGATGGATATCTTACAGTACTGTTCCTATAAAATAAATGGAAGTAAATATGTATGATTCAACACTGGTTAACTCTCCTTTGGTCTCTTATCTGTTTTTAAGATACTCACATGAAGTGAGTATCGCTGCCATCAATGGCACACTGCTGGATTTGTAAATCAGTATTCTCAACCACATTAATTATTTCCATTTCTCATTTGCAATCCCCAAATAACACACAAATCTCACCAGAACATATGGGAAAACAGAAAATATTTGTGAGCTATGAAATGCCAAAATGTAAAATAAAGACAACTTCAGAGAGGAAGTAGAAATCAGACACATTCTACTCATCAATCTGAATACACACACCAATGCTTAAGTTTTCCTAGTCTACTGCATTATGTAATACAGGTAGGACACTGCAATAGATGCTGGTTTATCTAACACTATGATAACCACTACATGAAAACAAGTCCCAATCACTTCCTTTAACATGATTTATGTGGGAAACTCTGGATTTTTGTAAATTAAAAGCAAAAGATACCCAAGTTGTACTTCTGTAAAATTACAATTATTTAAAGCATCATGTCAAGGTTATAAACTTTAAAATAATTACATGAAAAACTCTTTTGTACAGCTCTCTTCAGTCAGTCCATTTTCTTGCTTGCTTTTATAATCAGAAAGAAACAAATTCTCTATTTGAGTCAGGAATTCCTCAGCAATGAAGCAATTGGATACTTTGCTCAGTGTTTTCCTCAGACACTCCAAAAGCTAGTTAAAAAGAAAAGTTTTATATTGAAATACTTAAGAAGTATTAAGAAGGCTTTCATAACTGTCACTATCTCTCTTCAAACCTCAAATTTCTCAATAATCAAATGAGAAATGCTGTCCTCAAAAATTCCAAACTGTAACACATTAGGTGACAGTCCTGGAACTCATGTACAATGCTCTCTGCTTTAGACAAACCTGTGACTTTGCTCCTTTCTTAGCAGTTACATTTACAGAGCCAAATAATCCTGGAACATTAAAAAAGAAAAAGTACAATGCCTGCTTAAACCCAGGGTCTTTTTTCTGGGAGATGCCACATTAGATCTTTCAATACTACATAGGAAAAGTAGGTTTAACAGAAAGTGGGGTATATTACTATATATATTTTTGAAAGGAACTTAGGGCATTTGCTAAAACAAAACAAAACTGTTGCCAGTCTATTGGTCTTAACCAAAAGTGAAGTAAAAAATTCTAAGCCCTTATTTTCCAAGTAGAAAATTAATAAAATGACTATTTAAATGTTAGATTTATACTATTATTTTTAAAAATGGACATCTGTTAAGCTTAAAAGAGAAACATGAAGCCAGGCGTGGTGGCTCATGCCTTTAATCCCAGCAGAGGCCAGCCTGGTCTACAGAGCAAGTTCCAAGCTGGCTGGGGCTACTGGGAGACCCTGTTTCAAAAAGACCAAAGGGGAAAAAAAAAAGAGAGAGAGAAACATGAATTTTGTAAATGAGAAAAATGGGCTATAGAAAAGGCTCAGTGGTTAAGAGCATTGGCTGCTCTTGCTAAGGACCCAGGTTTGGTTCCCAGCACCTACATGGTAACTGATAACTGTCAGTAACTCCAGTTCCAGGGTATCTGACATTCTCTCTGACCTCCACAGATACTGTATGATATGGGTGCACTTACATACATGCACACAAAACCCTCATACACATGAAATTAAAAAAAAAATGTTCATTGCAAATAATAATCTGCTATGAAATTTATCAGTCAACACTGGCAAATTTATTCTAATATAATAAATATAATATTTATTATATTATTTCCATGTGTAAGCTTAGGTAATAGAACATACTGTCCTCTAGAACCCAACTTCCGAAAGAAAAATCAATAAAAGAACCACAGAGAAAATGTATCCACAAAGCACTGGCATCATGAGAAGCCACATCAAGATGACAGCTTTGGAATCTTGAGTAATGGCACCAATTAAAATAAAGACAGCTTACTTTCTGTAAACACGTTAGGTCAGAATCCCGGCGAAAGATTTTATCCATGGGGATGCTACTGTAGGAGGAGATATGAAAACAAACTGATGAGACAAATACAGTTAGCTGTGTATTGATAAACTGTCACTGATGCCATATAGACATCATGACTTTATATTTAACTTGGGATTTTTTCTGAAATAATTTAACAAAAAAGACAGGAGCTGTGCAGCCACACAGAACACAGCACATACCTGTGAGAAAGCTTGTATTTTTTGATTATCCATTTTGTCTTTTCATAGACTAATCCCCACTGAGGTTCTTCTAATGTCTGTTGTACCTCAAATTTGTAAGGTAAACCTAGAAAAGTATAAAGAAGCTCATTTTCATCAATTATTTCTTAAATCTCCAATCTCTTTTTAATTAAAATTCTCTCTATAACTTGGCAGAAAGTTGAACAGCACTTTAAACACACTAGTATTCATTAACTATCTACTGCCTATTTGTTCTACTAAGCCTATTAATGCCAAGCTATTAATAATAA
This sequence comes from Nannospalax galili, assembly GCF_000622305.1. Classification (NCBI taxonomy): domain Eukaryota; kingdom Metazoa; phylum Chordata; class Mammalia; order Rodentia; family Spalacidae; genus Nannospalax; species Nannospalax galili. The sequence goes on along the minus strand of NW_008341417.1, from coordinate 1,392,321 downwards.
TGAAGAAATGTAGAAGTACCCTTCTCCTGACAATTCTGTGAAAAGCAGAATATTATGTTATCCAAAGAGGGCACTGTTAACAAATATACCAGAACCATGGGCTTAAATTGGAACTGCCCATGGCAAAGCAAGGCACAATCCCATGTGAGTGAGAAACACAGTCATCAAGCTTATGACAAGGCTACATCTGGCAGGCAGCATTCCTATTTTACAGAGAAGAAAACTATCTCGTGTTGGGGCTGGGAAAGTGGCACAGCTTGGATTCATACCCTTGCAAGGTATGCCTGACTTCTGAGCCCACGTGCGTTACACCTTTCTACAGGTCCTAATCAAGACCATACAGGGAACAGGACCAACCCTTGGGAGGTAGTCAAAGCTGTTACACTTCACTCTGAGGAAAAGAACCCAAGAAAAAAAGAAAAGTAGCACACAATGAGCCACCAGCAATTCTGCATCCATCCCTCAGAGTATTAGAAGAAAAGCTCAACAGATTACCAAAGTGGATATAACACAATAGCACTTACACACTGACACCTATGCTTTACGTATGTGAAGTCATTTAAATGAAGTAACCACTATTACTTTTTTATATTAAAAATATATTATTGTCACTATTCCTTTGAGGAGGACACTGAGCCATGATGTAGACATCTGTATAAAGCAGCATCTGAAACCCCAGCATGTACATTATGGGTTGGCATGATGGCTCGGCAGGTGAAAGGGCTTGCTGTGCAGACTTATTCAGGTTTTTGGGAGGAGGGACCGGGACAGCAAGCCTGACGACTAGTGTTTCATTTCATTTCTATTCTCCCCTTCCTTTCATTTCTCTCCTCTAGCAACTTAAGAACATCAGCACCTAAGAGCACAAGGACCACTAAGCAAACTTCTTCTGGTGATGACAGTAGTTTTCCTAATATACTTTGATTACCTACGCAACACAGCCACTAGCTGTAGTCGTACTGAAACTGTTGTTTGTTAAACTCACCACATACAATACCATTAATCCTTACAACTACTTACCCTGTAAACAAGGCAATCATTTTTTTTTTTTCTCATTTTACAGGAGTAGCAAAGGAGAATGTGAATCTAAATGACTTGCCCAAAGTAAAATAACCAGTACATGCCAGAGCTGGGATCTGAATATAGTTAAGTAACTTCTATTCTTAATGAAAGTTGAAAATGAGAATACATACCAGTTTTAAGTAGGGCTAATAGAAAATATAAACATACATGCATAAACTACATGTAGCTCTATCTGGTATTATTAAGAAAATTTCTAAGTTAAAAAAAGTTATCTATCTTCCCTTGAGTTATTGTCCAGGGTGGCCCAAGAGACTCCCAGACAGTAACCCAGCATAGACATGGGAAAATGAACAGCAGACCCCAATCTTATCTAAAGGAATGATGACAACTGATTGCTGCTAGATGAGGAAGAGCTGGTCTTCCTAAAACAAGGAACTCTAGATAGGCTGACTAGATTCAGCAGATGGACAAGCACTGGAGAATGGCTGGGGGCACTGATAACCTAGTGGACAGTAACAGGGATGACAGAGTATATGGGGGCGGTTATGGGAGGGTGCCATTTGGGATGCGAGTATAAAGATGAATAAGATTGTTTGGATATTCTGTATGAAATACACACACACACACACACAAATCAATAAATTAAAAAAAAAAAAGAGGTATTTAATGAGCCAGATGTGGTGGCACATGCCTTTACTCCCAGCAACCTGGGAGGCAGAGGCAGTGAATCTCTGTGAGTTCAAGGCCAGCCTACCCTACATAGTGAGTTCCAAGACAGCTGGGGCTACAGGAGACCCTGTCTCAAAAAGACCAAAAAAAAGGGGGGTGGTATCTAAATAAAAATTTCCTTTTATTTAATAGAATATTAGAAGAAAGCCAATCACTAAATATACTAAATATATTTCCTGACTGATCAAAGCACAGAAACTGTTTAACAATTACAGATGTTTAGAAAATAGAACCCCAGCAGTTAAAAGTAGGACCAATATCTTGTAGTTTCTAGAAAGTCTCAATTCTTGTGCCAGAGGGCTTCCAAAAAGACATGAAACAAAGGCCCCAAAGGATCTAAAGATACAATATGCACAGTTAACAATAGGCAAGCCATTTATAAGGTAGCTCTGTTCAACAGATCTCGGCAAGGACGGTGAACCCCACCCTCTGCATGCTGTCCAATGGACGCTTCTCCTTTCCAGTGGTTCTGGCCCCTACCTGGGCTAGTTTCTCCATAGCATGGCTATCTGTATTTTGCTAACTACCTGAGGGGGTATCTTTCACAAATCTCTGGAGGTCACTTTGAAATTATTTAGTTGTTTTCTTCTGGGAACTTGGCTGTCTTGCCTCTATCACCTTTATTCAAATCCATCAGAATCTGGGTTGGGTTTCTCCTTGTGTCACACCTGGAAACTACTTTAGGTCAGAAAGGAGGGTAATTTGGGCTCAACTGATTTGTTTCCCATCTTTTAAATGACCCTCCTTTGCCGCCTGAAGTCATATGCTAGCTAAGGCACTACTGCCAGGCATTTTACCCACTGTTCTGGCTGCTTTGGAAAAGTCTTTGCTACTTTGTTTTGGTCAGAAGTCGAACTACATAAATTTTAAATTACATTTAATTCTAACAAATCAAAATTTGAATAGTCACATGAGATGAGTGATTCAATAAAAGCCCATGCTGTTGATTACTTGCTACTGGGGATATAAAGACAAATCAATTGTATTAAGAGACAGTGGCCATAAAAGCATAAAAGTATTGGAGACACACAAAGAGAGTAATTAATAGTCAACAGCGTGGGGAAGACTACCAAGTAGAGCATCAAAAAAAGACAAGAGGGAAGAGAAATTAATTATTAAACAAACATTCATGTATTATCCATTTGTACCAGACCTCGTGCGGGAAACCAGGTAGAAAATGAGTACAATACAGAACGGAGAGGCAAAGATCTCAATTAGGTGGGGAAGAGAACACTGCAGCTGCAAATCCCACAGAACTACGCCTAGAAGAAACCTCAACTTGAGCAGTGGTAGAACAGAGAAAAGAAAAAACAACCTGGAGGCACCAATTTTTTGTCCCACCACTCCCTTTCCATCTTTGCTCCCTGCCTTTCTTAGGCTGCTAAACGAATTCCCTACATAGACAGAGCTGGCTGTATTAGAAGCAGACATATACCCCATGGGAACCAAGTCGAATAACTGGCTCTGCCAACCCAATTTTTTCTTGAGACATGAAATGGATTTGAAACCAGCCTGTCAGTGGGAAGCCTAATACCCAAGAGGTGACAGAAAGTCGGGGCTACACTTTTTCTTCATTTGCATGTCATGGCAGAGAAGGCCAGTATGCATTTAGGAAAATAGTTTCATGAGAACAGAGACTCTGTTTTGTGTACTGCAATATCGCCAGTGTCCAGCACACACACTTCCTGCCCTGACTTTTCTTTACATTTCATCCTTTTCCCCTGGGGCCAGGGTAACATTGGAGACTGGAATGAAAGAGGCAGGCTCACTAGGTGGCATGCAATGATTCCTTAGATGGCAAACGTTTTTATCAAACAATTTTGCACAGTTGCAAATTCTTTGATTTGAGGATAGGAATAGTAAGCTGTTGCTGATAACTTACGATAGGAGCCACCAGGGCTAATTTCTTCACTGATAACCAAGCAGGTAATCTGGGAATATGGTAAAGGATTATTTCGATTATATGGACTAATGATCATTCCAATGAACTTTGCTCCTCCTCTGGAGAAGTAACTCTACAATGAAAAGAAAGGTATAATTAATTTCAACATTATAAATTTGAGTGTTTATGAATGCTCTGCACAGCTAAGGGGGGGTGGGGGTAGGAGGGAGGAGGAAACCAGAAGGTCCACACCCAATAGCAGCAACTGAATGAAATGTCCCAGGTATTCACTTCACAATGTAAAATGTTCAGGCCACAACTGCTCAACTCCATTGGAATCAATCCTTAAAAATACATTCAGCAGGGCAAGGGAGATGGTTCAGTGGGTAAGAGTGCTTGCTGCAGAAGCATGAGGACCTGAGTTCAAATCCCCAGAGTCCACATTAACAAGCCAGGTATAACCAGGTTCAGCAGGGAATAAGGTAGAGAATGATAGGACACTAAATATCCTCCTCCGGCTTCTGTACATGCATACAGGAGTATGCACCCTACCACACAAACCTACATCACATATACACATTCACATACAAACACACACACATACATTAGTCAGGTGTGGTGGTGCACACCTATAATCTCGGCACTCAAGAGGCTGAGATAGGAGGTTCCAGGTCAGCCTGGGCTACAAAGTAAGACCCTGTCTGAAACAAAACAAAACACATATTATGAATGTGTTTACTAACTATACTGACAAACCATCTTGCAATCCTTATTAACAGGGCAATAATTTTCAAATAGCTATCTATATAAAAAGCACATTAAACATGAAATTTCAGAATAAACAAAACTTCTTTTTCTTTTTCGGAGATATATAAATGTTTCCAATTATTTCACTTATACCAAGTCCCTGTTTTACTTTCTCCTGTCAGTTTTCTAAAGGCCCTGGAAGCATTTACCAGGGTCACTATGATGGCTTGTTTATACTAAGCAAGCTGCTGACTTTCCAATTGCTTTACTCTTGTAATCTGAAAAAAAAAAATCCAAATTATTTCAAAACTCCAGATGTAAAGAATGTTAGAAATGTAAAGCTAAAATTAACAGAAGTGTTTTTGTTTAGTAGGAAGCAAAAGAAGGGAGAATGTATCATCAATTACACAGTATATGTGCGTAATACTATAAACACACCTGGTATTTGGCCTGCGTGTCAATATCTCGTAAGGAAGGATTAGGATCAAATGCAGGATGGGAATGGTACCACCCAATAACACTGTAGCCTCGAACAGCCAAGGTTTCTGAAGCCTGTGTCTGTGATACAGGATCCATCTCACACTGTAGTCCTGTACTCAGACTGTTACATGGTTCTGCTGCACAGACCTGTAAAAGATTATTCTCACATGATTACAATGAAATTCTATCAATTCTAGTACTTGCCAATGAATTAAACTCCAAGAGTATGACTGTTCACTAGGATCTTAACATGCTTTTCTCTACTCAAAAAGGTATAATGGTTAGCTTTCCAGGTCACACCATGTCTATCTAAAAGTGTTTTCAACAATTCCTATTATATATAAAAATAATTCCAACAGACTGATGTAAGCCAACTTCCAGCTTCAAGTGTTAGTGTTTATGACTGGCCTTTTAGCTATAGCTTTTTACTGGTGAAGGAAGTGGGCAGTGAAGATCTGGCAGAATTTTCTCTTTCTTGATAAGAAAAGGAAACAGGTGCTCAGTATATGGAATGTTAAGTCGCTTCTAGGAATATGTAACTTTCTATATTTGAATATTTTCAAACACATAGATAAAAAAAATCAGCATTTTTATTCTCAAAATTTAGTATACCAGTAAGACTTGATAATTAAAGTTTTTTTTTTAAAAAATAGAGAACTTGGGACTGGAGAGATGGCTCAGTCGTTAAAAGCACTGACTGTTCTTGCAGAGGACCTGGGTTTGGCTCCCAGCACCCACATGGTGGCTAACCACCATCTCTAACTCCAGTTCCAGGGGATCCAACCCTTTTTTGACCTCCTTGGGCACTGCATGACACAGGTGCACTTACATGCATGGAGGCAATATACTCACACACATAAAATACAATATTTTTAAATATAAAAATACAGGAGGACTTACTTCAACTGTCTTCTCAGCATCTGAGTATCTTCCCCCTAATAAACCAATTACCTCCGCCATAGACACATGAGCATGCTGGAAGAAACACAAGACAGACTTAGATGAAACCCACAAAGCTAGCTAACAAAAAGTCACAGTACAACTCACTATTATAGCACAGTTACTGTAGGTGTGGCACCTATGCTGTTCTAAAAGTAGCACACCAGGGGAGCTAGCAGCCAGGGTCAGTGCAGAGGGACTTAGACTATAGGCCCACATTTTCTGCTGCCTGAGAAGTTCTGAACCAAACACTAGAAGATGGCACTTTTTTCACTTATAAAATGAAGGTGCAATTTTTTTTTTGGAGGGCGGGCAGTCTCTTTGAGACAGGATCTCCCTGTAGCCCCAGCTGTCCTGGAATTCACTATGTAGACCAGGCTGGCCTTGAACTCCCTCTCAAGTGAGGGGATTAAAGGCGTGCACCACCATGCCCAGCTGAAGATGCAATTTGTACAAGGACCAAGTAAAAATCACACTGGGCCCTTCTATGGTAAAACCACCATAAGCACACACAACTGCTAGGGGTATCATAGGCAGTGAAGTGCAAACAAGAAACCTCCAAGTTTTGGGAACAGTGCTATTTCATTCATTTTAAAGGCAGCAGATACAAGATATTAGGAATGAAAAAAGGGTTAATGATGCCATTCTGCAAAACACATCAATTTATTGTCTAAAATATGGAAACATGCAATTGTCTGCCTTTTCTTCAAAAGAAAAGACTTATTTTGAGATTCACTGTAAAAGAGGATCATTAAGATCCAAAGTACAAGTCTTCTACACTCTTAGGCCGGCAATAAAAATACACAAGAACAGAAATCAGAATAAGTAAACACAATCGTCATCCTTACCAAATCCATGATTAAAAGTGCTTCTGAAGCCACTCTGACCTGAAATGGCTCCTGAAATACAAAAGAGAAGAGAAGGAAGGGGCATAAGTATTTTTGTTCTCCCAAACTGGAGCCCATCCATTTCTCCTTTACCATCCCACCAAGTTCTCACCATCAATCAAGGCTCACTATAAGCTACACTTTAAACAATTACCCTTTGCACATCCCAACAGGAAATTGCTCTTTCCTCTCATTTTTCTATGAGTCAGTTACTCACTCCTTAGTATACCTTGCCATGTCCTATCCTTTTATTTACATATGCCTCAAATATAGAGATAATAAATATATCCTGTCTGAGGGGGGAGGTATTATTTATAATCATTCATTGATATATAACAAGTACCTGATTTTCTTCACTGAAAGAATTACAAGGTATCAGTTGGAAGGGATCAAATGAGCTGAAAAAGAAAAAAAAAAGAAAAAAAAACAATATAGTCTCAAGATTTACCAATAACATAAACCACAACTTTTGCCTGAATGAAAAAAAATATTAAACTAGGAGAAACCCTTCAGAAGGAGTTAATATGTCCTTTTAGATTTGACAAAATGCAGGAATGTGACCCGATACGAAGTTCAAGAAAGAAGTTTCGCAAAACCACTTGTCAGTATCATAATGGTCTGCTCCAGAAGAGATTCAATAAACATTTTTTAAATAAATAAGTAACTAACAATATTACTAAAGAAATTAATGTAAATAGAAAGTCCTATGATAAATTATAGCTGCATGACCCGTCTTGACTCCCCCAGCCTCATTCGCCCTCCCACCTCCCCTACCCGTCTCTCCTCCTAGCCTGGGTACTGGCCCATTTCTTGTCTTGGCACCCCAGACACCGGGGCTGACCTCTCTGCTTGGGACCACCACTGCTTCCTGGTCCTTTGCATCTAGACTAACCCAGTTCCTTCTCGGTCCAGGAGCCCTCTGGGCCTGGTCCCGCTGTCACCTCCCTCTGTTTCCCTGGGTGGCACAGCCACCAGCTACCTGAGACCAGCATTTTCCTGAGCCCTGTTCCCAGGTCAGTCCAGCCCCCAAATACCTGAGGACATCTTTCCTGGTGGGATCCAGACCTGAGGAGAAAGCCCGAGAGCACCTGATCCTCATCTGACTTGGGCCTCTTTGGGAACTCCTGAAAGCAATTTGGCCACTCCAGTATAAAATCGAAAGAGAAAACTAGAAGCCTAGACCAACCAGCTTTTCATGCCCAACAAGTAAACTACAAAGACACATAAAGTTTACAAAAAGAAGCAGACCTAAACTTGAAGTCTTGAGTCTCACTAAACTTGAAGGCTTGAGTCTCACACAAGAATCAAAAACTACAAAATAAATTCACATGTCAAAGTCAAAGAGAAAAAATAACATGCTTGAGTCTCACACAAGAATCAAAAACTACAAAATAAATTCACATGTCAAAGTCAAAGAGAAAAAATAACATGCTACAAAAGAAATTCACATGTCAAAATCACAGAGAAAAAATAATAACATGAAAAACCAAAATAACATATCCCCACCAAATACCAATAGTCCTCTAGAGGAGCACAATGAGAACTCGCTAAAGATAATGCAGGACATGAAACTCAAAAGAACAATTATAAACATGATAAAAGAATTCAGTGAATTTAAAGAATGCACAAAGAAATCAAAGAACTGAAGGAAGATAGGGATAAACTACGGAATGAATTCAGCAAAGAGCTAGAAATATTGAAGAATACTCAGGTTGAAATGAAGAAGGACAAATAAACGACAGGAGAAAGCCTCACCAATAGGATGAATGAAATGGAAAACAGAGTATCAAGACTGGAAGATAAAGTGGATGAACTAGACCACTCAAGTAAAGATTATGAAGAATTTAAGAAAAACACAAGAATGGAATATGCAGGAATTGTATGACACCATAAAAAGACCAAACTTACAAATGATAGGCATACAAGAAGGAGAAGAATCCCAAGATAATGGCATGGACCAGATCTTCAACAGAATCATAGAAGAAAATTTCCCAAAATTAAAGAAAGACATGCCCATACAAATACAAGAAGCATAGAGAACACCAAATAGACAGGACCAGAAAAGAAACTCTCCATGGCACATCGTAGTAAAAACACTAAATGTACAGAACAAAGAGACAATGCTGAAAGCTGCAAAAGAGAAACAACGAGTCACATATAAAGGAAAACCCACGAGGATTACAGTGGACATTTCAGTGCAAACTATGAAAGTCAGAAGAGCCTGGACCAAAGTATTCCCAGTTTTAAATGACCACAGATGCCAACCCAGATTACCAGCCAAAATGTCTATTACAGTCAAAGGGGAAAGAAAAATCTTCCATGACATAAATAGGCTGAAGGAATTCATGTCCACAAAACCAGCCCTT
>NW_008341417.1:1382084-1383176 GCF_000622305.1 Nannospalax galili | reverse complement strand
AGTACAGCTATATCAAGAATGTGAACAGAAATAAAAATGACAGGATTCAATACCCATCTTTCCTTAATAACTTTAAATATCAATGGACTGAACTCCCCAGTCAAAAGACACAGACTAGGTAAATGGATTAAGAAATGAAACCCATCTTTTTGTCGTCTGCAACAAACTCATCTCACTTTCAAGGACAAGCGCTATCTTGAGGTGAAAGGATGGAAAAAAATATTCCAAGCAATTGGTACTAAGAAAAAAGCAGGTGTTGCAATTCTAGTATCTGACAAAATGGACTTTAAACTAAAACCAATCAGAAGAGATAAAGAGGGCCACTTCATTCTGATCAAAGGAACAATAAACCAAGAAGATATTACAATCATGAACATATATTCACCAAACTCTCATGCACCCAACTTAATTGGCCATATACTGGGGCACAAAACAAACCTCGACAAATCCAAAAAGACTGAAATAATTCCATGCATTCTATTAGACCAAAATGCAATAAAGCTTAAAATCAACACCGGAAGGAGCCCTACTAGTCACACAAGCACATGGAGATTAAACAACACACTCTGTAGTCAAAAGAGAAATTAAGAAAGAAATACAAGTATTCTTGGAACTAAATGAAAAGTACAATACAATACAACAAAACCTCTGGGACACACTGAAAGCTGTCCTTAGAGGGAATCTCTAAGTGCCTACATTAAAAAAATTGGAAAGAACACAAATAAATGACTTAACATTGCAACTCAAGACACTTGAAAACCAACAACAAATGAAACCCAAACACAGCAGACAAGAAGTAGTAACAAAAATCAGGGCAGAAATTAATGAAATAGAAACAAAACAATACAAAGAATCAACTAATCCAAGAGCTGGTTCTTTCGAAAAGATAAACAAGATGGACAGACCGCTAGCCCAGTTAAACAAAAGAAAGAAAAGGCACCTCTAAATCAACAAAATCAGAGATGAAAGGTGAAATACATCACAATAGTCTGGTATTTTTAATTTAATCAAGCTTGAGTAAAACAAAATACATTTATATAATCTTTGATTGCACATGTTCTTTTTATGTTTTTTTTTTCTTTTTTCATTGAA
>NW_008341417.1:1380549-1381545 GCF_000622305.1 Nannospalax galili | reverse complement strand
GAACATACCTCAACATAATTAAAGCCATATATAACAAACCCACAGCCAACATCATTCTAAATGGAGAAAAACTGGAAGCATTCCCATTGAAATCAGGAACCAGACAAGGCTGTCCACTATCTCCACGCCTCTTTAACACAGTGTTTGAAACTCTTGCAAGAGCAGTAAGACAAGAGAAGGAAATTAAAGGAGTAATAATTGGAAAAGAACAGATCAAATTATCCCTTTTTGCAGATGATATGTTATTATATCTAAGAGACACCAAAAATTCCACCAGAAAACTCCTGGAAATTATTAATACGTTAAGTAAAGTGGTAGGTTACAAAATTAATCTACAAAAGTCTGTAGCCTTTCTATATACCAATAACAAGCAATCAGAGAAAGAGCACATGGAAACACTCTTCTTCACAATAGCTGCAAAAAATAAAATATCTCAGAATAAACCTGACCACAGGCATTAAAGACCTCTACAATGAAATTTTTAAATCTTTAAAGAAAGAGATTGAAGAAGACTTCAGAAGATGGAAGGGACCTCCCATGCACATGGATTGGAAGAATTAATATTGTAAAAATGACCATCCTACCAAAAGCCATTTATAGATTCAATGAAATGCCAATCAAAATCCCCACAACATTTTTCACAGAATTGGAAAAAAACATACTAAGATTCATATGGAAGCACAAAAGACCTTGGATAGCCAAAGCAACCCTGAGTACAAAGACCAATGCCAGGGGGATTACTATACCAGATGTTAAACTGTATTACAGAGCTATAGGCATAAAAACAACACTGTACTGGCACAAAAATAGACCCATAGATCAATCGAACAAAATTGAAGTCCCAAATACGAGTAAATCCAATTTCAGCCACCTGATATTTGACAAAGGGGCCAAGAACATTAACTGGAGGAAAGACAGCAAGTTCAGCAAATGGTGCTGGCAAAACTGGATCTCCACCTGTAGAAGAATGAACTTAATCTCCTATCTTTCACCTTG
>NW_008341417.1:1377431-1380184 GCF_000622305.1 Nannospalax galili | reverse complement strand
GAGTTCTCAAAAGAAGAAATAAAGATAGCTAAGAAGCATCTTAAAAGTTGTTCAGCATCATTAGTAATTAGGGAAATGCAGATTAAAAAACCATTTTAAGATTTCCTCTTACCCCAGTCAGACTGGCTAAGATCAAGAGAACAAATGATACCAAATGTTAGAGAGGATGTGGGGAAAGGGGAACACTCATCCACTGCTGGTGGGGCTGTAAACTGGTTCAACCCCTATGGAAAGCAGTTTGGAGAACTCTTAAAAAACTACAAATGAACCTGCCATTTGACCCAGTTATACCACTCCTTGGCATATACCCAAGGAACTCATCCTTTTGCAGAGACTTGTACATCCATGTTTGTTGCTGCTCTTTTCACAATACCTAAGAGATGGAAGCAAGCTAAATGCCCTCAACTGACGAGTGGATAATAAAAATGTGGTTCATTTATACAATGGAGTTTTACTCAGTAAAGAGAAAAAATCATGAAATTTGCAGGAAAAGGGATGGAACTTGAAACTGTTATACTAAGTGAAGTAATAAAGACTCAGGGGAAAAAAAAAAACGACATATGCTTTCCCTCATATGTGGATCTAGCACCAAATACTGGTAAGTGAGTGTGTATCCAGACATAACTACAGGAACCAGGATAATGGAAAGGAACCAGGGAGGTAAAGGAAAGAAAAGAACCTGAAAGAGAAGAACAGTAGGAAACAGACGTTAATAAGGGAGACATGGATAAAAATTGGGCTAGTTTAAGGGAGGGGGATGGGAAAGGTATATAAGGAACCTAAGGGATAAAGGGAAAGAAGGAGCTCAACAGAGGTAGGACCGTAGAAGAGTATTATTAAGGGAGAAATAGGAAAAATGGGGGCACCTTAATTGGAGAAACCATGATGGAGGGGCTAAACAATGCGAGAGATAAATAATGCCTAGCTAGTTTTAAAAACCAGAGGGAATCATATTAGCCCAACAACCTACTGACAAATTATACGTACCAGATCAAGAAATACATGTCTAGGCAAGGTTTATCTGAGAATAATTGATCTACTGGTCTTTGCCCAAGCTTTATCTACATGGCACATGGTAATTAAATGTACCAGACTGGTGGAACTAACCTTCTTGGATGTTTAACAGACATACTTTGAGGCCTATACTAATTTGGTCAGAGGGACATAAAGGATAGTTTTTGCTCCTTGCCCTCCTATATCGACTAGTTCCAGAGGACTAAGAGCATCTCTCAAAATGTCCTGTAACTGTGGTGAGTCACCTTTCCTCTTGACCAAGGAGGCTATGGAGACCCCACGAGATGGACTTGAACCAGTGTCCAGGCTACAAAGAGGAGGGTCAACACAGAGGAATCATTTCCTCTATGCTTCCAAGCGAAGCCACCCACGGTGAAGCAGGACCTTTGACTTATCTTCACATAGGCAGAACTGGTAAAAGAAAGAAGCCAGGGGCTCCTCCCAAGCCCATGTCACCCCTGAGGAACAGATCCTCAAACAACCTTAAGAGTAAAACTAAATCTGTTTATCTGAACCAACTGTATGACCTTAAACACCCAAAAAGAAAGTATAAGCAAAGATTAAAGGAGCCAATATAATTTTTTAAGAGTCCATATGTATAGCTAAAGGCTACATAATAAGCTTCAGGACTCTGGGAACTTTCTCATGACAGTGGTAACAGCATGCATAAGACCCATGCAGGGACTCCCAGACAGTAACCCAGCATAAAACTGGGAAAATGAACAGCAGACCCCACCCAATCTTATCTAAAGGAATATTGACAACTGACTGCTGCTAGATAAGGAACAGCTGACCTTCCTAAAACAAAGACCTCTAGATAGGCTGACTAGATTTACTGGATGGACAAGTACTGGGGAACAGCTGAGCCAACACATCCGGACAGTAGCAGGGATTACAGAGTATAAGGACTCTAGTGGGTGGGTGGGTGAAGGACTCTAGAGGGTGGGTGGGTGGCGGCTATGGGAGGGTGCCATCTGGGAAGTGAGTATATAGATGAATAAGATTGTTTGGGATGTTTTGTGTGATATATACACAAAAAATTACCAAATTTAAAAAATGAGTTATATATGAGGAGGAAGCATAAAAATTTATCTCATGTTACTTAGTACAGGTGACAAATATTACCACAAATCTACCCAATGACTTTATATCCATACACCGGTACCAAGGATCGGAATGCAACTGACCATGACTAGTAATAATCAGATAAATATAGAATAGAAACGCATGCATGAACATCTAAGTGTTATTAGCAAAAACAATGAGTCTTTCTGTAAGAAACAGTATATTTTAAAATGGAGATATTTTTTATGCTTCCTCCTGGTTAAAAACCCATTCAATTTTATGTCTTATAGGACCTATACTGAGTTCAATATTGTATAACTGAATTAATTCAACTGTGAACCTAGAACCCTCTTAGACACTTTTGAAAGAGATGTATCTTTGCTCTGGAAATTGTTATTGAGTACGTTAAAGAGGTAATTAAATGCTTCTTCTAAAAAAATAAAAAAAAAAGAAAGGTTTTGACCATGGAAGGACTGAGTTTTGAAGAAAAGAGAAGAATGTTTGTTTCGTTTTGTTTTTGAGACAGGGTCTCACTATGTAGCCCTGGCTGGTCTCGATGTTGCTATATAGACCAGGCTGGCCCTGAATTCACAGAGATCAGCTTGCCTCTGCCTCCTGAGTGCTGGGACTAAAGGCATGCATTACCATGCCAGTCCTGAAAATAAATATATATA
>NW_008341417.1:1358755-1377309 GCF_000622305.1 Nannospalax galili | reverse complement strand
TTTTTTTGGTCTTTTTGAGACAGGGTCTCCCTGTAGCTCCAGCTGTCCTGGAACTCACTATGTAGACTAGGCTGGCCTTGAACTCACAGAGATCCTCCTGCCTCTGCCTCCCGAGTGCTGGGATTAAAGGCGTGTGCCACCACGCCCAGCCCAAATATAAGGTTATGTTTATAGAAAGAAAAGCAAACAGAAACATGTTCTTACTAAGACAACTGGAAAAGAGTAGGATGCCCAATTTGCATTTAATAAAAGAGACTGTGAGGTACTTTGTCTTACATAAAATTGTACCCCAGGACCTAAAACACTGGGCATTTAAAAAATACTTGTTCAGCTGGGGGTGGTGGCACACGCCTGTAGTCCTAGCACTTGGGAAGCAGAGGCAGGCGGATCTCTGTGAGTTCAAGGCCAGCCTGGTCTATATAGTGTGTTCCAGGACGGCTGAGGCTATAGGGAGACCCGGCTGAGGCTACAGGGAGACCCTGCTTCAAAAAGACACACACACTGAAAAAAAAAAAACCAAAAAACTTGTTCAATAAAGAAAATCTTTAAATTAACTGAATAAAAAGGTAGGTGTGATGGTGCATGCTTATAATCTAAGCACTTGGAAGGTAGAGGCAGGAGGATCAGTAAGGAAGGATTTCAAGGTTTCTCAGCTACATAACATAGTCAGTTTGAGGTCAGCCTAGGATACATCAGACACTGTCTCAAAACAGCCCCCCAGCCCCCAACAACAAACCTAAGGTTAGGACAGGTGAAGAAACTGACAGGAGAACTGACTATGAAGACCAGCCAGTCCCAAGCACTGAACAAGCACATGTGAAGGCGTTCATGTTCCTGAAGGACTGCTGAAAATGGCAGTGACCAGAGAGCTACAGAGACAATTACCGGGACAAAACAATGAAAAAGTAGACATCAGAAACAGAGGGATTAGATGCTGAATACTGGTAAAATCCTAGAAAAGCTGATTTGTGAGCCTTTACCAAAGGAAGAGGTAGCTAACATTAATGCGTTTGAGAAAGTCACAATAAACCTTACAGATATTTTGGTGGGAATTATCTGCTAGAAACTAGCAGACTACCGAAAGACTCCATTTTATTTTACTTCTTTTTTAAGGTCATCTTATCGATTTCTTTTCTTTCTTTTTTTTTTCCTGCATGTATGTAAGGCCAAAAGAGGACATTGAATCTCCTGGAACTGGAGTTACTGATAGTTGTTAGATGTCATATGGGTGCTGCCAGTGCTCTTAACTACTGAGTCATTTCTCCAGCCCCCAAGATTTATTTTTATTTTTAACTATGTGTATGCATATGTGTCTGTGTGTGGTAAATGCACATGAGTGCCCGTGAAGGTCAGAAGATGGTATGAGATTCCTTGAAGATGGAATTAAAGGCTTTCGTAAACCATGAGACATGGGTGCGGGAAAGTGAATTTGGGTCCTCTAGAAGAACAGCAATTGCTCCTAATTGCAGAGCCATCTCTCCAGTCACATGAAAATCCATTAAAAAATTTTAAAATCTGAATTTTAATGCCTCTTCCCTGGTTGTCTAATGGTTAGGAAGTCTGAATTTTAAGCAATATATACAAGAGTTTTGCTTCTAAGTAAGACAAAGATATATGGTACAACTGTGCTAATGTCTATTAGCTGATAGAACAATGATGTTGAGGTTAATTCCAGTTGAACGTTTTATTTGGTGATTAACCGAAAAAGCAAGCTTACTGCAATGTTGATGAATCAATGCTCAAAGTACTAAAATGAGGAAAGTACTTAAAAGATTCCTGACTTGCTAGAATGACTGAAAAATCACAGTAAGACTTATCTTCACATAGTTGGAACTGGTAAAAGAAAGGAGCCAGGGTCTCCTCCCCAGCCCATGTAACTGGAGGAACAGACCCTCAAATGACCTTAAGTGTAAAAATAAATTATTTATTTGGAACAACTGTATGGTCTTAAACATCCAAAAGTTTTTAGACAATTATTTCTCATTGATGATTTTGTTCCTAACCAGAAAGTGCTGCTCAGATGTAAGACTTCAAATCTTGGTCTCCAATACTGTAGTGCTCACCCGTAGCTAAGGGAGACAACCAGTTACTGTTCTAAAATGATGGGTAAATTTGTTTTCTCCCCCTATCTAAAAGCCTTTGAGAGGGAACTGACACTGATTCTAACCACTCCAATAGCTATCAAAATACCTGAAAGCAAATCTTGAATCCATCACTCTAGAGTCCAGCCTTGGAAGACAAAAGAAAAATGAGGAGGAACCAAATAGAGGGATGCTTTTGGAAGCCCTTGTCAAGAAATTCCAATGGACTCTCATATGAACATTTGAAAATTGCCGTGTTCTGACTTTTTTCTAGTTCTCTGTCTAGAACTTGTAATGCTAATTACTCTTGCCTTTACTTCTCCTTCACATCTCCTATTCACGACTCAAGGACTTTCTTTTCCCCCTAGAGATAAGTGTTATGCAATTTGGGAGTCTTTTAGATAGACCCACTGAAGGGGTACTCCAATTGCCTCACCCTGCAGCCCTGTTCAACATGGAAGAAGCCAGAGTGGTCTGTGTCCTATTCTTATTGGCAGTTTGGGTAACCTCTTTAGAGGATGGTGTGATAAGAATAGGAGGTAGGAATTGGCTAGGCAATTAGGGGGGAATGTTAAGAATAGCCAAAAGCCCCATAAAAATAAACAAATCAAAGAAGAAGAAAGAATACATGAAGTTATCAGAAAAAAGTGATAGGGTGATATGGGAGTGGGAGGGGAGGGAGTGGGCATGGAGTTGATCAAAACACCTTATATGCATGTATGAAATTCTCAATAAATTATTTATTTTTTAAAAAAGAAAAATCACGATAAACGTAAGTCTCATTTACAGATTCAGAAAAATCAAATGTCTGGATACTGAAAGGAGCCTGGGCTTATACATGACTTGTTTTTTACACAATCCATTTCCACAACCGTCTGAGTTAGGTTTCCTTCTGGGGAAGATAGCAGGTGATGTGAGGAGTTATGTTACCAGGTACCAGGACTAGATTCTTTGGCCTTTTTGCCTGGGGCTTACTTACATGGTATCTGCCTCAGTTTTCTCATCAGTAAAAAGGGAGTGATATTAACACTGCAAAGGACTGTTATGGGAATTGAGTTCACATAAACCAAGGGCTCAAAACACAGCTAACAACACTAGCCACTTTAATTTATAAATGAGGACCTAAGGACTACCCAAGGAAATCTAACTGCTAAGCAAATGATCTAGTGGCATTCCTCAATATCTTGTTTAAAAAAGGAAATGTTAAGCTCTAATCTACACAATGGGGCAGCTATGAGATTAGGAAGTAAGATGCCTAGAGAATCAAGGAATTCAACTTACTCATAATTTTACAAATTAAAAATTTCAGTTTATTATGAATACATTAAAAACAACAAACTTGGGGCTGGAGAGATGGGTCAGTGGTTAAGAGCACTGGTTGCTCATACAGAGGACCCAGATTCTGTTCCCAGCACCCACATGCTGGCTAACAACCATCTGTAACTACAGTTTCAGGGGGATCAAATGCTCTCTTCTGGCCTCCATGGACATAGTATGCATATGATACACTTACATAAATGCACAGAAAATATTCATACACACAAAACAAAACAACCCAAAAAATAATAAATTCTACAAGAACTTGTAAATAATCAGTCAAAAAAAAAAAAAATAGAACCAGTCATTTCAAGAGGTTACTTGCCTGTCCATAATGTCTATAGTTGAATGACTCACTATCATTCACAGGTAACCCTAGCATTGGATCCCATGCTCACTGAACCAGAACTTTAAAACTTTGATTTGAAGTTTCCCAAACTAATAATTAGTGAAATTAATATCATCAGTATTTTCTCTACGGGGGAGAGATAACTCAGTGGTTAAACACTAGCTGCACAAGCATGAGGAACTGAGTTCAGACCCCCAGAAACCCATGCAAATGCTGGGTGGGCGTGGCAGGCCAAGAGGGTGGCGAAAGGACATCCCCAAAGCAGGCTGGCCACCGAGACTAGCCACACTGGCAAGCTCTGGGTTTAATTGAGAGACAGTGCCTCAATAAATAAGGGAGATGAGCAATCAAGGATGATTCCTAACATCAACCTCAGGCCTCACCTACACACACATTAACACATACACACACACATGCAGAAACATCTATACATGTACATCACACATACACACACAAGAAACTAAACAATTAAAAAAAAATTTTTTTTTTTTTTGAGACAGGGTCTCCTTGTAGCCCCAGCTGGCCTGGAACTCACTATGTAGACCAGTTTGGCCTCAAACTCATAGAGATCCACTTGCCTCTGCCTCCAGAGTGCTGGGATTAAAGGCATGTGCTACAACACCTGGCAAGAAAAAAAAACTTTTAAAATTCTTTAAAAATTTAAATGATACATCATATATGAACTGTCTAATGGAACTATAGATCGTTTTCTCATTTATTTTCTAACCATGTGTGATAAGTTTAAAAACTGTATTTATGCCAGGTGTGGCTATGCACACATTTAATCCCAGCACCCCAGAGGCAGAAGCAAGTGGATCTCTGTTGAGTTCCAGACCACCTAGGGTTACACAGTGAAACCCTGTCTTAAAAAAAAACATCCATTTATGTAAGGTAACCCTACCTTTTTGGTAGTTTTGACACTTTTGAAGATTTGGCAGGCCTGCATTTTTCCTCTTCCCTTCTCTTTGCCAACTCCTCAGCAGACAGATGCTAAAACAAAACAACAGATAATTAAAGGGTTCATCATCTATTAGAGGCAGCATGAAAAAAATAGTTCTTTAAAATAAGATTTAAAGGCATGTGAGAACAAGACAAGACTACATTAACATAGATGGCTTTTTTGCTGTTAGTGAATACTAGGCAGTATCTTAAAAAATTATGGCAGAGTACATAGCCATTTCAAAATGAAAAATTGTTCCTTCTCTTCACTTCCCTATTTCAATCACTGGGTCATTCATTAAGGTTCCCAAAGCCTACTGGACTGGATTTTCTTTCACCACCAAGACATCACAGTGTAATAAGAACACAGATTCCAGGGCTAGAGAGAGGGCTCAGCGGTTAAGAACACTAACTGTTCTTACAGAAGACCTGGGTTTGTATCCCAGCACCCACATGGAATCTAACAACTGTCTGTAACTCCAGTTCCAGGGGATCCGACAGTCTCTTCTGACCTCTGCAGGCATTGCAGACACGGATGCACTTACCTACATACAGGCAATACATGCATACGTATAAAAATATAAAAATAATAAAATATTAAACAAAAAACCCCACAGATTCCAGGGGTTGAGGGTACAGTTCAGTGGTACAGCACTTTGCCTAGCATGCGTGAGGCCCTGGGCTTGATCTCCAACACCACAGAAGTAGGGATCCAACAGACTCTGCAGCTAGAATGTCTGGCTTGACCACAGACGGGCTCCAAAGCTTTCACACTTCAGTGTCCTCATTTTTGAAATGGCAACAATCATAGTGACAACAGCATCACGGAACACGGAAGCTGTGTGAGTTCATGTCAAACTCTAGTCATTCATTTCTACTAGCAGCCTTATCTAGTGGAGACAAGCTATGCGTTTTCCCAGAATATCACTATGTTCCTCCAACTGCCTCAGCCTGGAATGCTTTCATCTATATTTTGACACTATTCCTCTCCTGATACTTTAGTTCAAGCACCTTATCTTTTGTGAAATCTTCCCCATCACACTCTTTGGGAGGGAGGACCTTATATTCTTAGACTAACGTTATAGGAAAGAGTCATGAATTATTTATTAATATACCCACCATGTGAGATCAGGGACAGGAAATGAAGAGGGACACGAGATAGGTAACATTTATTGAGTACCTTATACATACAGCCTCAATGAATATATACTAGCAGGACCCTCCTACTTCATCTCATTTCTTACAGAAATCCTGTCAGAGAGGTATTGTCCACACTTCAACAACTAAAACTTGAGATGCTGTGAAGTCTAGTGGCTATGCAAGGTAACAAAACTAATAAAAACATACAGATCTTCTTTCCATTCTACAACAGTAGTTATCTACAACAAATTATATATTTGAACGTGTGTGTGCATGTGTGTATATACATACAGCATTCATTGCCCATGTTTCTTTTCAGGATCCTACTTTTTGTTGTTGTTGTTTTTTTGAGACAAGGTCTCCCTATAGCCCCAGCTGGCCTGGAACTCATTATGTAGACCAGGCTGGCCTGGATCTCACAGAGATCCACCTGCCTCTGCCTCTGAGTATTGGGATAAAAGGCGTATGCCACCATGTCTGGTACTCAGATCTTACATTTTATTAGTAGAAATAACACTTCAATATTTGTAATTCAATGTGCTTAATGTTTAGAGCAATATTAAATTGTTGTATCAGAGTACCATTCAATAGGAACATCATTTAATGAAATGAACTGGGTGTTCCAACTGCTTAGCTTGGCATTTATTTTTCAGTTAGAGACAACAATGTAGATAGAGAGCAATCAAATGTCTGAACACAAGTCAAATTCCTAGTTATTTGTATCATGAATGCCTTACAGTTTGTTGTTTATTACTAACTTTTCAATAAACTAACATGGGAGTGAACACACACATTATCATATAAAATCAGTGCAACATACATGAGACAAACAGTTTTCATGGACAAGCCATCAGTAAGGCCAAAATTACCTCAAATGTCTGTCCCTCTAAGTCCTTTGCATCACACCAGTTTCCCCAGGGGTCCCGGACCCTTCGTCTCCTTGTGCGCTGCCATGAGAATAAGACAATGCAAAAGATAACAAAATTAACCTGGCAAAATCCATAACACAGTAACACACAAAACCAAAAGAGTAATTATCTAAAACTGTCTACTTAAGTAATATAATCTCTGATCATCCTCACTAAACTTTATTCTATCAATATATGTGCAATTATTAGTGCTCTATTTAGAAATATACTGCTGCTGGCATATGAAAACTAACATCAAGTGTCAAGGTATGGGTTTGGTGGTAACACCAGAGCACTGCTTAAAAAGTGTATGAGTGAGCTGGGCATGGTGGTGCACGCCTTTAATCCCAGCACTAAGGAGGCAGAGGCAGATGGAGTCCTGTGAATTCAAGGCCAGCCTGATCTACATAGTGGGTTCCAGGCCAGCTGGGCTACAGGGAGACCCTGCCTTAAAAAAGACCAAAAATAAACAAATAAAAATCAGTGATAATTTTCTGCATTTTACTTGCATTTCTTCTTCAATTTTTTCTTTCCTTTCACCACTTAGGAGCTAAAACACCAGGACAAAAATGCTGTTATGAACAGAAAAAAAACACCAACAAAATGGCCTTGCTGTTTCAACCATCCGAGGCAGAAACTTTACAAAAATACACAGCACGAGATGAAATACTGAAAATAGAAGCCAGCTTTAGATACGGTATTGTCAAGTTGATACAGACAGTGAAAAATTATAGTACTAAAGTGTTTAAAACAGATCAGCTGCCAAAGGGCATGAGTGTATAATGTGTACCATCCACAGGAACCATTTGAAGAGTCTTTCTTAAAACGGCAAATCCAAGTAGAAATTGTTCACAGATACAATATTCTGAAAAAACACCTATTGCATCAATAATACTTTTTTCCAATTTATCTACTACCAATTTAACCTACGCATAAAGCAACAAGGTCATATATTACTTTGCCTTATAGGAAACTTGCTGGGTAACTGTTTTTAAAGACACAGATTTTAAAATATCTTACAACTAACACCTAAAACTAAAGGCTAGTTATTCCAAAAAGCTGATTCTTAGGTTAATAATACTTAGGAGACAACAAAATAACAAAAACGAAAGCGAACCGTGTGGTTTTATAGGACACATTGGGTTTATAAATCATAACCAAGCAGCCCAAGATCATTTAATAATACGTTTCTGTGGGGCTGGAGTGATGACTTTGCGGTTAAGAGCACTAGTTGCTCTTGCAGAGGATCTGGGTTCGAATCCCAGAACCCACATGGCGGTTAACAACTGTCCGTAACTCCAGTTCCAGATGATCCAATGCCCTCTTCTGACCTCTGCAGGCATTACATGACATGGGTTCACTTACATACCAGGCATAACACTCATACACATAAAATACAAGTAAATTTTTAAAAAGTAAAAAATAACCCCAAATCCAAAACAAAACAAAGCAAAACAAAATGTTTCTGCATACTTTGCCAGTCAGTCTGAAGCGTTTTCTAGCTTGCTTTTTTGTTTTATATACCAATATGAAATATGAGCCAGAAAATTAAATGGCCAAGATGAAATACAAGAAAAAGCATGTTCTACTGAATGACCATTTATTTAGTAAAGTATCCTACTTCTCTTTACTGTTTGAGAGAGAGAGAGTAACAAAATCATTAGAGAAAAATGGTTGCTTACCATTGACTGCAGGCGCTGAGCAAGTTGGTACGCTTCTACTGCATCTTTTCTGTCTCTGATTCGGACTTTATCAACTGGCTGTGGCCTATTATATACTGCTTGTTCTATTGGAATTCAGGAAAGATAAAACAATTATTTTTTGAATTGTTAAATAGACAGGCATCTACACTGACTCCAAAGTTTCTCGTCCCACAATTATACACTTGATGTGTTGCTATTTAGTAGCTCTCATATGTGGTAATGTTATTATTAAAAGGACATTTCAATAAATGAAATTATTTAAGACATGGGCCAATTTGTATGACTTCTGAATAAATGAGTGCTAAGCCCACTTTGTTGACTTTGGTAGTCTAGTATAGAAAATATGATTTCATTTCTCTTAGTGGCTAAGAAAGCTAAAAGTCTTAAGTTTCCCTAAAAGCTTATCTCCACACAGGGCTTTGGGCACACCAAGCCACTGACAAGAACAATCTTAAGGTAGACTGTACATTCTCGCAAATCACAAAAATTAAATGATCTGTCAGAAGCGTTCTGGTTAGTTGTCTCATTGTAATGGATCAAGAAACAGCATTCACTTCTTAAACCAGGAACGGTAAGGTTCTGCTTACCTTACCACTACCTGCATCCATGGCTAACAGCTTTCACAGAGCTTCTATCACATTAGGTCAATAAAAGGGTAGAATTCATTTGGACATACACAGATTTAGCAACTCTGGGTTCAGAAAACTCAAGAATAATAGACTTTCTTCCATTAATTAAAAAAAAACAAAACGTGTATGTGTATGCATGTCTAAGTCAGAGGACAACTTGCCAGAATGGGTTCTCTCCTTCTACCAAGTGGGTTCTGTGACTGAACTTAGGCCTCAGTCACAAGTGCCTCTGCCCACTGAGCCATCTTACCAGTCTCACTAAAATAGTTTTTTTGCTTTTATTATATTTAAGTGTAGAGGTTCATAGGTTATTTCCTTTATTGACTCTTTGCTAGAAAGCATCTCTAGATGGAATAGAGTATAAGGTAAGTAACCCTTATTCAAATATGTGGGAACAAGCATTTCAAATATCAGATTTTGTGCATAGAAAGGCTCCTCATTTTTGAACTTTTAAAAGTGCCTTGCTGGCTTCAACCTGCATCTGTAAAGTAAAAATGCTATTCTTAGACTTCTCAGAGAATTATTTACTTTACTTGACAAAGAAACTATTTTGTTAAATTACTTCTATCATGTAAATATTTTTCCTTTAAAAATACATCTTCAAAGGGATACAATTTAATTACAAAAATTCATTTCACAGCAAAACTTCAGTAATATACCTATTCTATAACATTACAATAGCTCTCTGAATTCCATATACATTAATCTAATTGAATTCAAACCACCACAGAAATTAATGGGTGCTATAAGGATTAAAAAAAAAGTCAAGTAAAAGGTGTTGTTGGGTTTTTATTTTTACCACATCCAAAATTGATTGCTCCTATCAATTCGAGGTATGTATGAATCCGTCCAATACAATTAACATCCCCACAGTTCTTCAGGCCAGGACGTACTGAGGTCTTATTTAAGTATTTCGGTTTGCATATTTCCCTAATTGAAAGATGGAAGTACAATTACTTTGGATGAATAAAAACATTTAAAAAAGAATTTCTGGGGAAAACTTTTAATGTATGAAATATATTTAAAATTTACTTTCTCTCAATGTCTAAATGTGTAATGAATAAATAAATCCTGTGTCCCTTTTTCTTTCCAAGCAAAATATCTTTGTACGATGCAACAACTTACAAGTACCTATATAGTATGAATTTTACAAGTATTCTGTCCCCAAACCTTGAAATTAGAAGCTCATTTTTGTACAGATCCAAATTCAAGTCTAAATCTTTGAATAAAAAGAGCACCTTGGTAACTGAAAAGATTTAATAACTAAGACCTTTTCCTTTTTTTTTTTCTTGTAGTAATGGGAAATGCACAGGCTTTGTGGAAATGAAGCAAGTAAGTGTTCCAACACTGAGTTAAACTCTCAGCTCCAAGACTTTCCCAACTTTGCCAATGCTGTTAATTATTAGCTATCTCAAAAATATTTAAGAATTTTATATTCATTTTTAACTTTAAGCACTTACTCTCGAAGGAAAACAGAAATAGATATTTTAGGGGATTTCAAAGTAATCAAGAAACTCCAAAGAACAGAAGGTTCACATAATAAAACCAGTATTTGCTTAATATACTATGCTAGAAAGTACAATATAAAACTTAACAGTAATAGAGAACTTAGTAATAGTAGAAATCAAATCCTGATTAGGCCAGATGCGGTATTGTGAGTTACACACCCTTAACCTTTACAGTAATTCTAGGAGGCAGATTCTATCAATCCCATCTTAGAAGGGAGCAGACAAGCTGGTGAGAAAGACTGCAGAACTGACTTGAGGAATGGGAAGAGTGGGGTTCAGGTACACACCCAGGTGCTAAGTTACAGCACAGAAACCACTTATTTACATTTGATCCTGTATCTGTGACCCATGTCCCAGGCACCGTTCTAGGAACAAGGGACAGAGAGGTGAACAACACAAAGTTCCAACTTCAAAGACCTTAAGTTCCAACAGAGACCATCAATACATCAATAAATAACATATATTACAAGGTCAAATAACGACAATGCTAAAAAGAAGAAGCCTAAGGGACAGAATGTAACAAATTGACAGACTATTTTAGACAGGATGTTTAGGGAAGGTTTCTCTAACAGACAAAATTTAGATTCATAGATTCTGTGAAGTCCAGAGAAGGTAAAAAGTAATTGTGATGTAGGTAAACATCAGAACTTCCACAGAAAAGTTTAGAACGTTTCTCGAAAGAAAAGGAAACAAGCTGTACAAATAAGTATAAAGAGCACAGCTACTAAAAAATTACAAGAGCCTGAAAACCAGGTTCATCTAAAGATTACTCAAACCAAAGGCTTTACACAGAACTCAAAACCTAGCTCATAGCTTGAATTTTAAGTATTTCTGCTCATCAAAGACTGACAGCTCCTACATGCAACCTTCTTCCCCTAACAAACAGAATACCTTCCATAGTCTAAGCATTGTCTTCAGGGAGGCATTTAAGAAGGAACTACACAGACACAACTCTGCCTTCCTGTAGCTTGCATTCTTAAGGGACTACAACAGGAGAGAAGTCACAAGACTGTAGCACCTTCAGTGGTAATTAATTTCATGACAAACATATACACAGGGTTCTAGAACCAGGAGGAGCATGGCACAGAACTCTCACTTTCTCTTGAGCAGACTTGAACGAAACAAAGAGCCAAGCCTGTAAGATTTAAAGGGAAAGAAGATACAAGGCAGGGCAGTTAAGGCCCTGAGTTACAACTGTTTAAACATTGAATCAATGCAGAATCTGAAGTTACCTTTACTTAGTGTGACCTGCAACCAGTTCCTTATCCTCACTTTTTTTCATTTGTAAAGATTGTCAAGAGGATTGGAGATGATATATAATGCATAGCATGTAGTAGGAATTAATGATGGTACTAGTTCATACTTTAATAAAAATATCCCCCTAAGTAAAACCAATTGTGCCTGCTTTCATGGACTGGACCTTTTATATATAAACAAATCTAACAGGCCTCTTTGTTTTTAAAAACTGTAACTCTTCTAAGAACTTTTTCCTTTAAGCATCACCTGCAGTCTCTTGTCTAGTTCTGAATATATTTTTCTCTTGCAGAGGACCTGGGGTTCCATTCCCAACATTGCATGGTGGCTAACCGTCCCTAACTCCAGTCTGGCCTCCATGGGCACTTCATGACATGCGTGTAATATACTCATTCACATAAAATAAAAATGATAAAATATTTTTAAAATTTTTTTTGCTTTCACATTTTCCTATTAAGTCATCATATTTAAACAGCAATACCAAACAAGTTTCATATACTAAGGTAAATGACTTAGCCAACTATTGCCATATAATTTACACTACCTAAATAAATTATCCTGCCTCATTTAGAATCCAAAATTCAAAGTAACAAATAAAATTTGTATAAAGTAACAGTAAGTATACACTAGTCATCTAGACATTTCTGAGGTAGTCATTGTTTTTGAAGTCCTTCAAATTTTGGCTACCTATCCTTCTATTTTCAAAATCAAAACTAGCTATCAAAGATCTAATTTAATTAGCCTTTAAAACATAGTGTCAACTAGGCAATGTGGAGCAACAGAAGGGGTAAGCTGGACTGGTATCTTTCATGGGTCAGTTGCTGGCTGACTGACCAAAGAATAGTAGCCTAAGCCTCTCCTGATCTGAGAATTTTGCTAATCTCTTTCAAACAGAAATGATCCCAATTGCCTGTTTCACAGGATTGTTATGAAGACTCAATGAGACAACAGAGGAGAGCACTAAATAAATGGCAGTTTTTTTCTTGTAAGTATTTTTTACTGACATTCTTAGCCAGAAGGTTTTCAGTGATTTCATCAGTGTAAGATGCCCATGAGATAAAACAGGAGCTTCCTTTAGAATATGGCTGTCTTTAAAGCCAAGTAAGCTGGTATTATGAGTGAGATGAGGATTGCTCATTTAATAAGTTATCTGTGTTCCTTCTGAAGCACTTCTAGGTCCTAGCAGAACACTACTACAATCAGACAGTAAGCTCCTTGATAGATGAGGAAAATAAGGGACAACACTAAACCCACGCCCATGAATCCCTAAAGCGCTAATAGCAACGATGAATGGTCAGTGGTGGCTTAATAAGCTACTAGGAAAAATTCAAGTTACTTTCAGAGTATTCAGGCTAATAAAGGTAGGAAGTAATTTTGTTTAGGTAATTGAAGGAAAATATACTAGCAATTTAGAAGGTTAACTTCAAATAGAATATTCTTGTATTCTGATAAAGATGGGCGAAGGAACTATTAGTACATCATGCTCCATCCATGCTCAAATTTGAAAGCTTTTAAGAGCTATTTCAGAGAATAGTTTCTGCAATCTAGCCACCCAATGGCACTATTCCTGTCTCTGAATTTTTCCTTGTTTATATTCAAATACATGATAAACCTAGAAATTCTTTCCTTTCCTAGTACAGTGGTGTTCTATATTTATATTCTCAACACTGCCCCCAAGAAACTGATCCCTAAAGCAATGATCGGTCCCTCACAAACTACAGAGATGTTATGATAGCAATAGATGACCATGCTTACCAAAGCTTTTTAGGAAGTTTCATTATGAGAAATCTTAAAACTTCACTACTGAAAAAATACATGCAAAAAGCTCTCTAGCAAAATTCTAAATTCTACAATAAGATACTTCAGAGCATAAATTTTTTAAAATAGCATATAAAAATGTAATTCTTACCACTGATCCAAAATGTAGTTTCTAATTTTCAAGTAGCGTTCTGGTGTTTTAGCTTGGCGCCCCTCAAAAAACTCAGGAATTGCTTGCTTTTCTTCTTCTTGAATGATATTTCTATCTATCTCCACTTCCTGTTCTGGTGGCTTAAGCTCTTCTTCCTCATGATTTTCCTCCACCAATTGGCAAGAAGAATGCAAAAGCTTTTCATTTCCACTTAAACCCTGAATCTCACATGGCTCTGGAGAAGGCCAATGCCTTGCATCATCTGTTATTTCATTTCCACCTACCCCATCACAATTTTCAACGGGTTTATCATATTTCTCATCATTTAATTCATCTGAGTTTTTACCACTATTGCTTTGTTTTTCAGTCTTTAATGTAATTTTGGAGCTTGGAAGTGCTTCAGTTTCACCTTGATTTACATTCTGAAGATCCTTCCTGTAAGATTTAGCAATGGGTCCTTCTGGGTCTATGGCTTCTCCCTGGTTGGTTTTATGCACCTGACTATTAGGGATGTCTAAAGGGAGAAGACTGCTAGAATTGTTCTGTGGTGTTTGAGAAGGCAGCTCATCCACCTCGTCTGTGATGTCTACTTCCTCATCATCAGATAACTTCTCGATTTTTACTGCATTCAAGTTGGGATCAGCAAGTCCCCTTAAACACGATGTCCATGCCTTCGTCCCTTCATCTTTATTTTTAACCTGAAGATTATTGCTGCTCTTCTTGGGTACTTCTTTCTCCACACACTGCTTTACCTTATCAAAACAACACACACAAAAAACAACAATCCCAAATAACACCTGTATAACACTCAGATTTTAAAGTTTAATCACTTGATACAAAAAAAAAATCAGATAAAATATTTTTAAACTAAGAACATGTTAATGGCCAATGAACCTTCCTGGCTTTTCTTTTGTGGGGTTATAACTGCTCTTTAATTATAAAAGACTACCACTTAAAATTTCTATAAATATGATTCACTCATGATCTAGTGACCTGTATTAAGCAAATAATAATTCCATATACAGACAGTTATTTTAAGGGCTATGAAAGCTTTCAGTAGCATAGTATTTATAGATCCTTGATCACAACAAAGCTTCAGGATCATGTACTTGAGGTTAACAGGTTTACTATGTAGAAAACAAAAAGAGAGAGGAAGAGAAAAAGATATGGGGCCATAGAGCCTGAAGTAGCCTTTAGCCTTCCTATATACTTGCAGTCCCTTATTTTGAATCTTAAAAATGAAAGCAAAAAGTTATGAGCATGGTGGTGCACACCAGTAATCCCCACTATTCAGGAGACTGAGGCAGAAGGATGGCAAGTCCAATACCAGCAGGGGTTACAAAGAGAGACCCTGTTTTAAAAATACAGAGGAGAAGGCAAAAGATGAAATTTTGCATTGTGTTTTATAAAACAACTTGTCTTATAATATTAAAACAAATTGTTTCATCACAAGTCTTTGATTATAAGTGATGCTCCAACATTTCAGTTTGAGGAGTATGTTTATTTACATCAGAAAAAAAAATCACATTTAAGTTACTTCCAAATTTCATATAATTACATTCTTAGAGCTCAAACAAAACATGCTTAAAAATTCTAAGTATCAAAATCACACAGCTAAATACAATACAAACTATTTTAAAGATTAAGGAACTAGATCATAACTATATCATTCCAATGTTATTAAAGTCAGATAATTCTTTTTAACAATTGTAAAAATCCTGCTGATCTTAAACAGATTTAAAAACCATGTTAACATTTATAGCCCCTAAACTGTAAGAACTTATACAAGTTTTTATAATGCAAATATTTATAAAATAATTTTCAAGAGGGAAGAAAAAACTGCTTAAGATCTTCTCTTAGGAATACTATTTGCTTTATAGGATACTAATAAACAACTAATATTTTGTCCTATTTAACTATATTAAATTAAATGGAGTAACATGGCACCTATTTAACAGCAATATTTAAATCACTAAAGAGATGCTCTAGCAGGGATGCCCATTGACTGACATTGCAACATGACTTCTGTCATCTAGAAATGTGTTGAGTCACATTCACGGCCATCCTGGGACCATTTAACCCATGGTCTACCAATTAGACATGCTGGCTCCAAAGTGTTAAAAGATAAAAACACTGGCCAGTGAGATGGCTCAGCAGGTAAAGGTGCTTGCTACCAAGCCTGATGACCCGAGTTCAATCCCTAGGACTTACATGGTAAAAGGAGAGAACTGAGCCCTGGGATGTTACCCTCTGACTAGCACACACATGCACTGGCACACATAGACAAAAACTAATAAATATAATAAAAAATGTTAAAGTTAAAACATATACATAGTATTTTATGAATATAAAATCTATAAAAATTCTCAATAATAAAACTACTTATGGGGTGATTAGATATTTATGGAAATATGTATATGTTTATACATGTATTTGTGTATGTGTGAGTGTAATGCCTGCATTTGGTAGGTGCACCCATGTCGTGCAATGCCAACAGAGGTCAGAAGAGGGTATCAGATCCCCTGGAACTTGAATTTCAGATTGTTACCCACCATCGTGGGTGCTAGGAACAAAGCCTGGGTCCTTTGCAAGAGCAGCCAGTGCTCTTAACTGCTAAGGTATCTCTTCAGCCCCAAGATCCTGTCTTTAAAAAACCAACAAACAAAAGGGAAAACAGAAAAATACCCCCCAAAACAAAGAACCCCAAAACCAGAAATGCTACCTACCTACCAACCAACCAACCAACCAACCAACCAACCAACCAACCAACCAGACATTACTTAATAGCTTCATTGAGTATTTCTGCTAACTTACCCAAATATTATTATTAGTTAGGGTATTTGTACTCTGCTTACCTTATTTTTAAAGTACTGTCTGGCATAACTCTTCACTTGTAAAACAGTGCGACTTTCAACTAGTGTCGCAATTTTGGTCCACCTTCGGCCAAATTTAGCCTGTTATCGAAATGGAAACAAATTTGTTTTGGAGTAGCTTACTTAGTATTTCAAGCAGCTGCCACATTAAACAACTAAAGGGAGACACATCTTTATTTTCTAAAGCACAAAATGAAGCCCTGTCTATTAACTATGCTCTTAAAATCAAAACTCATATTCTCCTTTGAATCTGGAGTTCTGAAAAATAGACTAAATGACTTACAATGGCCAAAAAGGGATAGATAAGCTACATTTTCTACTTTTTCTTAAAGGATCAACTGACCATGTGCTAACTAATTGCAACTTTTAAAACTTGAATTTTATATTTCACAGTATCTTTTAAGCATCCCACAGCAGACACTGTACACTGGGTATCACAGTGAAATTACTTTTAAGACTGAATCACAGTGCTGGGCAAGGTGGCACACACCTTTGGTCCTAGCACTTGGGAAGCAGAGGCAAGCAGATCTTTATGAGTTTGAGGCCAGCCTGGTCTACACAGTGAGCTCCAGGCCAGCCAGAACTACATCCCTGTCTCAAAAAACAAAACAAACAACAACAACAACAAAAAACCCAAAAAACAAAACTCTTGAACCACAAGACAAGCAGACCTTAATCAATGCTTCCCTCCTGGGGCCCCGTAGAGTTCTGAAGTACAGAAAAGAACAGACACAATTCTAGATGTACAAAAGACATTTAGTCAAGTCTAAATCTCATTTAATACACAAATCCTCATCAATACAAGACACAAGGTGGCTCAACGATTCCAATTTTTGAAGAATTCTTAAAATCATGAAAAGCAAAAGAAACTAGCCACAATCTAGAAGACTATCCCCAAGATCAGTTCTATAGGCCAGGTAACCATGCCTTATGGTAGCAAAACATCTTCACAGATCTGACCCAAATGATAAGCCTCTATTTACACAGTTACTTCTGTTATTCATATGGGTAATTTCTTAAAACTCAAAGCACTTCTAAGAAAACAGTCAATATAAATTACTTAAGCTTAGCACCTAGCTTGGATTAACTCTCTGAAGAATCAGTTCTTTTTACTGAAGAATGAAGACCAATGACTTCATATCATGTAACACCTTTGGAGACAGGGATCTAGATAAACGGTGTCCATTTGGTAACAGGGGCTTGGACACCAAGAAAATGGAAGGTAATGCTAACAAGAGGAGCAAAGAAAATACCCACCAACTTCAAACTAGAGTAAAGGCATAATCCCATGCCAAAGAAATAGAAGGAAAACAATCTTCCTTCAGCACTTAGGATCACCTCATTCCTAAGGCGCAGAGAATCTAGTCTGTCTGTAAGGGAACTACAACAATGGGTAAAAAGATAGGAATACACCAATAATTCAAAGTTTGTTTGCGTAGGAAACCATTCCAAGTGTAAAATATCTTAATGCACATAGATTTCTACTACTTCTATATAAACAAATACATATTTGCTTATATATACGGACAAAACATTCTTCAAAGGAGATACAAAGAGGAGGTAACTGATTACCTCAGAAATAAGAGGGACCCAATGACTTCAGGTAAGTTTGAGTTCTGAACATGCAAAAATGGTTCCTGTAACACTACCACTGATACCAACAGTAAAAACAGAAAGATAAACTAAGGTTCACAAACCATTTGCATATGTGAATATATGCATTTCTAATCTTTTAATTTTTAGGGCAAAGCAGTGAAGTTGTCAATCCTAAATAAAATGTCAATTAGATCATCCTTCAACAGAATGAATACCAACATAAAAACTATCATCAGTACAGGAAAAAAACAACTCGAAAGATTAAAAGCCTCAAGATAGTTTATGTACTTTATGATGTATTAAAACATCATAAAATATGCAGATGCCATGCTATTAACTAGGAAAATA
>NW_008341417.1:1337916-1358726 GCF_000622305.1 Nannospalax galili | reverse complement strand
TTTATTCACAAACATTACATAAATATTGCACCCTCTCTAATAATGTATACATAATCTCATAATTAATTAGTATAATTCAGAGTTATATGTACCTTGAAAGAAAACATACAACCTACTCTGGATAGTTTAAATTTTTTTCCTATTTTGTTAATGATTTCTTCATACTAAGAAGTATTTTCAGAATAAGAAATCTGCACATTTATTTTTCTACTTTATCACTTGTGCACATTTAAACAGATCTTACTGAAACATTCATACCAAAGGAATGTTTCTGGTCTTCAAACATGCACTGAAATATGAAGATGATCCATAATGCTGAATAGTAAAAGAATTTGGCTCATCTCCTAGTTTTGAATATACAAAGTTTATTTCATTTTAAGAGGAAAACATCAGATAATCAAATATTTAGCCTTTAATACAGTTAGTGGGCATCATATATACAGACACAGCTCAATTTCTTAAATTTTATCAATACCAAAAAGTCTAAGTACCAAAATATCAATCCAAACTGATTTTTAGCATTTGGTTCCATAGATAGGAATGAGAAGGAATGCTCTTGTCCTACACTATTAACTTCACTGCAGAAAAACTAAAGGTGCTATAATGGTAATTAAAAACTCTAGTCTCTAAAAGCTAGTTTAATCTTAATGGCATCATTATTGGCTTCTAGAATAATTTTGCTATAATTAAAATTTCTCTACTTACCAGCCCTTGTTCAAACAGCTCTTTTTCTTCTATTGTCCACTTTACTGAGTAACTGGCTGGTTTTGTAGAAGAATGTACCCTAAAGGGAAAAAGAGGAATTACAAAAAAAAATTCTGAAATGAACAGTACATATTTATGCAGCTAAAGGTTATAGACAGTCATGGGCTAAAAACAATATTTAATTTAATCTATTTAAAAAAAAAAAAAAAAAGGAAGGCTGCAGGCTGTACCTGGCGGGAAAGACGACCCTGATACTTGGGTGTGAATGAGGATAACACTAAAAGGCATCACCATGATAACAAACAGGTCTCCTTAGATTGAATACAAAGAGCAGGCATTAATGCATTCCCCAAACCTAGAAGGTATGTAAGAAATTGAAATGGTTCCAGAGATAGCTCTGCATATCAAGCCAGAAAACAAGTCAAAAAACTATGGCATTAGACATTTATTTCTTTTAAATTCTGTATATCAAGAAATTAAAGCATACTAACAAAGCTCTCCAATTTAATCAAGCCATCCGTCTTTCCAATAATTTCACTTTGCTGTTCATTTGGCAAAATACAAAAAAGTCAAAGGCTGCTCGATGCTCAAGCTTAAGTCATAAATGCTAAATAATGTCTTTTCCAATTAAAAAGAATGAATATTTTTAAAAACTAATTTTTCTGTAGATTTTTTTTGAAGGGAGAGGGGAAGGTCTCGCTATATAGCCCTAGCTGGCCTTGAACTTGTAACAATCCTCCTGATTCTGCCTTCCAAGTGCTGGGATTACAAGTATGTGCCACCGTGCCTAGCCTAGCTTAAGTTTTCTAGATAATTTCTGAAAGTCACAGATCCAAATGAATTGTTAATAACTAAATGAAAATTATTTGACAGAACAGAAGTCAAGTCCATTCATAATATATTACATAGCAGTTTCTGAAGATCTCCCAGGGAAACAACTAGGAAACCACCTTCCTGTAAACTGCCAACATAAAGACACTAAAAGAAAACTCTAGCAAGTAAATGACAGCATGAAATTATGTATTACAGTATCTGCGCCAAAAATACCTTTGTTTTTGTATTGCCTTTCCTTTGAATCAAGAGGGCTTTTCCACTAACCAAATCTAATTTTTAGGAATTTTTCCCATAATTTTCAACTGATCAAAAAAGTTTTAAAAATATATAAAACAAGTACATACATGCTTTTTGCTGTTTTCTGTAGACTGCACCACATGAAAAGAGAAAATAAGGAAGCTTGTGAAGAAGTTTTTAAGAAGACAATTCAAGACTTTTAATAGTACTATAAACTGATTTTACCTGTTCATACATTTTTTATCATCTTCCTTTTGAGTAACCCAGAATTTTCCTGGAAATGATTTGTTAGATAAATAATATCTGTGTAATTATTAAGGGAACTTACTATTAAAGCTGTATATATGTTACATAAAATAGGCATGCAGAATCTCTTAAAGCCTTTTCCAGGTCTATAAAAGTTACAGCAAAAATGTTTATGCCTGACATGGTGACAAAAATTACACATTAAAACTACACAACACAATGCCCACACAGAATGTGTGCCACCGTAATGCGACTTTCCCTTCTCTTCCCTATCAGAAGTGGCTAAGAAGAAATATCATTATTTAAATCCTTTTCTAAAATATGAATAGTAAAATAGACAAATTTATTGTGTAAGGTAATTTGGGAGCTCTTGTTTCCATATTTTAAAAGCCACAGAAGAGTTTAGGATTCTTCTACACACAACTAATACAAAGAACACACCAAATTTACTGAGAAACTCCTGAGTTCCTGAAACAAGCTTGCTACAAAACAGTTCCCTTCATCTCCAGTATCCTTCACTTAACACATATCAACTACATATGCTATATGCTGGAGACAAGCATATACAAAAGGTTATCTCTGTCCTCTAAATGCTTATATATAATCCTTTTTCTATTTGTTTCTATATCTAAAAGTGAACAAGTGACTATTTAAGTGTTCATTAGCCTAGAATTGCACTGCTCACTAGAGTGGCCACAAGTCACATGTGTGGATCAAGCATCTGGAACATTAATAGTATGAACTGAGATGTATTATTAAGATAAATCATGTGTGGCTTCCAAAGACTTAGTATGAAACAATGAATGTAAAATATTAATGTCTTTATATGGGGCTAGGCAGATGGTTCAATCTGTAAAGTGTCTGCTGTCCAATCCTAAGGATCTGAGTTAGGATCAGAAGATCTATTTAAAGAGTCAAGTGTGGTGGTATGCGCATCTATAATCCCAGTGCTGTTGAGACACAGATGGATCCTTAAGAGTTTCTGGATGCCTACCCAGGCTACCCACAACAGTGAGCTCCAGAACGTAATAAACCCTGCCTCAAAAAATAAGGTAGAGGGGCTGAAGAGACGGCTCAGTGGTTAAGAGCACTGGCTGCTCTTCTAGAAGACCTGAGTTCAGTTCCTGGCACCCATGCAGCAGCTAACAACTGTCAGTAACTCCAGTTTCAGGGGATTCGACATCTTCTTCTGACTTCCACAGGCACTGCACAACACGGGTGCACTTATATATATGCAAGCAAAACCCTCATACACATAAAATAAAAATAATGAATAAAACATTAAAAAAAAAAGGTAGAAGACACCCAAAGTTGACTTCTGGCCTCCACACACTCATACATGTGCAAACATGCACCTGCACACACACAAACAAAAAGAAATGTTTTTACAAGTCAATGTTTTAAATAAGATATGCTGTAAAAAAAAGTCAGATGTTTTATTATAAAATTCATTTTTTTTTCAAATGAGGCTACTAGGAAATTAAAATTACATGTGCCTCATTGAAAAGCAATAATCAGGAAGTAACTATAATTTGGGGGAGGCAGTTATAGAATAAGGGATTAATTAATGGTAATTAAAAGTATAGAACCATTCTCTAACAAAAACAGATAGGAATACAAAGAAGAGAAATTCTGGGTTACATAGACATCCATGAAATGCAGATGGAAATTAAAAATAAGCCACTATTTGTTAGTGATATTTATAAACCAGAAATCAG
This sequence comes from Nannospalax galili, assembly GCF_000622305.1. Classification (NCBI taxonomy): domain Eukaryota; kingdom Metazoa; phylum Chordata; class Mammalia; order Rodentia; family Spalacidae; genus Nannospalax; species Nannospalax galili. Next base: position 1,354,986 of record NW_008341417.1, on the reverse strand, counting down.
AAATTATTGTTTTATCCTCTCATTTTACATATAAGAAGTCTAAATCTCAAGGAAGTTAAAAAACCAGTATGTAGCACAGATGAAAGAAATCAATCTAAGCAGTCAGCTGCTGAATCACAGATGAGGACTTACAACTTTTGGGGAAAAATACGTCTGTTTTATGTTCTCTGTTTAAAATTCCTTCCATGTAACATCTGTAAACTGTAGAGGAAAAGGTGAAACAATTTCATATTCTAATTCTATCTTGGGCAGATGGAGATCTAAGTTTTAGCATACAGTACTTGAAAATGGAAGCTTGGACTTAAGGTTCTAACTTAAATATTCTATCAGTTCTATGTAATAGTCACATATCACAGAGTTGGCTGACAACAGAAACTTGAAAATGCTGAGTCAAATCTTAGTCTCAGCAATAAAACAGAACAATGTTTCTTTCTGCATATAAATTACATAGAATGACATAATTGCAGCCTGTGCCAAATAAGACCCATCTAGTAATTACAGTGGCCTCTTCTGTAATTTTTCCACGATCACTCTTTAGCTGTGAAGCCTTTTTATCCCCCATAATCAATGAAGGATACTCTTCTTCCAACAACATTTTCTCAATGACAGCTCTGTTCTCTTCACTGATGGTGCTATCCAGAGTCCAAGGCTATTTAAAAAAAGAAGAAAAAGTATGTATAACTCTCTATATACCTCATTACTTTAAAAACTTATTTTGTTGAGTAAAAAAATTACATAATATAAATAACAGCTACTTATTACTAAATGAGCACAGGCACATTTTTATTTTCACATTGAGACAGGTATAAATACTTCACAGATGCATCCACAGCACTGCTGGAACCTTAAGTGAAAGAGAAGAAACCTCACACTCTTACCTCTGATAGGTAATAATGGTCACCATGCAGGAAAGGATTCCTAGACTTCAGGCATTTTGCTAAACATTTAACCTGTTTCCAAAACTCAATTCTGTTTTTCCCCAGCCACAATCTCTCAGTAAATGATTATAATCCTCTAGGTTCTAGACTGTCATGTTCACGACTCACACCAGACTTCCCTATGGATATCTAATCTAACTAGCTTCCCAAATTAAACACACTCAAAACAAAAAAAGATTTCCACCCATTTTTCCAACTTTGCCAAGAACATTACCAGTCACCAGTTACTATCTAAAAATTCATTCTAAATTCTTTCCTTTGCCCTCAAACCCCACGTGCAATCTACCTTCACAATGTAATTTAGCCTCCTTTACCTCTTTTGCTCTCACCCAGGGCAAGCCACCATTTTCAAATCTTGCTTAGACATTTGCAAGTATTTTCTAGCTAGTCTCCTCTGTTTCAGCTCTTGCTTCCTTTCAATCCACTCTTTACCACAGCACCCAAAACATGCTTTATAAAAAGCTATAGGAAATGTTTCAATGTCTTGGTTCACTTACAAAATTTAAACCCCTCAGCATAAACTAGCTGTTCCTTCTGTCCAGCAATTTTTTCCCCTGTAATCCTTCATTATGTATCTATTTTTCCAGCAATTTTTTCCCCTGTAATCCTTCATTATGTATCTATTTTTCCCATTACATTTAAATTTAAATATCATCTCCTCATTTGCTTTCACCTACAACTTTATGTCAAGTATCCCCCAGCCTGGTAACCTCAGTCAGCACTTGGCCTATTCCCTTCATAATCTACAAATGGGTCTGTCTGCTTATGTATTGCCTGACCCCAGTTTTGCCTATAAATTCTATGAGACCAGAGTCACATCTATTGTAATTACAGCTGAAGTCTTCTAACTTTTTTTTATTGTTTGGTGCACTGTGTACTCAATAAGTAACTGTTAATTGAAGAAATGAACTCGGTGATCATACCTATTTTTCACTTGTAGAAATCAACACAAATTTGAAAAATGGTATAGATTTGTACCTAAATCAAACTGGATCCAACTTTAACAGATAATTTTTCATAGCTAAAAAAGGTTTATTCAGGGCGGGAGAGATGGCTCAGTGGTTAAGAGCACAGGTTGTTCTTGCAGAAGGACCAGGTTTGAATCCTAGCACCCACATGATGGTTAACAACTGTCTATAATACAATTTCAGGGGATCCAACACCCTCTTCTGTCCTCTGTGGGTATTTCACGACATGGGTGCATTAACACACATGCAAGCATTTAACACTCATACACATAAAAAAAAAAAATCAATCAATCAAAAAAAGGTTAATTCTATTAAATTTTTATTTATTTTATGCATGTTTTGCAAGCATGTAAGTATACCACATGTGTGCAATGCCTGCAGAGGCCAAGAACAGGGTGTTGGATCCCCTGGACCTGGAGTTATGAGTGGCTGTTAGCCACCATGTGGGTGCTGGGAATTGAACCTGGATCCTATGCAAGAGCAGTCAGTGCTCTTAATTGCTGAGCCATCTCTCCAGTCCCTTAAAGGATGGAAATGTTTCTATACAATACCTCAGTGATTTTTGAGTTAGGTCTCAATCAAAAAAGGAAAGAGAGACTGGACAATGAGTAGCAATGCAAGTCACCTGACAGCTTCTTAAAATACTTACAATAAAGCCATTCTCATTTCTCCACGATGAATCAAGATAGTGATCTGGAACAACTGAAGTTGTATTTTCATCATTTCTATAACAAGAAGATTAATGTTAGAGTGATACTATATCAGTTAATGACTATAACTCACATAGTACAGAGACTGGCCAAGTGTTGATGCTAAGCAGATAACCTTAAGTTTCCTAGATTTAACATGGCAGCAATACCTGATCTGCCTCCTTGGCCTATGAGGGAAAATACAGTGCAACTCCAGAACTACAACAGGCTTTGAGGTAATGAACCAACACCTTAGTTTCAGCTGATGCATGCACATACACACAAACACTACAATTAAATCTTTTAGCAATATCTAAGCCACAAAACCCACCATCCAAAGCACCTTCAAGAAAACAAAAAAGCCAGAACTAGATGAAAAACTAAAACAGAAAGCACTAAAAGGTTAGTACCAACTTGCATAATTTTAAAAATTAATTTGGGTCATTTGGAGGATTTCTGGACCCATGGAGGATCAATGTTTGTTTATTCTCTTCTTTAATTGAAATAAGAAGCTTCATTTGCATGAAGACTACCTGGCCGGGTTTTGCTGCCCCCCCACCAGCCCTACAAGCTACGATGCAATTAAATTTAGTATTTTCCTTTTGTATGCTTGAAGTTACAGTGTTTCCTATAGAAATTATTGACTTCCTCTTGACTTAATCTAGTGATAAGAATCCTATTCTATGAACTGAAAGCAATTTCTCTCAGTTGATACTAAACAGGTTTAAACTCAAGTGTCAACTGTGATTTGGAAGAGGTTAGATAAAGGACTCTGAGACATGGTAGCAGAAGGAAAGCATTTGTAAGGTCTGCTGAGAGTGCAGAAGAGGTGCTACTATCATTTTAAGTTCAGCAGAAATTTTCTCACACAGTATACCACAATAAGGAGTTACAACATTTACTGTGGTCTACACATCTGGACATCTACCCGAATCTCCTTAGGTGCCTGCACTAGTTAACACCGTTAAGCTGAAAACCCTTCCTCTTTGAACTGCTAGTCTTCTAGTGTCCTCTATCTTAGCCACCAAGCAATCATCCGCCTGGTAGCCCAAGCCAGAATTCTGAGTCTTTTTTCTTCACAACTCAAAATCATGCCAATTCTGTTACCTTCTTTTTTTTTTTTTTTTTTTTTTTTTTTTTTTTCCTTTTTTTTTTTTTTTTTTTTTTTTTTAATTTTGCTTTCAATATTTCCACTCTCTGCTCTGAAGGTCCATGGTTAATTTTACTGGTCTGTGTAGGAAAGGATGCTGGCAAGCCAGTCATCTCCAACTTTGCCCACTTACTTCTATCTAACACAGTCTATTATCTCTTTTACCCAACAAAAGTAAGAATTCTCTGAGTAGGGACTTTATTTTCATAAGTACTTTGCACCTTGGAGATGGCATACAGAAGGTAGTCGGCAACTGAGGGAGTGAGTAAATATAGGTGGGAATGGACCACAGAAGTCTCTAGTAGTTAGGGAATAAAGACTATCACATAACCATCCAGACAGTACATTCCTGTAATTGTAATCTCAGAATTTGGGAGGTGGAGGAAAGAGGATCAGGAGTCCAATATATGGTGAGTTCCAGACTAGTGTAGGTTACATGAGACTCCTTATTAAAACAATATAAAATGAAGTAACAAAGATTTTAATCACAAAACCAATTGGAAACTAGAGGCAACAATTTTGGATGTAACAAAAACTAACTTTAGGAAAAAAGGGAGGCCTAGGAGAACAGTGGTGAAGAGGAAATAATCACCACAGAAAAAGCAGTGTGACCAGATACAGAGTATCAACAGGCTTTGAGTAACTGACATGATAGGGGAGTAGGAAAAAAGTCAAAGGAAAAGGCATGAAGTTCAAGCCTCAGTCTTGAGTGAATGGGTGGATATTGGTATCATTTACTGAACTAAGAACACCCAAGTGCCAGGTTTTGGAGGGTAAGTTTGTAAGGGGATGCTGAGGTACTTGTAAGACATCCAAGTACTGACGGATTCAGATTAGAGTGCTGATCGAAGAAAGATTTGAGAGAGTGACACATGAAAGAGATACTAGCAAGTATTTGATTGACTTTAAGAAACTGCATCTTTATATGACAAAATGGCAGGATACCAACAAATGGATCAGCCTAACAGAAAATAAAGTCTTGAGAGATGCTGTCACCAGTTATGGTCAGTGAGCAGAAGTCCTATGTCATTAGGATTTTAAAACACACAGAGAGGGGCTGGAGAGATGGCTCAGTGGTTAAGAGCACTGGCTGCTCTCACAAAGGACCTGGGTTTGGTTCCCAGCACTTACATGATGACTAACAACTGTCTGTAATTCTAGTTCCAGGGGATCTAATGCCCTCTTCTGGTCTCAATGGACATTACATGAACAAGTGCATATCCGTACATGTAGGCAAAACATACACATAAAATAAATAAATTTGGGGACTGGAGAGATGGCTCAGTTGGTTAAAAGCACTGGCTGCTCTTGCAGAGGACCCAGGTTGCAATCCCAGTACCCACATGGCCGCTAACAGCCATCCGTAACTCCAGTTCTAGGGGATCTAATGCCCTCTTCTGGCCTCCATTGCACACACATGGTACATTTACATTCATGCAGGCAATACATTCATACACATAAAATAAAATAAATAAAATATTAAAAAATAACACACAGAAAGGGAAGATGAGAAGGAATGATCAAAGTTGGAGGAAAGCCAAAATGCTAGCGTTTGATTTTAGTACCTAGCATTTGTTTGTTTGTTTGTTTATTTATTTATTTATTTATTTTGGTTTTTTTCAGACAGGGTCTCCATGTAGCCCCAGGCCTGGAACTCACTTTGTAGACCATGCTGGCCTTGAATTCACAGAGCTCCACCTGCCTCTGCTTCCGAAATGCTGGAATTAAAGGTGTGCACTACCACACCCAGCACTACCTAGCATTTTTTAAGTACTTAAAAGCAGTGTTTGAAATTAATCCTCAAAAGTTCCTCAAATTCTACTCTCCCAGGTTAACAGTATATCTTAGGGGAAACCAATCACACTAAATTCCAAATGATCAACATCAGGGGTACCATTCTCCAAAACATAAAGTCAATAATGCTCCTTGGAGTTATATAAAGCAGTGACTGACATCAGGAACCAAAAACATTCCTAATCCTGCTTTTATGAGATTAACATCACAAATCTCACCAGCAAAGTCTCAAGAAAACAGTAAGAGAAAAAAGGGAAAAAAAGCCAAAAACATCTGAAAAACTAAGAAAAACCCAAGAAAGAGGCATATAACCAATGCCCTTGGGCACTGTTTGGTGGACCCATTCTTCTAAGCACTGCATACACCTATTGCCCATTTAGCTCACTGATTTTGTGTAAAGTAATGAATTTATAAGTACTTGTGCAAGATTTAAAAATTACACCATTGGGCTGGAGCGATGGCTCAGCAGTTAAGCGCACTGACTGCTCTTGCAGAGGGCCCTGGTTTGATTCCCAGCACCTGCACGGCAGCTACTAACCATCCTTAACTCCAGTTCCAGGGGAATCTGATGCCCTCTTCTGACCTCTGCAGCAGGTGCACTCACATACATGCAGGCAATACACTCATACACATAAAATAAAAACAATAAATAAAATATACTAAAAAAATAAAATAAAAATCACACCAACGTTAAGAACCAGTTATCACAGGCTATGTATCTGCATAGCTTCTGAACTGTGCTGCCTAAAGACTTGAGAGAATAACTATGTGAATTTAATTACTGTTCACATTTTCATAACGTTTTAGAGTTCACCCTCCACTTTTAAACTCCTTACTTTGGTGCCTCATAGGGCAGTTAATACTCTTCAATACTTGAGGTCTGGATGCATTATATGAAATGGCCACTATACAGGCCAAAACTGAATTAACCATTAGTAATTCCACATAGCTCAACAGAATTCTAATAACGTTGTTGACAAATTACAAGTAACAATCGGCTGCATTTAGAGCTTCAGTCTTCTGGCTCCTACCCAATCTAAGCATCTCCCGTTACTTAAAAAGGAGGCACGTTTCTTACTCCTAAAGCAGGTTTTGTTTATAACCACACTGGCCCGTCCTGCAGGAAATGGGTTATTTAACAACAATCCTCACTGGGTTTTCACTACATCATTCCTTAGGACAGTAGAACACATCTGCCGACCACTTAACATTTACCAAGGCACCTTTCATAAATTATTTCTTTCGATGTTGACAATCTTATGAGATACAAACGTAACTCTCAGTTTACATACGAGCGTCGTTGAGGTTCAAAGGTCAGGCTGACAGCAAGGAGCACCCGAACGGTTCAACTCCAATACCTGGATCCCTTAAAACCAAACTGCCTTTCCGGAAGTTTTCACAACTAGTAGGCAAAAAGAAAGAAGCGACTAGGCCTGGGTGGCTTGCAAGCAATGGACCCAGTCTCTGAAGTCAGGTCCTGTCAACAGGGCGCCAGGGCTCGAGCTGCGGACTCGCAGAATCTGAGATACAGGGAACGCAGGAAGGAATCGTGGAGGAAGTGCACTTGGCCCGCTGGCGCCCTCAACCCATCCCGGAAAGTGGCGAAAAGGTCGGCGGACTGAGGCGAGAGTCCACACCGTGCCCGCGGAACCCGCAGACTTCCGGCCAGGAGCAGCGGTGCCTACTGCTTCGTCCCAGGGGCACGCGCCCGCCGTCCGCTCCCGACTAGGCCGACCGCAGTCCTAAAAAGCCCCGCCTCACTCCGCCCGGCCCGCGACACCCGGCTCCGCGCCTCACCCCGACTGTGCCGCCACCGCCACGTCCCCTTCCACATCCACATCCACCTCCTCCGTCTCCATGACGGCACCTGACCCCGGCCTTCCTCGCGAGACCCCGGGAGACGCGAAAAGCCAGGACCAGCCGAGCGCGTGACGCGCCACGGGGAGGCGGGACTTCCGTGAGAAAGGGGCTGCGCGGAACACAGAGGCGGAGCCCAGCTTCCTGTGAAAGTTTTTCCTGCGGCACTACGCGGCTTGATTCTCTGGCGTTCTCCTACGGGTCAAGGCAGGACTCTTTCCAAACGAAGTCCAACCAGACCCTATTTCGTGAATTGTGTCTCTCTTACACAGTTTATGTGGTGTATTTCAAAATTCAGGAAATGGAACAGAACACGACTGTATTATGTCAGTAAAATCTTTACAATGTAAAAAATCGCTTTCCTGACTCCTTAGAATGACCCAGGGTCAAAGTGCCGGTTTCTGGAATTATACGTCACAGATAGGGAAACAGGCTCAGAGAACCTAGAGCAGGGAACACAGGCTTCTTCAGCTCTGTCCTGAGAGCTGTAAGAAAATAGGAAGGGAGAAAAGAGACGAACCAGAGCTCAACGGTGCAAGCAGGTTTACGAGGCAAAGATGCAACCTGAGAGGGACCCTCCTCTTTTACAGACTCGGAGTTTATATACTCCCTTCAGGGAGGGGCTTGTGGTAGCGTCGTGTCCCTATGGGAGAACGCAGATGCAGGGTAGTGATCATGCCAGGAGCATTGCGGACCTACTATTTATTTCCCTATCACTTGCCATGTACAAATCGCTGTTGTTAGGATCTGTTGAGTATAAATACCGTTTCTGCCAAAGAACACACAGTTTTCCAAGAAGCTTCATGCGTTTTCCTGCAGTAGCCCGTTTCTTAGGTATAATTCTTGAACACTGCCTCCCTTATTGGACTGTGACTTCTTTAAGGACAATGTCTGGTTGTCCTTACACGATCAACATTCAGCATGGTGAATCACACATAGTAGGATCTCAATAAATGTTGAACAGGTAAACGAATGGATACAATGAGCATACATCTTACCTTTTCCTCTGTTTATGACTGTGGTGGCAGAAGATGGAAAGAAAGATTTGCAAAGAAAGCCCAGCAGTCAGGAGCTTAACAGTGTGAAGGTAACATTCTCAGTGATGGAAGCAGAGCCTTGAAGACCATAGACAAGACAACTCCATGGGGATTAGCAGTTTATTTGGGGGCAGACTGATGGGCTGCCTCTCCAGGAGCGGAGAAACAGCAGCAAGCAGGGGAAGTCAGTTAGGTGGTTGGGTAACTTTCCATGACGGTAGGCTGGGCAGTTTAGCTCAGGATTGAGTGATCTCCCAATAAGCAGAGGAACTTGGGGGCTAAGTGTGAACCCACCATTTTAGAATATTGGAAGCTGCACTGCTATTTTAGGAGCCTGTCAGGAACCTAACACTCAGATCACACTGGGGGCATGTTTTTGGTTTTGTTTCTTTGTTTTTGATCAAAAGGCCTATACACTGGCCAATGGTCATGCCATACCTGTTAAAGAGTAGGTATTTAAAGATGTCTGTAGAATTAAATTTGCAGCAGGAATTTGTTACAGATGGGCTAAAAGAGTAATACAAAAATTCAGAATGGATATGTTGATCTTTACACTGATCTTTACACAGCAGGCAGCACTGTCTGGATATGTAAAGAAGAGTGCTTCCTAGAGAGTAACTTAGAATCCACGTGAACATTATCTGCAGCAGGGAGGCAGTCAGGGCTTTCTGGTCTAGGACAAAGCATCAGTGGACATTGAAATACATGTGGAGAAAGGAAAGACCTATAGAAAATTCAGATATGCCTCAGTCATCTCAAGGTCTTCCTTAATAGAAGCATTAATTGTAAGCCTCCCTGTACATGCTGCACACTGTATTCTGGGAAAATGGACTTTGTGGAAATCGGTTCCCAAGGATTGTTACCTAACCACCTACCAGGTGCTGTTGTAACCACATATGCAGTTGAACTCCACAGACCTGATCTTTTTAAAAGTCCTTGTTCTAAAGGAACTTGCAGAGGCCTGAAAAGGGCGTCAGATCCCCCTGGAACTGGGTGTTACAGGTGCTTGTCAGCCACCAGGTGAGTGCTGGGAAGTGAACCCCAGGTCCTCTGCAATGACTGTATGTGCTCTTAATCACTGATTAAGATTAATCATCTCTCCAGCCCCTTTATCTTCTTGTTTGTTTGTTTGTTTGTTTGAGGTTAGGGTTTCTCCGTGTAGCTGGCTTGAACTTGCTACGTATGCCAAAATCCCAGAGATCCACCAGCCTCTGCTTCCCAAGTGCTGGGATTATAGGTGTGTACCACCAAACTTGGCTCTCTACCTTCTTTTTGTGAGACAGGATCTCTCACTGAGCCTGGAGCTCACCAATTCAGTAAAACTAACTGTCCAGTGAGCTCTAGGGAGCCTCCTGTTTCTGCCTCTCCGGCATGAGGACTACAGGCACACAGCACCACACTCAGTTTCTTATGTGGGTTCTGTGGATAGGAACTCAGGTCCTCATGCTTGAGCAGCAGGCATTTTATTGCTTGAGCCATTTCCCTAGTCCCTGTGGAAACTTTTCTTGTATTTAAATCTCCTAAAGAGTATTAGCTATTTAAAAAAATAGACCAGACATGGTGGTTCATTCCTGTAATCCCAGGATTCTGAGGGTAGAGACAGGAGGATCAAGACAAACCTGGGCTATGTAGCAAAGACCCTGTCTCAAGTAATAACAGTAATAGTAATGAAGATGATGAATAATAAACTATGAGATTCATAACCCACATAAGTTTAAATATGTGACAATAATGTAAAGTCAAGGAAGAAAGAAATGCAGCTATAATATGTAAAGGGTTTGTTTTGCTTTGAATTTTTTTGAGTGTGGACTTAATTTTTTAATGAGTTTTTGTGCATCTCATACAATAGTTTTTAATTAAATTTAGACTTCCCTCCCTCATCAGTGCTCCCCAAAGCCCCCCACCAGATTGCATGCATTCTGTCATATATGTTAAGTACTATCTTGTCAAACATTTGTACCCAGATGTCCCTCAGTGCAAGTTCATTCACTGGAGTCTAGTCAGCCTCTCTAGAGTCACTCCCTTAAAGATCAACTTTCCCTCACCCAGCAGTAATCAGTTGCCAATAGTTCCTCTGCTAAGGTTGAGTCCGTTGTTCATTACCCCAGTTCTATGCCAGGTTTTTGTCTTATTGAGTCAGCATGGGTCTTGTGTATGCTGTCACCATAGTTGCAAGGTTTTAGATAATATTTTGTTATTTGAGAATTTCTTATCTGCATAAAATGTATTTACTTATTTTTATGTATAGGAATTTTACCTGCATATATGTAAGTGCACCCATGTCTTGCAATACCCACAGAGGTGGAGGCCCATAAAAAGGTGTTACAGAACTGGAACTGGAAGTTCAGATGGTTGTGAGATGTGGGTGCTGGGAACAGAACCCAAGTCCTGTTCCAATGCTCTTAGCTACTGAGCCACCTCTCCAGCCCCAGCATACAATTTCTTTTGATCATATTCACCCCTATTCTTTCCCCCCAACTCTTCCCAGATTCACCCTCTACCCCTCCACTTCTCCCAACATCCTGACCACTTTTTTTTCTTCATAATTCATAGCCCACTTTTTGCTGCCCATATTCTTGTGGGCATGGGGCCATCTACTAGAGTTTGGTTAACCTACCGGGGGCCACATTGTTAAAGAAAACTGATTCTCTCTCTCTCAGAAGTCCATCAACCATTAATAGCTCCTCGATTAGGGGTGGGGGCATATAAGCTTCTCCACCCTCCATGCTAGAATGTTGACTGACTTAATCTTGTGCAGCTCCTGAGCAGGCAGCTACAGTTGCTGTGAGTTTATAAGTGTAGCAGTCCAGTCATTCCAGAGGACAGTTTTGGTCTAGTCTTCCCTCTTTTGGTCCCCTCTTCCATGATAGTTCCTGAGCCTTGAGGAGGTGATATAGGAATCCACAGACTCATTCTCTGCACTTTGACCAATTGTAAGTTTCCATGTAAGCCACTGTCTACTGCACAAAGAAACTCCTCTGATGAGGTCTGAGAGCTGCACTAATCTGTGGGTGTAGAGAGACATGTATTTAGAGGGCAGTTTGATACTATGTCCATTTAGCAAAATAATAGTAGTAGGTCCACACCTAAAATGTTTTTATCCTGCCTAAGATGTAGCATGTCACGTAAATATGCTGTTTCTGTGATATGCTAAAAATGTGCAGTGTCAACCCTACCACCATTGCTAAAATAACAAAGTTTGAATGTTAAAACATTTAAAATATATTATTTTTTAGCAATAATAAGGGGGTTGTTAGCTTGCTAAAGAACATGAATTTAGCAGGTAGTGGATAAATAATTTAAACCAAAGCCAACTTTGAAGATGTTATTTTCCCCACATCACACAGTCTTTCGTGTGTGTGTGTGTGTTTGTGTGTGTGTATGTCTTTGCATATATTCTTCTGAATTAAAAGAGGAAAACATTTCATATCATCTGGGCAGAGATATCCAACTGAATTTAAGGAAATGCTCTGAATGACTTCACACATATGTAAATTCATGGTAAGAAAAGCTGTTAGTACTGTTCCAGTTCATCTCTATGGAGAAAGAAATTGGAGTGTTGAAGATTTCCGGTTCTAGTATAGAGAAAGATTCTGCTATTTTCCAGCTACTAGCCAGACCACCTGTACTCCACGAGAGGATAGACTTTATTGTACAACTTTATCCCTATGCGCCATAGCTTTGCTGGAAACAAGCTTGACTATCCTTGTTCTAATTCTATACTCAGAAATCAGCTACCCCCCTGATAACCTGATTTACACACAGATCGTACTTACATGAGCTTTACAGACACATAACAGTAACAATTCACAATGCAAGGAACACTTTGGCAGGCTGGCGGCCACAGCAGTCTCACAAGCCTTTCAGGAGTGAGTGACTTGGGGTCTGGCCACTCTGCACACTGAGAGGACAAGCCATTCTGGAGGCTTTTCAAGGGTGTTTCAAGAAGCCTTGCCACTGTTGTATCTTGTCTCATCACATTTTACCAATCTTCTATGAAGAACAGAGGGCAAAAGCACCAACTCAAGTGAATTGTTTTTATAATCTCATGTTAAGAAAAGTCTTCAGATCATCCTATATTTACCTTTTTCTCCTCAAGGTGAACTTTTGTTTTTACTCTCAATACTCTTAAATTTTTATTATATATTTCTAATTTTACTTACTATTTTTATGTTATGTATATGAGTGTATTGCCTGCACGTATGTAAGTGCACCTGTGTCCTGCATTACCCATGGAGGTCTGAAGAAGGCATTGTATCCCCTGAAACTGGAGTTATAGACAGTTGTTAGCTGCCATGTGGGTGCTGGGAACCAAACCCAGGTCCTCTGCAAGAGCAGCCAGTGCTCTTAACCTCTGAGCCATCTCTCCAGCCCAAATTTTAATTACATTTTTTAAAACAAGTAACACTTATATAGGAAAAACCAGTTTCATTCATTATGAACCTCTGCCTTCCTGCAAAATGAAAGTGTGCCAGAGTAATTTTAGGCTGAAGAGGGAGGACAGCATGGACAGAAGAGAGGCTAATATGACCACCTGTCCTAGTCCAGATATCACAAGAAGTAAAATCATTTTAGAGCCTCCCAAGATTGCTGTCAGGTAAATATTATCACCCTTCATTTTAGGGGTGAGGACACAGAAATCCTCAGAGTTAGAGTTCTGGCTAATGAGTGCCAGTGCTGGCACTCCAAGCCAGGCCTTTCTGATTCTATTGTATGTTCATATTCCAGTACACTGCGAGTTGGTACTTTGTGATTTGGTTTAAAAATAAATTATTTTCTGGTTTGAGGTATTTACATCTAGAAATGAAGAATATATTTTGAGAATTAGAATCATGCCATGAGTCTGAAAATCATTTTTATGTAAGCCTCAATGACCTCTGCTTCCGTCGTTGATTCTAAAAGTTAGCAGGAGGTGTCAACCTATAAACCCCCATGGATGTTGCCAGAGGAACATTCAGTCAATAAAGTGCCCGTCTCAGTTTTCAACTACAGTGCTTTTGAATTCACCAGAGAGACAACTTATTTATATCTTGTTTTCCCTTCCTGCTAGTGAAAAAAAGATCACTGCATTTTTATTGAAAAAGCATAGTTGAAATATTAATCCATAAAATCTGGCATGTTAGCATTTATGCTAATCAGTTCAGATTTGTAAAGTGCTTTAAAAGCAGGAAGTGTCATGCAACTGCTCTTAATCTTATTAGTACTGACCTGTCAGCTAAATGATTGCCAGGATTTCAGGAAAGTTCCCATCTTAAAAACACAATAGCTAGTGAGTAAGGAGGAAAACCACTTTACCCCTCCATGTAGAGGTGAGATAATAGATGAATGCAGACATAGACTTATGGGCTGCCCTTGGCAGGCAGTGGATATGGCTTGAGTTGTTCCAGGAAACCAAGCTGCATTTTATTTTATTTTCCCTCTCCAATTCTCTGAAATCACATAAGTTAGCTACTGAAAAAGCTGTTCTCAATATGTTGCAAAGAACGTTTGCCAATGCATTTCTTACATTTTAATTACAGTAATGATACATCCATCTGACATCGTTTGGAAGAGAATAAAAGGAAGCCAGCATTAATGAGCTCCTACTGTGTGCCAAGCATTTTATGTACATTATTTCTTTATAACCACACAACAGTTCTCCGAGGTAGAAATTGTTATTTCTCTTCACAGATATGTTAAAGGAGGCTCAGAAGAGTTAAGCAATTTACCCAAAGAAATGTAATTTATCCTCTTTCCATTACATCATGGAGTCTTAAGTTGAATACCAGCAGCATCGTTCAGAATTAAACCTTTTCTTCTCAACAACCTCCCAGTGGCAGGAATAGCTCCAGGTGGATGGACATAGACATGGGTCACATACCAACCTTGAAACCAAGAAGACTCAGTTCTATCAAGGGTACATGGAATAAGGAAGAATTATGGTCCTTTAATCAAAATAAGGGTGTATTTTTAGAGAAAAGGAAAAGGATGCTGGACAGAAAAACAATAGATGTCCACTGTGATGTTTTATACTATAATTCCTTCCATTCCTCTCTCAATCACTACAGACCCATGTTAGTGTTACATCTGGAAAGTTACTCAACCTCTGTAGATTTCTGTTTCTTCATTTAAAATGATTAAATGGCCAATAAAATTAGTCTCTCCTAGGGGTAAAATTCTTGGATAATTTATTCATCTGGACATTTTTTGAGCACTGATATGGGCAAAACAGGAGAAAGTAGTGTTGTCATTTACATAAATTTGTATATAGTTGCTAGTTGGTTAAGTATGGACCACAATAAAAATATTCCTCTGCCTGGAACCCATACCCTTTCTGACACCTCCAGCCTATGCATGCTCTCTGCTGGGGGCTCGAGTTTCCTCACTGCCTTTAAAATGGCAGTAAGTTGTGACTCATCTCTGCCCTATTGTTGCTGTTCTGGAATTGTGGCTCAGGGTTGCTACTACATTTTTAGATTTTTCTTTAAAAGGGAGTCAGAAATCAAGATTAATTTGAGGAAAACTAATTAATAAAAACTATTGAGTCAAATAAACACTTAGGTAGACTAATCTGATGTACAGTTTGTAACTGTTGGTCCATCTTCTCTAATTCCATGTATAAGATCTTACTGTTTTTATTGATTGGCTCTGTCTGTGCCACTGTTACAAGCACCACAAAGTTGAGAGCAGCCCTGTTTTCTTTGAATCTATAGTACCTAGCACAATACCTGGCACATAGTAGGCACACTGTAAATTTTATTGAAATAATCAAAAGAGAAGAATAAAGCCATCATTTCTAAAACTTGAAAATAAAAATCTGTTTTAGAAATATATGTTTTTAATTTTGTGTGTATAAATGTTTTGCCTGCAGAGGTGAGAAGAGGTTGTCAGATCCCCTGGAATTGGAGTTACAGATGGTTATGCACTGCCATGTGGGTGCTGGGAACTGAATCCAAGTCCTCTGCAAGAGCAGCAAGAACTCTTAACTGGTGAGTCATATTTCCAGCTTCATAATAATGTATTTTTAAAAAGTTTTTATAACATTTATTTGTGTGTGTGTGTGTTTGTGTGTGTGTGTTGCATGCACTTGTAGGGAGGTCAGAGGACAACTCTTCAGAGTCTGTTCTCTCCTTCCACCATGTGGGTTCCAGGGATTGAAATGAGGTCATCAGACTTGATAGCAATTGTCTTTACCTGCTGAATCATCTTGTCAGCCCCATAAAAATTTATTTTATAAACAACAATGAATGTGTACTTCACATGAGGAAAGATACAAATAGATAGATTTTTAAAAGCAATTGATACCTTAGGATGGTCACTATAAAAATAGGAAATAACAAGTGTTGGGCACACTAATATTCATAGCAGCATCATTCTTTTTTTAAATTTAATTTTATTTATTATTTTTATTTTATGTCTATGAGTGTATTGCTTGCATGTGTGAAAGTGCACCTATGTTGTGCAATGCCTGTGGAGGTCAGAA
The DNA here is from genome assembly GCF_000622305.1 of Nannospalax galili. Lineage (NCBI taxonomy): Eukaryota > Metazoa > Chordata > Mammalia > Rodentia > Spalacidae > Nannospalax > Nannospalax galili. The sequence goes on along the minus strand of NW_008341417.1, from coordinate 1,339,091 downwards.
GAAGGCATCAGATCCCCCGGAACCAGAGCTACAGATGGTTAACTACCATGTGGGTGCCAGGAATTGAACCTGGGCCCTCTGCAATAGCAGTCAGTGCTTTTAACCACCGAGCCATCTCTCCAGCCTCAGTAGCATCATTTTTAATAGCCAAAAGATAGATGCAATCCTCTAGGCCTTCAGTGCCAGATTGGGACTGCTGAGACATCTAGCTTTGTGCACTGAACAACTGTGGGATTCCGGGTCTTCCCAGTGTGAGACAGCCATTGAAACATATACATACATATATATATAAAATGTTCATTCTTCAGTTCTTTTCCTTTAGAGAACCCTGACTAATGCTTCATTTCTATGTGAAAACCCAGCCAGTGTTGTCTCTTTTGGCTCCCTACCCTCCTCCCTGTGCCTGCATCAGAGTACTTATCACTCAACCTTGTGCCCCGTCTGTGCTCACACAAGCCTGGGAACTCCTTCAGGACAAGGTGGTATTTAGACCATCCATTCTTGGTCCTTTGTAGGTGGCCATTAATGTCTGAGAAACGGCTACAGAATGTGTCCTCTGCATTATAAAGTGCATTGTTAACTCAGTGACTTCAGATAATCAATTCAATTCCTTATCCACATTTATTAATTACTCAGTATGTACCAGATACCACCCTGAATGCTTGGATATACCAATAAGAAAGGCAAAGCTTACAACACAGGTAAAACTCACTTCCTAGCAAAATACAGGAAATAAATAATAGACATACTAAATTAATTATGTTTCTATGATATTGAGTAGGAGAACACCAGGAGTTCAGAAGGGTAGGGAACTACAGGTTTTATATGGGAGATACTAGGTAGTCCTAACTGACCAAGCTGATATTGGAACAACAAATTCGAAGTGGAAGGAAGAGCCGATGTGAGGCGCTAGGCTGTGGTGGGCCTGTGGAAGGCCCGCAAGGTAGATGGAGGCAAGCAAGGCAACAGCAATAGGAGGGGAAGAGAGCAGTAGTAAGGCCATGCTTCATGGAGCTTGGTGTCATCGTGGGGACACTAGCTTTTATTTTTAATGAATTGGAGAGCTATGGTAGGGATCTAGTGAGATTAAAGATAGAATGTAGAAATGAGAGTTCACTGAAGTACTGAGGATTGCATACTGAGTGGTTCCTAAATCACATGAATATTTCCTTTTT
>NW_008341417.1:1308215-1337075 GCF_000622305.1 Nannospalax galili | reverse complement strand
TGAGGGAGATTAAAAATAGAAATTAAAAAAGAGAGTTTCCTGAAAGGTGTGGGGGTTCCTATTTGGTGGTTTCTAAATCCCATTAATATTTTTTTTTTTTTTTTTTTTTTTTGGTCTGGTTTCTTTGGAAGATCTCAACAATATGGATGATCACATCTTTTTGTCAACTTTGTTTTCAATACTTTCTCTATCTTGCTTTTTTCCACCCAAACTTCACTTGAACAGTATGTCAACTGCTTAAGAAATAGAGTGCCTGGGCTGGAGAGATGGCTCAGCGGTTAAGAACACTGGTTGTTCTTGCAGAAGACCCAGGTTCAAATCCCAGCACCCACGGGGCAGCTAACAACTGTCCATAACTCCAGTTCCAGGGGATCCAATGGCCCCCTCTGTCCTCCGTGGGCATTGCACGACATGGGCGCACTTACCTACATGCAGGCAATACACTCATACACATAAAATAAAAATAATAAATAAGAGTCACTCTCTTGTTTCCTGTGCCTGCTGGAAGATGTAGAGCTTAGCTTCTGCTCCTCCTCCAGTCACCTCTGTCGCCATGCCTCCCTGCCATTATGGACTGTAATTCCCCTGGAACTGTAAGCTCACATAAACTCTTCCTTCTACAAATTCCTTTGGTCAGTGTTTCTATCACAGCAACAGAAAAGTGACTAATACAGTAATTGGTACCAGAGAGTGGACTGTTGGCTGTGAAGAACCTGACCAGGTAGGGTTTTGAAGACACGGGGAAGACTTTGGAAGGTTAGGCTAGAAAAGTGGTTGATTGCTGTAAGCCGAGCTTAAAAGGCCATTCTAGTAGGTGCCTGAGAGAAAGTAGTGTTGAGAACAATGTAGTTCCAGAGGGAAATAAGGACTTAAACAGCATTTGGGATATTTGGCAGAGTCTGGCTGGAGTCTGGCCTCTACGAGAAAGCTTGCCTGAGACTAAGATGAAAAACCAATGGACTGATTTCTCTGGCAGAAGAAATTTCAAGACAGCCTAATGTAGAAATGGTGGTGTGGCTATTAATGGTGAATATTATGCAGATCTACAATGAACAAGAGCAAATGGGGCAGAAAGAAATACAGTTTGGATTGAAAAAGAGCACTAGGAAGATTAATTATTGGTGCCTTGGCCTGTGCTGGAGAGGATCCCTTTGATAAGGAGATTAAAGTGATTAAGGAAGAGCCTAGAGATTCAAACTTAAACAATGGAGAGAGTGCCTCCCAGCAACCACACCCAGTTAAGTTAAGCCTCCAACTTGTGAAAGGAAAATGTGCAAGGACCACTGAAGGGAAAAGCTTCTAAAATGGATAACGCAAGCTGGAGTCCATCCCAAACTTGCAGTCAAACTTGGCAGTGTTTTCACCTGGTGCTGGTTTTAGAGGCATGAAAGATGCAGGAGGGACGGGGTCATCAGTTCTTCCTCTGTGGTTTCAGCAAGCTGCTGGAGGCCAGGCAGTGTGAAGCAGGGGTGCCCTTGCATAGAGAAGGTCCTGATAGGCCATTGCATGAAGGTGTGAGGGTGAAGCCTGGTTGGCAGTGGAGATCTCAAGAAGATGTTCATGATGTCAGAGCTGTGAGACATCTACCAAGAAGACCTGCATACAGGGAGCGGTACAAGCCTGAGAGAGGTGTATGTTGCATGCAGCAAAGCTGAAGAGGCTGAGCCATCTCATCCATTTGGAAGTAGTCCCAGAAGTCAGACATGGAGCTACTGGATTTGGTGTTAGTCCTGCTGGTTTTCAGTTTTGTGTTGGTCCAGTATTTCCTTACTATGCCTCCATTTCTTCCTTTTGGAATGGTAATGTGTATTTGCTTCCACTGTGTGTTGGGTTCCACTGTTTGTCTTGATTTTACAGGGGCTTATAGTTAAGATAGTTCCCTGAGTCTCAGAGGATACTTTGGACTATGGACTCTTTATTAACACTGGCAACGACTATGGTGACTTTTAAGGTTGGACCAAATCCATTTTGCATTTTATATGGTCATAAGCCTATGAGGGCCAGGGGGTGGAATGTGGTGGTATGAGTAAAAATGTCCCCCATAAGCTCCAAATATTTTGATATTTTGGACATTTTGTCCCCAGATGGTGGCACTGTTTGGGGAGGTCATAGAAAGTGTGGCTATCCTGGAGGAAGCACTTCACTGGAGGTGGGCTTAGAGAGTTCTTAAGCCTTGCCGGATCCCCAGTTGCTCTCTTGTTTCCTGTGCCTGCAGGAATATGTAGAGCTTAGCTTCTGCTCTTCCTCCAGCCACCTCTGCTGCCATGCCTCTCTGCAGTGATGGACTGTAATTCCACTGGAACTGTAAGCTCAAATAAACTCTTCCTTCTATAAAAAAAATAAATAAATAAAATAAAATAAAGAAATAGAGTGCCTACCATAATGTGATCCATAAATTTTAAATTTACATTTTTACTCCACTGAAAGATCCTAAGATCACATGCTGGTGATGGTTATTATTGTGGATACAGTAGCCACTGACATGAGCAAGAATTTGTCACCACTGCTAAGTTCATACTTAGTAAACTACTTATTATTACAAAGCAACAGGACAGGTGTGTATGCCTGGTACCATGGAGTTCTAAAGGAGAAAATTAATTCTGTGCATGCTAGGAAAGCACATTTTGTGTCTTGCCCCTCATCATCTTAGCCATCTTTTACTCTATTAGCATGGCAACTGGTTTCACCCCAGTACAACCTGACAGTTCTGAGCATCTCTCACTTTTCTTACCAGAGTTTCTCCAACGTAAGTGTAGCTGGAAAAAGCAAGGGCGGTAGCATCCCTCAAGGCAACCAGAGACCAATGGGGAATAGAAACTGAAGGCCGAATCTTCATCTTATAGGTGACATTTTGAAATGCATTCTCTTCAGAACCTCAAATGGTGCCTGTAGGATGGGCCCCAGGTGCCCACAGAAGGGAAGGATGCTGCAACTTGGCCTTATGTTGATTTTTGTCTCTACTATTCCCTTCTGTTCAGTCTGCCATTATAATCCTTGAGGACATCTCTTTTTAAATATTTTTATTTATTATTTTTCTTTTATGTGTATGAGTATATTGCCTGCATGTAGGTAGGTGCACCCATGTCATGCAATGGCTGCAGAGGTCAGAAGAGGGCATCGGATCCCCTGGAACTGGAATTACTCACTATGGTTGTTAGCTGTCATGTGGGTGCTGGGAATAAAACCTGGGTCCTCTGCAAGAGCAACCAGTGTTCTTAACTGCTCAGCCATCTCTCTAGCCCTGAGATCATTTTTTAAATAAATTACAGTCTTCAAGTTATGTCTCAAGCTTTGCTTTTCTGGAGAAGCCCAAGCTTAGACACTGGTTAGACCTGGGTTTTTGGAGTTGCATATGAATTTTCCAAGTAGAGGCATAGTGAATGGACATTCCAGGCAGAAGGCAAAGCATGAGCAATAACAAGGAGCCATGAGCAGCACAAGATGTGTGTGGAGGTTGGCAATGATCAGCTGAAGCCTGGGGCACGTAGAAGGCTTGTGAAGGAGGAAATGGCTAGAAGGGTTTCTTGACCGAGAAATACCTGTCAGATATACTGAACTGAGAATATAGGGAAAAAAATCATCTACGTTTTGTTTGTTGTTCGTCTCAGGTTTCAACATTATTCTTCTTTGGCAACCAGTGGTCTGAAAAATGGATGATAAATTTGAGCCATGTAAGCAGGACAAAATTGAATATTTAGGTAAAAGATCGCATTTTGGAAAATGAACTTTTCATAGTGTGTATATTATCTGCAGCTGAGTAAAATGAGTTTGCAACTAGCCTATTGTGATTGAAAGAGGGATTCTTTTCAAAAAAGTAAAGAAAATAAATTAACTAGTATCTGTTATTATTAATTAAAGTTATAAAACAGTATACTTTTTAGCTCTTTTTGAGACAGGCTCTCTCTGTTGCCCCAGCTGGCCTGGAACTCACTATGTAAGCCAGGCTAACCTTAAACTCACAGAGATCTACCTGCCTCTGCCTCCCAAGTGTTAGGATTAAAGGTGTGTGTCACCACCACACACAGGAAATAGTACCTTTTCATTATTTCATTGTTATGAACAACAATGTATAAATGCTTTTCTATAACCATTCCTTACTTTGCTATCTCTTACTTAATGATCAAGACTTAAATTCTGGGACTGGAGAGATGGTTTGGCAGTTAAGAGCACTAGCTGCTCTTGCAGAGGATCTGTGTTAGATTCCCAGTACCTACAAGGCAGCTTACAACAGTCTGTAACTCCAATTCCAGGATATTTGATGCCCTCTTCTGGCTTCTGTGGGCATTGTATGCATGTGGTACATTTACATACATGCAGGCAAAACACTCAGACACATAAATATAAATAAATAAATAAAAAATAAAATTTGCTGGGCATAGTGGTACACACTTTAATTTTGTTGTTGTTGTTAAATAAATAAATAAATAAATAAATAAATAAATAAATAAATAAAATTTTAAATACTTAGGCCGGGCATGGTGGCACATGCCTTTAATCCCAGCACTTGGAAGGCAGAGGCAGGCGGATCTCTGTGAGTTCAAGGCCCGCCTGGTCTACATAGTGAGTTACAGGAAAGCTGGGGCTACAGGGAGACCCTGTCTCAAAAAGGCCAAAAAAAAGTTTTTTTTAAAGACTTAAATTCTTCAAGTAAAAATACTTCTAGGAAAGGGCAATACTTTTAGGTTTGCAAAGCAATTTCAAGCCTCTTTATTTTAGCATTGTTATGTCTTACCTAACAACTACTGTATTTTTTTTTAATTGTTCCCTTTGAGACAGGGTCTCCCTGTAGCCCCAGCTGTCCTGGAACTCACTATGTAGACCAGGCTGACCTTGAACTCACAGAGATCTGACTGCCTCTGCCTCTCAAGTGCTGGGATTAAAGGCGTGTACCACCACACCCAGCCAACTACTGTATTTTATTAAATATAAACTTTATTGTAACGGACAGTAGGTTACTTCTACGTACCACTTAAACTGAAAAGAATAAGCTCTACAGTTATGAAGAATAAGCTCTACCATTACATTTTGATACAGTGTCAATTGTGAGATATGGCCTGACTTCAGAGATCTGAAAGCCAGGTAGGTTTAAGTTAATGCCTGTAATTTCAGTTATCTTGCCTGCTTGAATTGTGGAGAGCAGGGATATCATTTTGTAACTGTGACTCTTTCTAATACTTGGCTTACATTTTTTGTATATGTTTGGTTTATGTGCATTCCAATACTTGTTGAATTAAACAGAGCAGATCTCCATTTATATTTACACATTTTGACATAACTCTTTGTGGGAGACAGGCTTGAGCCTAGGGTGAAAGTCTTATTGACAGCCATACAGCAGGCCGGAGGCAACGGCTGGACCACTGGAGCCACAACATTTGCTCCCATTGGCAGATCATGAGACTGATGCCTAGAGCTCACCACTCCCTAATCACCACCCTTGAGATTCCAAATTGCAACACTTATACAGCCTGGGTCATGTGGTTCCCAACCCAGGCCCCATAAGGAAACCAGAACCTAAATAACCTGAAACACATTATGTTAATGAGATGTCTGGCTCAGGATGTCATGATAGGACACAGCCATGCCAAAGATCTAAGCTGTAACTTCTTGATTGGACCCCCACCCCTATATAAGCTTGTGCCCTTCTACACTAAACCGGATCTGCCTCAATGAACCTGGTCTCCTGTGTCTGAATATTTGGTCTCCTGTGTCTGAATATGGCTCACTGACACAGTCTCCTCTTGGAACCCGACAGAAGTAGCCACGATTGGAGGCAGCACCGCAGTGAGAAGAGCTGCCCCCGCACCAGGCGAGCAGAAGAGCTGCCTCAGCGCCACAACTAGTGGAAGAGCGACCACAGCTTGTGGCCCCAGCGAGGAGCGAAGGGCAGTGCCCATGCAATCGGAGGCAGCGCCCAGGAGGTGGTGCCTGTGTGCTTGCAGGCGGTGCCCTTGAGAGCAGAGGAGAGGCGCTTGGAGTCAGCAGCCAGCACCGGAAGAGTGGAGGGGCAGCTGCAGCTAGCGGCAGCCACAACTCTTAACATCTTATCTTAGACATGAGACATTTTACAGATGAGATTTTCACCATCTACCTTAGAATTCCACTGTAATGAAATATACCAGTGATAATTGGCATCAACAAAATCTCACATTACTTGAGATCTTACAGTATGGAAAGTTTTCTCCTACTTCTGTCACTTCCCGAGACCCACATAATTTCTTACTGTAGTCTAAATACAATATTTTATTATAGACAATATTTATTTATAGACAAGTCTACCTCTCACCACTCATCAAAGAAGCTTCTTTTTGCAACAAAGGGAGACTGTTAAAAGTTCCCAAAACTTGTCAAATGCAGAGAACAAGTGACTGTGAGATGCCCAAGCCTAAGTGACAAATCTACAATGTAACCTCTACACCTAAGGCTGAGGGAACATCTCAGAAGAGGAGGCAGAAAGAATGCAAGAGCCAGAGGGACACAACACCTGCTGCTAGCGAATATATTCTAGACATGATAGGGAAGAGACACTAATGAAATCTCCATAGTATGGTAGTCTAACAAGGTCTGCATAATGACAAAACCAGTCGACAAGCCAAGGTGGATGGGGGAATGCCGTGGGGTCCCATCTCAAGATGAAGAGCTACAGGCAATCAATGGATTCTGAGGGAGGGAGTATCAGTTTTCTCCAGGAGCTAGCTCTCTGAGAGTTTATCTAATCCCAAATGGACAATCCTAAACACAGGTACATATGAGCGCTACTTAATGGATGCAGTGCATTATAAATATAAATATATATGTAAAAGTATGTATGTATACGTAACAACAATAATCAAAGAGGAGGACAAGAAATTGAGAGAGAGTGGGGGGACATGAGAGGAGTTATAGGAGGATGGTGAGGAATAGAAATAAAGCAAAGACAATATTCATATATGAAATTCTCAAAAAAATTTTAAAGTGTGGCAGGTTTTCTGCAATTGATTTTATGTATATTTGTCTCCATATTTTATGTTGTATTCTTTCACATTTACAAGAAACCAAAAGAACTCTAACAAATCATTGTTTACGTAAATGTAGCAGTAAAAATAGTTTTTGAAAGCACAGATATTGTGTGAATTATTTGTTTGTGAGGTTTGAAAGACTACATGCTGTACCTAACTTTTCTACCTCTTTGAAAGGATTTTCTCTGGGAAAAAGGAGGGCTTGAAGGAATTATTCATGTGCATTTCTGTGGTTTCCATTTAGGACGGAAAACCATTTTTCAAAGTCTTCCATGTCTTTGATTTAATTTCATGCCTTTGTTTGATTTAATTTCATCTGTTTCCATCTCAGTCACTGACACCTTGAACTTGTGATTTTCCTCTGTTAAGTAGTTCAGATGATATTTGGTAAGATTCATGGCTTCTAAGCTCTATGTCTCAGAAACTGCATTAATGAAAATTCCAGGGGGTTCTTCTTACTGATCCCACTAAGCCTTTGAAAATATACTATGACCACTACGATTTTTCAGCTTTAGTCTGGACCCAGCATAAAAGAAGCTGAGACTTGGAAGCCTCTGATGCCTGGGGTGCAGTGGTTACACCTCATTAGCCCCGAGCAGGGGTTCCCCACCCACTTCCCTTGGGCCTCTGCATCTTCCCATACCGGCCTGGAGCCAAGACTGCAAGGGCCATGGGAAGGTGGGCCAGAGTCATCCGAGAGGCCTCCCAGGAGATGCTGTAGAGTGCCCCCACCCTTACTCTGCCTCAGGGATTTAATCTTTTTCCCTAGGAGAGAGAGGAGTCTTTCTTTGAAGCCCAGGGAAGACTTTGAACTCACAATCCTTTGTCTCAGCCTCCTGCAGCTGGGATGCTAGGCCGAGCAGGGGTTCCCCACCCACTTCCCTTGGGCCTCTGCATCTTCCCATACTGGCCTGGAGCCAAGACTGCAAGGGCCATGGGAAGGTGGGCCAGAGTCATCTGAGAGGCCTCCCAGGAGAAGACTGATGCCTAGCCCACCCTTACTCTGCCTCAGGGATTTAATCTTTTTCCCTAGGAGAGAGAGGAGTCTTTCTTTGAAGCCCAGGGAAGACTTTGAACTCACAATCCTTTGTCTCAGCCTCCTGCAGCTGGGATGCTAGGTGCACAGCTTCACTTTCACTTTTGATTTCTCTGCTCATGGCTTGTTCTAACCTCAGATTTTAGATTCTCAGAATGGGAAAGGTGACAATTGCTGGAGTAAAGGGTGGCAGCACGGGAGTAAAAAGTCTGGGGTTCTAGCTTTGAATGTACTGTTGGGTCTTGGAAACTACAGTAGTCCTTATTTATCAGTGGCGGGTATGTTCCTAGTCCCGGGTAGATGTCTAAAACCATGGATTATTATATATGTGTATATGGAAAATAAAGTTTCACCCTTTTCTTTCAAGGAAGCACTGTGTAGCTTCTCTTTGGTGTATCTGAATTGCCATACAACTCCTGCATCTGGGGATTATTGAGTAGAATGAGTTATGCTACCACAGTTGACATGATTACCAAGACCTTTCCTGGGTGTCCTGTGGGCCAGTGGTGTATACAGCATGGAAATGCTAGACAAAGAGGTGATTCACATTCAGGGCAGGATGGCACAGGATGGCACCGGATCTTATCTTACTTGGCTACATGCAACTTAAAACAGGAATTCCTTGTTTTTGGATTTTAAAATTTCAAATATCAGAAACTTAGCTGACTACTGGTAACTGAAACAATAGATAAAATAAGGGGACTAATTTTTTTGTGCTCACTGGACCTCACTTCATCACCTGTAATGTCAGAAGGCTGCTGGATGGATGAAACACTAGGAAAGAAAATGAAATGAAGGTGGTATCAGTGGTACCAGATCCTGGCCCACCCAGGATCTGGTGAATGGCAGATCAGAGCTCCCGTGGCTCTGCCCACAACCTTCCTGGAAAATGAGTAGGGCAGACAGACTCTAAATCTGGGAAATAACCAAAAAACAGACATCAAACTGGCCCTACTAAGCACCGTGAAGGTTGTGTAAACAGGAAGGGTCAGTACTGCACAAATCATATGAGGGAAATACACATTCATTTCTGTGCTCCTGACAAACAGCAGGTGATGCTTTGCTGCTCTGGTTTTCTTAAACAATGTACATATACAGAAAAGAACGAGTCTGAGAAATCATTGGTGTCAGAGCCTGCCAGTGGGACAGGGACTTGCAGCAGTTGTGGAGTTCAAGTGGCCAGTGGCTCAAAGTTCTGGTCTGGCAGGTGCTCTCACCTCTGAGACATCTTGAGACCTGCACTGTGTTTGTCTTACCCCACCTGTGTGCATAGGCTTCACGACCTGGAACGGAAGGAAAGCCAAAGGAAACCTTGGAAGAATGGCAGGATCACTGCTTTCTATTGCTTTTCTTCTCTATTTCCCTTTGGCTTTTTTCCCTCTCTATCTTTTGACTTCCTTCCCTCCCTCTTGGTAAAATCTCAAGCAAGGTGTCAACTTAGAGGACCTAGCCTTTTGTCTACATAATTAATGGATTATATGACTTGGATCAAGTCATTTAACTCTTTTGAACAGTTAAAATATTTTAAATTAATTATTGTGTGTGTGTATGTGTGTGTGTGTGTGTGTGTGTGTGTGTGTGTGTGTATGAGAGAGGGGGAGAGAGAGAGGGGGGAGAGAGAGAGAGAGGATTTGTGTGTGCCATAGTATATGGAGGTCAGAAGACAACTTTCCAGGAATCAGTTTGCTTGTCTCACCTTGTCTTTCTTTCCCTCCCTCCCTCCCTCCTTCCCTCCCTCCTTCCTTCCTTCCTTCCTTCCTTCATTCCTTTCTTTCTTTTCTTTCTTTCTATTTATATTTTAAAAATGCTTTTATTTTTATTTTTATGTGTCTGAGTATGTTGTCTGCATGTATGTAAGTGCACCCATGCCATGCAATGCCTGAGGAGGTCAGAAGAGGGCATCAGATTCCCTGGAACTGGAGATACAGATGGTTGTCAGCTACCATGTAGGTGCTAGGAATTGAACTTGGGTCCTCTGCAAGAGCAGCCAGTGCTCTTAACTGCTGAGCCATCTCTCCAGTCCCAACTTCCACCCTGTTTTTGAGGCAAGGTCTCTTGTTATTTCTGCTGCTACACTGGGAACGCAAGCTTCCAGTTGATTCTTTTGTCTCCACCTCTTGCCATAGGAGTGTTGGGATTACAGACATGAGCCACCACATCAACTTTTTTACATAGATTCTGGGGATTGAACTCAGGTTGCCAGAGTTGTGGATCAGTCACCTTTATTCACTGAGCCATCTCGATCTCCTGAATCTTTTTTTATGGAAGCATATTTTTGCATTTATTCAAGCATTTGTTAACTCACTTATCAATCAGATTATACTTTTGGATGGGTTGCTTGGCTCTGAATTGAAGGTACAAAGATATAAAGATGATTAAAGTATGGTCTGTACCTGGTAGACAGTCATAGAAGATTGGAGAATACTTAGTCTAAACTGGTGTTTCCAGATTATAGTGTTTGATTTCAGTTTTGAAAGAATTTTGTGAACAAAATAGCATACTATGAAAAGTAAGGTATTAACATGTTTGACATTCTTTTAGTAACTTATAAATGGCTTAACTTCTGTTATTAAAATGTTCCCCTTGGCCTGCATCTGACTGATGGGTTGCATGACAAGTCTTATTGGAGTTGGTAGAATGAAGTATACCAAGTGTCCAGTATTTTAGGGATTGACTTCTCTTACAGAGACCTAAAGAAAGCAGACCAAACATGGTGGAAGTGTCTCTCTTGTTGTAACAAGCCTCATATTAGCAGACCATGGCTAGTGAGGCTGTCCCTTCCAGGGTCATGTGGTGGCTTCCTGAGGTATCCCTTACATGTTCCAAGATGGCTTGCTAGGGTTATACCAGTCAGCAAGGCAGAGGCAAGGGAGCAGTGGATGGAGCATCTCTTCCCTTCCAGAAGTTGCCCTGCTTATATCTCATGAGCCAAAATTTAGAATTAGATGACTTGACTTCACTTTGGAGAAGGCTGAGAAGTCTTTATTCTGGGTATTCTATCATATCCACATCTAATGTGTCAAGTGTCTAGAATTCAGTCCTTTCTCTCCACCTCCATCACTTTCATGATGTTCCAAGCCACTCATTCTTCTCTGGATGGCAGCAACTTAATTGGGTTCCTTCTTTCACTCTTGTCTTCTTTTAAATTGTTGATAATATAGTGTGTATAATGACTTGGGGGCTGGAGAGATGGCTCAGCGGTTAAGAGCATCGGTGGCTCTTGCAGAGGACCTGGTTGATTCCTAGCACCCACATCGTAGCTGACAACTGTTGGTAACGCCAGTTCCAGGGGAATCCAATCCTCCTTGTGACCTCCATGGCCATTGCATGACATGACACGGGTGCACTTACATACATGCAGGCAATACACTCATACACAAAATAAAAATAATAAGTAAAATATTTTAAATGACTCAATATTTAAGACAGATTTTTAGAAAATTTATTTTCTACATGGCTGTTCAAGTATATGTTGTATGTTCTACATACCCCTCCTCCATGCTCAGAGTCCCCCTTTCCTCTGCCTCCTCCATGCTTAGTGTCTCCCTTTCCTCCCCCTCCCTTCCTACTCTTCTCCAGCATCACCTTAGACAGTTTTGTTTCTACTTTCATGTTATATATGTATATATGGTTTTTGTATTGATATAAAACCTAGAAACCACAAAAGGGAGAAAATATACGATAAACATTGTATTTAAATTTATCTGTCGTTGATGGAACTTGCTGTAGAACCCGCAGATATGGAGGGCACACTTATTTACTGTAGTTATGACCATTATTTTTTTGGTGTCTGTGTATTCATACATCTTCTCCCCTGGGAAAAATACTTTTTATCTTTTTCTTCACTGATACGCCTCAGCAGCTAGGCTAGTATATGGTTTGTAATAGGTAACAAATATTTGTTGAGCATAAGTTTGAGCTAGGTGTGGTGGCACATGGCTGTAATCCCAGTATTTGGGAGGCAGAGGTGGGAGGATCACTGGAAGTTTGAAGTCAGCCTAGTCTATGTAGCAAGATTCTGTCTCAAATAACAGCAAAAACCAAAACAAAACAACAAAACAAAAACACATCAAAAACAACAACAAAACACTTGAATGAAGAGATGAAATCAAACCCAGCACTGATGACATCATTAGAGTGCTGGGTCCATCCACTGTGCTAGAAGCAAGACAAATTCCACCCTTTTAAGTTCCATGAGCCAAAACATTTTCTTTGACATTTTTATCCAATTGAAAAATGACATCAGAGTTGGGTTTCTGATAGCTGTAAGAAAAGAGCTCTCACTTCCACAGGGAACTAATATCCATTGGGAAGACATGAAGGATCTCTGAGAAGTGATGCTGAAGGAAGAATAGAAATTGGACAAAGCAAATTGATGAGGAGAGGCAGATAAATGGGTCATTCCGGAAAGGAAGATGGTGGGAAAGACAGTTCAGGGGGCCGTGACAGGATGGAAGCTGGTGATAGAGGCAGTGGGGGGGGCATTCCAGAGTGGAACATATTGGGAGAGGCAATGTGTAGGGGGACATTCCAGGATGGAAGATGAGGGGACAGGTGGTGGGGGCACATTCTGGAATGGAACATGGTGGGAGAGACAGTGGGGGGTGGGATATTCCAGGATGGAAGATGGTGGGAAAGGCAGTACAGGGGGTCATGACAGAAAGGAAGATGATGGGTGCCCCAAGGTAGACAGTAATTGAAAGCTGGCCCTTGAGGCTGAAATAAAGTGACTGATGTAGAGACTGGTGTCAGAGGGAGCCAAGGGGTGGACTGAGGCTTATTACAGGGGCAACTGGGATTTCTACCAGTGTACTGCCTGCCATGGAAATCTGTGAGGGTTTTAAAGGCTAGAACGTGGCATGACCTAGCAGTTTTCTAAAAGATCACTGTGGACACTGGATGGTTAATGGAATGTGGGGTGTGTTTATGTATAACTATTGTGAAAGAGAGCAGGGTCCAGATGGGAAATTATAGTGTTTGGATATGGGTAGTTGTAATGGAGAGAAACACATGCAATCTAGATATATTTTGGTGGTATAATCAACAGAATTTGGTGACAGATTGGCTGTGGGGGTGAGGAAGAGGGAGGGAACAAGAATAACTCCTAGATTTTTGGCTTAAGTAATGTGAGGGAGGCAGGTGCTGTTTGCTGGGATATGGAAGAACAGAGCAGCAGCAGACTGAAGAAGCCCTTGGTCAGAGCATCCAGGCTTGCAGCACTGACATTTTGGCTGAACATTGGAGACATTTCCCATCATGTAGACACTGATACACCTTAAACACATTGGACAGCAGTTTGTTGCAGCACGTTAAAATTCCTTTTCTATGAGGGATAGCATCTTGCTATTCTATTTTTCCCTGGAGAGAATTTGGCTATAGTAAATTCTCACAGTCCGGTTAAGAGCTGTGCCTTGCTGGGATCATGGGGAGGCAGGCATGGTTTCTCCCAAAGGAGTATTCAAGGAATAGTTGGTAATGCTATTGGAGAACTTTCAGAAGGTACTATCACACAGGGACTTGGACTATGAGGTTTCTCTGGTCCTTCTAAGCTTGGACCTCTGTGATTTAACAGTTCAGTCAGATGAAGGAGGTACCCTGGATGAAGCAAGGTCTGAAGTAACCTCTACGAATTCATTCCTGTCTTCAAAGTGAGAATTTCCTCTCTTGGCAGTATCTGGATTTCTGAGCCACCTCAGCAAGCTTGTTGACTCCCCAGTAATGTAAAAATGTGGATACTCAAATGGAGGTTAGGATTTTGTCACGGCATAATATTTGGAAAGTGTAAGTTTGGGGCAAGGGCAGAAAAGAATATTAAGGGTACTGCTTTAGGTACTAGAAAAGCGTAGGTTGTAGAGCCAGGCAAAAGTGGTTCGAATGCGGGCTCTGCCGGATTCCAGCTGTGCTATCATTAACAAATTGCTGAGTCTCATAGGCCTCACTTTCCCTGTTTGAGAAATGCAGGGCTTTAGCGTTTCTGACTCAGGATTGTTGTGAAGACATCTAATGTCCTGGACCCTGGTGTGGAGCAAATGGTCAATACGTATCAGCTGTATTATAAACATTCGGAAAAATAGAAATTAACAAAAGTGTTTCTACTACTTGGAACAGGATTATCATTTTAACCTCTTTTCTTTCTTTCTTTCTTTTTTAAAGTCTTTATTGTGTGAAAATTCCATACAGGCATATCATGTGTTTTGATCAAATCCACCCTTCAGTCTCTCCTTCCCTAGTTCCCTGCCCCACTGCTATTCCCTTCCAATTTCAGTGCCCTTTTTGCAAACCCACTGAGTCCACTTTTGTGGACTGTGTTATGCTGCCAGTATGTGCATGGTTATAGGGCTATCTCCTGGAGTTAGTCCCTTTTTCTACATAATTCTTTTTTTAAATTTTATTTATTATTTTTATTTTATGTGTATGAGTGTAATGCCTGCGTGTAGGTAGGTGCACCTGTGTCATGCAATGCCTGCAGAGGTCAGAAGAGGGTGTCAGATCCCCAGAACTGGAGCTACAGATGGTTGTTAGTCACCATGGGGGTGATGGAAATTGAACCTGGGTCCTCTGCAAGAACAGTCAGCACTCTTAACCACTGAGCCATCTCTCCAATCCCATAATTCTTATTCTATACATTTGTATTACATGGTAAGGATTACATTGAATTTTATATCCTACTGTCTTAGCATACTAATTAGCATATTAATATTCAGGCTGTCCTAACAAATACTTCAAACTGGGTAGCTTAAGCAACAGAGATTTATTTTTCACAGTCTGGAGGTTGGAAGTCCATGGTCAAGGTGCCTGAAGATTCAGTCTGATGAAGGATGGCTTCATGGTTCACAGACAGAGTCACATTACCAACTCTTCCACATGGCATTTCCACAGGGTGCTGGTGATAGAAAAATAGCCTCCTCTCCATCTTTCGATAAGAGCACTAATTCCATCATGGGGGTCCTGTTGCTATAACTTGATCTAAACCTAATTTCCTTCCACAGAAAGACCCCACATCCTAACAGTATACCATTGCAGATTAGGGCTTCACATATGCATGAACATTGGATTGATTTCAGCAGTCTGTAACACCTGCCTTTTTTTCTTTTAATATTGTTAATAATATTTTATTTATTTTTATTTTATGTGTATGAGTGTATTGCCTGTATGCACGTAAGTGCACCCATGTCATGCAATGCCCCAGAGGTCAGAAGAGGGTGTCAGAGCCCCTGGAACTGGAATTACAGATGGTTGATAGCCACCAACTGGGTGCTAGGAATGCAACTAGCATCCTATGCTAGAGCAGCAAGTAATCTTAACTGCTGAGCCATGTGTCCAGCTCCAGTCTCTTAATATTATTACATTGTCAATATTCTCAAAATTGCCTGTTCCCTTGTCTGCTTCCTTTCTTGGGACAGAAGGGCCTGAAAGTATTTTATTTGTAAGTCATAGGCGAGGTCCTAGCACAGGCCTGGCTTAGAAAAGGTTCCCAACAAAGGCTCATTGAATAAATACATGAATTCATTCCTTAATTAAAATTATCATGGAGAATCAGCCTAAAAATGTCATATTGGCTAGCTTAATAAATTTCCATTTACTTCTGTCCAAGCAACAAGAATGATTTGAAGTAGCAGAAAAATAATTATAATAACAATAAGGGCCAAGTAGAATCCAATAAAGCAGACGCATATCAGGATCGAGGCACTGTGATCAGGATATGGTGGTAGTCTCTGGGACTGTGTTCACTAGTACTGGTGGAAAGTTTCTGTCTTGTTCTTTGCAAAAGGTAATGCAAGTACTCTATCAAAGGTGTCAAGAGAGAACTAGAAAATATATCAACCATGATTGCATCTACTTTAGCTCAAGTGTAAGTTTAGGGAAATAAAGTACACTATTTTCAACGTGGGTGAGAATTGCTTGTAAGCAAGGGTAGAGGAAAAGTCAGGAGCCCGTCATTTACTCTGCTTCTATGTCAGAGGTCTGAGGGAGCATGGGGGCTCCATGTGGTGCCTGTCCCACTGCCCAGCAGCTGCTTCCAAACCAATTGAGTCAAAGAGAAGGCAATGAAAATATCAGCTTGGAACTGACAAAGTACATTTATCTGATGCAAAATTGACTTCCTTAGGCATGGACATCTAGTCACAGGCAAGATCAGTGAGGTGAGCTGCCTGTCTGAAGGATACCCACCTGCCTCCCAGAGGGGAAGGAGCCAATGTTCTCAGGTCTCACAAGGGGAAAGGAGGGCAGCTTTATGGAAACAGCAATCCTGAACACCCTAGCCCTGGCCAATACAGGATTGTAGGAGGTTGCTGGAACATCTGTCTCTAGTAAGTAAGAAAGGTGTTAAAAAGCAAAGGATTTTACTATAGTAAGAGTGTTCTTGCTATATATTACTGTTTAACAAACTATCCCTAAACCAGTGGCTAAAATAATTATGTATGTATGTATATAATATGTGACATTACATTTAAGTGTATTTTTGTATATGTATGCACATTTTGATATGTTATGTATATTAGCCACTATGCTTTAGGAGGTTTGGATAAGTTAATTAAAATCATCATGAAGCATAGGAAAAAAATGTCCCATTTTTCACTTTAATGAAATTTCTGTTATCCTTCTAGGGTTCAAACAGCAAAAATGATTGGAAGCAATGTAGTAACTAAAAAAACCAAATTGAATTGTTCTTAATTAAAAATAGAGTAGTAGTAAATAAATAAAGGCTCAGTAAAATTAATAAATCAGATGAAAAAGTTTGGTTCAGCTAAATATAAAATATTTTATTTAGTTTAAATATGTAACTTTTCCTCTCACAGTGCTGTTTAGTTGGGTGGTTCTCATGGCCCTTCACATAGTAATAGTGGAGAGGGCATTTGGCTCTGGTGTCTTCTGTCTCTCACTCATATCCAGTGCTCAGTTGTTGAGTCTAGGATGACCAGGATGAATTGAATAGTCAGCACTGACTGGCTTCTCTCCTCCCACTGGTTTCTGACTTTCACAGAATGAAGGACTAACAGTAATCAATTTCTTACAAAGCAGCTGGTTTTCCCTATAGCTGATTTTCCTAGAGACCTGAATGAAAGCTATAATATTTCTCACGACCTAGTTCTGCAAGACCCTCCAAAAATGAGTTCTGTTCTATTCAACTGGTCAATAAGGTCACTAAGTAGGTTCAAGGAGGAAATCTAGACTCCTCCATAAAAGGGAGAGAAAGAATTACAATTTATTTCATAGAAGTTTCATTGTGGAAACATAAGAACAGGGAAGAGCAACTATCAGTCTGTTGAAATACTAAGTCAATTTATAGCACAGCCATAAATGTGGGGAACCTTCTCTTCTTTAAATAAACCACTACCCTATGCTCTGTTAAAATAAAGATAATAAAATAAAAAGAAAGAAAGAATGCAAAAAAAAAGAGAAAGAAATTCTAAGTCAAGTGCACACTGAATACACCGGACAGTTCTCAAGGAAGTCAGAGGAACTGAGGGTTATCCTCACTTTAGATAGGAAATTTGAGCCTCAGAGATTGACTTGCTGGTCTACAGATAATAAAAGTAAAACCAGCTATGTCTGATTCTAAAGTCCTGCTTTCTTTCTGCTGACTATGCAGCCACTCATCCATCATATATCTTTTATTTACAGAAGATAAAATTAGGATATCCAAGTGCCTGTGAACTAGTGGATTTCGAAAAGAATTTTTGTGATATTTTCACTGGTCTAGTATTTGCTGTGGACCAGTAGCCAACAAGCTGCCCTTGAGAAATCCCCACAATCTGCCTCATGGAATGCCCTATGTCCTAGTCACATTCTTGTTGCTCTGATAAAATACCCTGACACAACAACTTACAGGGAAAAAAATGGTTTATTTTAGCTTATTGTTCCACAAGTCCATCATGGAGGAGAAAACACAGAAGCAAGCAGGGAAGCCATGGCGACAGAGCAGGAGGCTGGCAGTCATACTGCATCCATTCCAGAAGAGTGAACAGGAAGTGAGGCCAGGCTGTAAAACCTCAAGGCCCAACCCCAGTGACTCCCTTCAGAGAAGCTCTACTTTCTAATGTTTCCACAACCTTCCCAAATAGTGTCACTACCTTGGGACCAAGTATTCAAGCATGTGAGTGTGTGGGGGGCATTTCACATTGAAACCCTATTTAGGTGTGGGAAGCCACTTTCACCCAAAGGCACATCAAGGGAGCTTTGACTACTGCAGGACCAGAGCAGAGCTGACCCCACCATATGGCTGGAGGACGGGATCATAGGATCATGCTTACAGTGTTCCCACTTAGAACCTCCAGGCACTCTCACTGAATCTTAGAGGCCAACCCAGAGCCTTTATGTTACAGCACTCTGTGGGCTGGTGGAGTGCTTACCTAGCACATACAGGGCCCTGGGTTCCATTTTTAGTACTGAAAAGTGAATAAACAACAAACTAATGAAACAAAAATAAGTAAGCAAGTAAAACCACTGCATTGAGGGGTTCAACTCTAAAACATTTTTTATTTTTATTTTATGTTTATGAGTGTTTTGCCTGCATGTATGTAAGTGTACCACAATGCCCATAGAGGGCAGAAGAAGGCACTGGATTCCATGGAACTGGAGGGTAGTTAGCAGCCATGTAGGTGTTGGGAATTGAACCCTGGTCCCTTGCAAGAGCAGCAGTGCTCTTAACTGCTGAGCCATTGCTCCAACCCCCTTAATATCCACTTTAAATAATATACATTTTACACCTTCTTTAAGAATTCTGAAGTGGAAATCATGGGACCAATGAAGCAAAAAAAAAAAAAAATCATAAAAGAGAAGCAAGAGGAAAGTATTTAAAATAAAACATGTGCTTTAATAAGTATTTGTTGGAATGCACCTATATTAGATGACTGCATTAGCTGTGATAAAATTTCAACTAAAAAACCTTAATCTACTACAGACTGAAACTTCTTTAAAAATACAAAATAAAATTATTGTAGTGAAGGGCAGTTGCTGTGAAAGTTCCTGATAACTTTCTCTTGATAACTAACGAAGAGCTGCTGACCAGATTTGATCTCAGGCTCTGCTCTGAGTAGCACTGCATTGGATGATCCAGTGCTTACAGCATCCCTGTGCTTATCCCCAAGAAAAGCAAGGCACCATGAGGTTAAATAATTGACTGAAGGTCAGATTCAGACCCAAACATTTTAGCACATAGCCAACACTAGGCTTCACAGACCTCCCTGGCAAAGGTACAGAATAAGACTTAGTATGTCTGAAGCATCAATCTATTGGAGGAAACAGAAAAACAATGGGTTAATCATTTAAAAAGCCTTCATAAAATGTCGCCAAGTAAAAATTTAGTAACAAGGAGAGCATCTCAGTGAAACTGCCCCTAGCTCCAAAATCTCTTAACCATTAGTTTGTCATGAATTCTCTCATTTTACTTCAACATGAATAGCACAAGTTTTTGAGCCATCCACACTTCATTCTGGTTCTTAACCAGACTGAAAAAGAGGCTTTAGGGGACCATAGAAATGACATCAACATCTTTCCAAAAAGCCTGCCTCCATCCCTTCTGAAAGAGTGTGGAAGGAACTAGATGGGCTGAGAGCTTAATTGACACATCTGTTCTCCTGTCTGCTTGTGCAGTGTTTTGATCACAAACAGCTCACTCAGGGCCATCGGCAGTCTCTCCAGAGAGGTACCACCCCCATAGCATTTGTGGACGGCACAATGGTATGTGAGTCAGCTCCTAGAATGAGTGGCTGTTGACTCAGAACTTCAGAGCTTCCTATTGAGACAGCAGTCGCCTTGAAGTCTTGGAAAGAGAACAAAACAACTTTTGAAGGAAATGATCACCATCCCTTCATCAACTGTGAGACCGTTCAAGCTGGAAAAGGACCTCACCAGCAACAGCAGCCAAGGGAGGGAAGACTCCACAGATGATGAAGAGTTTGTCTGCATTGAGATGTGCAACTCATTATTCACTTGTTTGACAATTCAATGAATATTTATTGTGTTGTTCTTCTATGTCAGGTGACATGGTATAAAATTAGCACTGGAAATTCCTAGAAACATTTGCCAAAATACCACTCCTATAACAGAAATAGCATGGACTATCAAACAGAAAGGAATTTTATATGAGCAATTTAAAGCTCATAAAGTTGTTCAAAGATGGGGAGAACAAAATTTTGGGGAGACATTGCCAAATATTCTGGAAAAGCAGGGGATTGTCTTTAATGCTCTACTGTCTTCAGTAGCGAGACAAGTGGTTTGCAAGAGGATGCCAGGAAGTTTAGCCACTGGAAAAACCCTACATCTGCCTTGTATCAAACCCCCAAATAACGTTTTTTGTTTCTCTTTGCTTTTCAAATACTGAACATATGGCTGTCATCCAGAAACTTGGTGGTAGAGGTTGAAGTGCGACATGTGAAATTCCTTTGTTGAAGTCCTGACCCCCTGTACCTCAGAATGTGACTGTTATTTGGAAATAGGGACTTTAAAGAGGTGACAGTGCAAGCATGGGCTTAGTTGGGTAGTCTTAGTCCTACAGTGGTGTCCATATAGATGGGGATTAGGGTACAGAGGCATGTAGGCTTTTTACCAGACAAGGAGAGGCTTCAGAAGAAACCAAACCAGCCAACACCTTGATCTAGTGCTTTCAGCTTCCATAACAGTGGGAAAACAAATTCCTGCTGTGTAAGCCTCCCAGCTTGTGGTCTTTTTGTTGTGGCAGCTCTAGGAAATGAGTGCATGCTGGGAAGAGGGATTTTGCAGGCAATTTCCTAGGCTCCCAAGTCCCATGGCTACACAGAGACCTTAGAAGAGCACAAATGGTACTGAATTGGCAAAAGACAAAGGGCACAGCTGCCCTTCTTGAGCATAGGTGAGACTGGTCATGACCCTAAACTTTTTCCACTTGTTGACCTATTTTAACCTTCATTTCACCCACTGGCAACAGGACCCTGACTCTGACTCTTGAGGTGGGTCTCTTAGCTAGAGTGCTCCCTGGCTGATACACACGCCCCTCTCTAGCCTGCCCAAGTGTAATCTACTGACTTTAAAATCCTCTTCAATATCTTTAACCCGCTTTTTCACTTCCACTTAATGTATTCTCTCTCTACCACATTTTGTTGTTACCTTCCTTGTTCCCCAAATCCACAGGCCGTACAGACTTAACCCTGCACACTCCCATGAATGTGCTTGTCTGCTACACTCAATTATTTTTTCGAGCTTTTTCAGAGCTCAACTTTATCATCAACACAGTTTTTGTTTCAGATATATTAGAAGAAGTCGGAGGAGAACTGGGCCTGGGCCATGGCTTCTTTCATTGCTACACAGTGCCATAATCCTTTAGGAACAAGGTAGGTTCATCCAGAAGAAGCAGGAAGGAAGAATGCTTTTGAAGATTAGTGTGCACATGGACGTATGTGTGCACGCACATATATAACCTTGCTATCTTCAATAAGTGATTTCTAGCTCTAATATTGGACTAATCTCGTTAGACAAATTAGCCAGCAGTATGATGACCAACTTTCCAAATTATTAACTGAATGTTTTTATTGCTCAGTCAATAGAACAATAAGAGAGAGGTATGGTGGGACAGGGACAAGAAGCTTTAGGAAGCTGAGGAGGGCTCACTAAGCAGAGGACATTTGAGCTTGCTCTTAAAAGATGAGTCAGTGCCTCACCATGAGTTGGATGGATATTCCAGAGGGAACAGCATGTGTCATGTTAAGAGTCTTGGGCTTATATAATGAAGAGCAAGTAAATACATTGTGGTTAGACAGAGAATTAAAAGCTATAGCCAACATCTTTATACATGAACATTTGTTTACATTTCAAATAGTCATAGAATATTTTAGGTTTGAATATTGGCTTTTTTTTTTTTTTTCGTCTTTTTGACACAGCATCTCCCTGTAGCCGTGGCTGACCTAGAACTCACTATGTAGACCAGGCTGACCTTGTACTCAGAGCGATCCACCTGCCTCTGCCTCCCTAGCGCTCGGATTAAAGGCAGCCCGGCTAGAACATTGTTTATAATACCCCCCCCTCCAAAAACCAAACCAAACCAAAACAAACAAACAAAAACCCTGGAAATGGTCAATGACAGGAGAATCGATAAAGTATTAAGCATTTAACTTAGTATAATATTAAGTGAAAATAATGAAATACAACCATATGAGTCAATACAATTGTAATGAGGATCTTATCATAACTTAAAATTTCTTTTGAATACTCCTAAATGAGATAGTAGAGTTTTGTGTGTGTATGTACTTAAAAGTAAAATGAAATTGAAAATAAGAGGAATCAAATGGAAGAAACTACTGTTAGTAGTGGTTATCTCTGGGTGCTTTCTCCATTCATTCTTATTATTTTGTGTTTCTATAATGAAGATAAAAGTGTTTTATAGTGGATGTCTGAAAAATCCAGCAAGTTCTGGTGCACAGGCCTGTAATCCCAGATACTTAGTAGTTGGAGACAGGAGGACTAGAAGTTCAAAATCTTCCTGGTTAGCAGAGTGAGTTTAAGGTCAACCTAGACAACTTAGCAAGATCCTGTCTTAAAGTTTTTAAAAAAACTGAGGTGGCCAGGCATGGTGGTACATGCCGTTAGTCTCAGCACTTGAGAGGCAGAGGCAGGAGGATCTCTGTGAAGTTGAGGCCAGCCTGGTCTACATAGTGGGTTGTAGGCCTGCTGGGCTACAGGGAGAACCTGTCTCAAAAAAACAAAAGAAAAAAAATGCTGGGGATGTAGCTCAGTGGTAGAGCACTTACCCACCATGTATGAGGCCCTCAATTCAACCACTAGCATTACAAAGAAAAGAAAAGGAGTCCATGTCCCAACTCAAAGATTTTTGCTGTCAATCCCTTTGCAATCTGTGGTTAAGGGACAATGTCCACAGGAATTTTCTGTGACCAGAAGAGAAAGGCTACAGTGTCACTGAGCCAGAAAGAAAACAAAGGCTCAAGAATGGAAACCAAAGAACAAGAGACTTGTTTTTCGTTCTTCCTCACCCCAGAGTGACAGGTGGCATCAGGCCAAATCTAGCCCCAACTCCACTCCAAAGTCAAACTCTTCGAAAGCTTCCCAGAGGCCTTTTAGACACACATTGGATATGCCTAGCAGTAAGTGCTGCATAAGTGAGCCGGCCCCTTCCAGCCAGTTTAAGTTCTATCCAGAAGGACACCGTTAGTGACTTTAGTCCTGTGGTATGAATTTTCTTAGAACAAGGTTAATTCTCCATGTGACACCCTGCTACTCTTTGCCCTTCTCTAGATTGGATTTAACGAGGCTAGATGTGATGTAATGCCTACTTCACTGTCTCTTCAGCACAGGATATGGTGCTACACACAGAATAAGCACTGTAAATGCAAAGTGAATGAACAAATGAAGAAATGAAGGAATATGTGCTAATGCACCTGATCTGATGTGATTCCTGAACCCCTTCCTTAATTTCTTTCAGGTAACATCCCACATCTTAAGGTTCTTATATAAGTGTTGAGCTCAGAAATCTACACAATAGTCCTCACATATTGTGATGGTCACAATCCACAGGAACTACCACTTCCCTTGTTAGAATGACCTATTTGTGATATCACTTAAGATCTTAACAGTCACCGGCAGAGTCACTACTGTTCAAAAAATATATAGACTGTAATGTTAGGGCATGAAGTCCATATGAACAATCCCAGAAACACTATGGTTTCTCTTTAGGCCACTGAAGGTGCTACCCAATATCGCTGAAAAGGCACGCGATAGGGAGTCAAAAATCAGGGGCTCTGCCCATTGTGACAGTGATAACTACAAGGCTCACTCTGGGCCAAGCATCACGCTAAGAACTTCACAGTGTGTTCTCACTTAAACTTTCTGCAAGCACAAATACAACTTTTAGCCATGTTTTACTGATAGGAAAACCAAAGCTTAGAGAAGCTAAGAAACTTGAAATATTGCAATATTTTTTTTTTTACCTTTTATTGGTTAAGGAGTCTGTTTGCAACTCAGACTCCTTGGCCTTCGCTTTCCTTGTCACATGGAGATGAATAATACTTGCCTTGTAGAATTATTGGGAAGATTTATCCAAAGAATGCAGTGACAGTAACTATTAAGACCTACAAACTTGCCGTACATTACTCTAAAGGCTCTGATTTTTCCAGAACACGGCCTGGAGACCTAGCTCCAATTTCCTCTTGGTATCTCCCCATTCCAGATTGCTGTCAGTAGATGTAACAAATGTTTTATTTCCCCTTTTGCTAATCCTGAAGTTCTTTTTTATGGATTAAGAGTAATTACTCCCAAATGGATACATGAAAGCCCAATTTCTGCCCAACATACATCAAACCATCCATGAATATGCATTTAGATTTTATTTATTATTTTTCATTAAATGTATCTCAAGTGAAAACAAATTCACTTTTTCAAGTATTAAATTATTCCAGCGCTCACAGCATCACCTGCCCCGCTCTTCCAGCAGAGGGCACTGTTTCTCTAGGAAGTGTCAGCCTAGCAGTCAAAATCTGAAATTTTGGAAAGGGGATTGTTTCTCCAGGAACCCTGAAAATAAATGCATACCAAAAGAACTAGGAATTAGCGATAAGGACGATGTATCTCAGTTTACTTTCTGAAGAGAAGGCCAAGTTAATGTAGGAATGCTTGTGTGCCTTGCAGTATTCCTTTAGGTACCACTTGATTTAGAAAATACAGAATGTAAGTGTAACAGCCTTATTGACCATTGAGCCCAGATGTCTCAAAGACGTGGCCTACAGGCCAAGTTCATTCTGCTTTCATTTTCTTAGGTTGTTGTTTGTTTTTTCGTGCACACATTTATTACTATTATTATCATCAGGACAACAGATTAGACACAAGATTACACATAAAACATAGATTTAGCAGCAGTCCTTTAAAAACAATCCAAACGTTTTCACAGTCCTGAGCCCACCAGGCTTCATGGTGACAACTGCTGGAATTCAGCTAACTTAAGCCATTTTGACAAGGCACGTGCTTCTGGCCTGCTCACCAGTCCCCATTTAGCCTCTTCCTAGACCTAAGAGCTTGAGTTTGTGACCCGTAGGTTCTGGTCATTCATAATGATGCCAGAGTTGAGAAATAAGGAATCTTCTCAAGATCACAGCATAGGTGAGATACTGAGCCCTCGCTAGATCCCAGGCCTCCCAATACTCAGGGTCAGGGTCCTTTACCAATGCTTGATTTCTCAGAGACAAATACTGGTCCTGAGTCCCAGTCAGCCTTAGTCAGACATCTTCAGCCTTTTTCTCCTCTTTCTCAGCAGGCTAGGGTTTCAAAGATAATAGAGCAGGAGTGGTCCCAAACAGAATAAGATGTAAGGCAACGTTTTGGAGGGCAGGAGACGAGAGGAGACAGAAGAAGCAGCTCCTGTCACGGGGCCCTGTTCTTGGCTACTACTGTTTTCTCAAGTGTAGTTTTGCTTCTCTGTTTCCTAATTTCTTTTGCTGACAGACAAGTCTGGAAGAACATGGAGCCAGTGGCTTGGTTTCCTCATCTATAAAATGGGAACATGATTACTTTGTGGAGGTGGCATGAAAATAGTGTTTTATGATTATAGCATCTGTGATTCATTCAATTATGAACTGCCTGACTAGATGTCGAGAGCTGGGGACACATGTATGACTAGAACTCAGGGAGTCCCAAGTCATGGTAGCAGTTACTGGGGGTGGGACATAAGAGGCAGGCACCCCCTTTCTCTGTCAATGCTGTGCCTTCAGCTTCAACCCTTCCCTTCACATGCCAATAACTGTCTTTCTAAACCAGTGGTTCTGATCTTGGTGGCATGTTAAAATATTGTGGAGAGCTTTAAAAATCTTAATGCTTAGGATGACCCAGGTCCTATAAACCAGACCTTTTAGAGGCGAAACTAGTTAGTGCTACTGAAATTGACCTACCTAACTTCAAAGTGCAGTACAGGTAAGGACCACTGTTCATACCCTTCTCCCTACTCTGCTGTGGCCACAGACCTCTCTCTTGCCAGAGAACCTCTTTTAGTATGGCAGCCTTACCCCCTGTCCTTGGACTCTAGCATATTAATTAAATCCTTCTGAGCCATGGCTTACTTATCAGAAAAATATGGATCTAGGGGGCAGGTGGTTACACACATGGCTCTGATTATCTTATTCTTTCGTTCCAAACAAAGAGTGGATGTGGGTAGTCAGGAGTGGGTTTGGCCCCAGATATATTCAGTTGATCTCTTTTTGCCAGTGAGTGGCTTAGTAATGAGACTGTGGCCCAACTCTGTAAACTGGATGTAAGTAGAGGCTTCTAGGAAAACACTTTGCCGATGAGAGAGAACTAGAAGGCGTTGTGTGGCACCTTGATTTGATCACTGAAATAGCTGTTGCCACACTGACCAACTGAGGATGAGGGCAGCACAGGGCCCAACACTTAAAGATGTGCACTGTTTAACTGGAGTATTTGAATTAAAGTCACCAGGTTAACAGGTGGAAGAGAACTAACATCTACCAAGTCCCTGTCATGTATCAGGCCTTATTGTAAGTCTAATAGGCTGTATATTAGTGTTAGTAAGTAAAAACTTTGGTCTGGCATTATAAAATAACCAGTCCATGGAGTTAGACTCTTTAAAAATATTTTTATTAATTTGAGAATTTCATATTTCCTTATTTTGATCATATTCAGACCCCTCCCCAAACTCTACCTTTACTTCATGTCCTCGTGCCTTTTCTTTACCTATTGATTCTAATATGTATTCTCCAAATATTCTTGGGTATGAGTCTATCTCTTGCAGTTTGGCCAACCTTTCAGATGTCACACCCTTAAAGAACATGGACTCTTCCTCTTTCAGCAGCTATTAATTACAAATAGTTCCCCAGCTAGGGCTAGGGTTTCTTTTCTACCTCTCCCATCCATGCTGGGCTTTGTCTGGCTTGGGCTTGCACAGGTCTTGTGCATGCTGTCACAAGCATTGTGGGTTCATCTGTGCAACTGCCCTGCTGTGTCCAGACAACACAGTTTCCTTGTATTTATCTACCACCTCTGGCTCTTACAATCTTTCTATTCTATCTTCCACAATGACCCCCAAGTCTTGGGAGGAGAGGGTGTGATATAAGTGTCCTATTTAGGCCTGAGAACTCTGTGGCCTCTTATTTTCTGCATGTTCACCAGTTGTGCATTGTGTTCATCACCATCTGTTGGAAGAAGCTTCTCTGGTGAGACTTGAGGGATGCACTAATCTATGGGTGTACAAGAAGTCCTCAGGAGTCAGTTTAGTACTATGTCTATTTAGTAGAATAATAGGCTCTTTCCTATGGCCTGTGACCTGTGTAGTCACAGATTCTTGGCCCTGGTAACAGTTACAGGTATGGATGCCATCTTGTGAAGCAGGCCTTAAATTCAATCAGAATGTTATGAGAGTTAGAGTCTTTTGATTTTAACTTGAGCTTCATTATATAAGCAAATAGTATAATCTCTCTAACCTGAGTTTCTCATCTGTCTCATCCCCTTGTGGGGTTGTGGGAAAGATTCAGTGAAACAATGTATGTAAGTCATCTAGCACAACATTAGGGCGCAAATGAAAACCAGGTGTTGCCTCTTTACTTAATTAACTCAGTATGCATTGTTGTTATTGTCATCATCTCCTTTTTATGTATGAATAAAATGAGAGGCACAAGACCCAAGGGGGTTTGTCTGAGATCCCATGGTATGTATGCCCCAGAGCTGGGATTTAAATTTGAGACTTCTTATTCTGATCTGTCGTTGCTTTTTGTCTTCTTTCCTGCTCGCCATACTCACTCGTGGGAATCCCTGTGTTCTCTTGCAGTAAGTTGTGCAGAGGCAAGTCCTCCTCAAACACAGGTGTGCAAGCAAGTGAAGTGAAAAGGTGAAGTGAATCCGAAGCAGGGGATGACTGGACAGCTGTAAAAGCCGAGGGACCTCTTTTGTCAGGACACATGCTAAGCTTACAGATGACACACACTCACTGGAGCAGTGGCTATCAGGATTTGAAGAATGCTTGGAGACCACATAACCCAACACCATCTCTGGCAAGAACTCCTTTGAGATTGGGCTTTCCAGAGTGGAACAGTTTTGATTGCTAGAAAGTTCTGTTCGTTGAGGTAACATTTGCCTCCCTTGAATTTACATTTGGCCTGGTCCTAACTGTGGTCTCCATGGACTGAGCACAGTTCTCAACATGGATGGACTCAGCCCTTTGGAAGCATGTTGATGGATGCTGGTTCACCGTAGTCTTTTCACCTCCAGGTGATTCCATGGCAGTGTTCTCAGCCACTCTGAAGTTTCCAGGCACAGCACTATGCTAGTCCTTTGTTTTATTTAGACAAAAGGAAGTGGGATCAACTTGGAGAAGTTCAGAGATGGAGCCAGTAGTCACTTTGACATATAAATATAGGTATATATGGTTTCATATAAATTACACTTTAAAAATTGTGGAAAAAGTTCTTTGTTATGGTGGCAGTTGTTCATGCTAGCAGCCACTCCAATTCCCTTGGGACTAAGATTCACAGTAATTTTGGTGAATGACCAAGGTCCTTTGGGTGCATTCTGGCCAGACGGTCAGCAAGGTGCCCTGGTCAGAAGCCTGACCTTCACTGGGCTCGCCGATCTTCCTTCCTAATTGACGATGAAGGGCAGGTGGCACTCACTGGGTGCCTGGAGAAACCTGTGCACAATTCCTGTGGGAACCTGGATTGATTGCTTCTTAAATTGCTAACTTTGCTTTCTGCTTTCTTTTGAAATTTGTGAGCATCCCATATTTTCTCAGCAAATAGTGCATACTAGCCAGATGTAATTTTTGTTGTTTACAGTTTAAGACCCCTGATTTATTAAGTACAGGATATAGGAATAAATGACATTATGAGATATTAGTAAACT
>NW_008341417.1:1303476-1308149 GCF_000622305.1 Nannospalax galili | reverse complement strand
TTATAATTTACATTATAAATAAATGTAAATAAGTAATTTAAATGGTATGTGATATTTTTAATGTTCTTAAAATTTTCATTGTAAAATAACATGGGCTCATTATAGAAAACTTAGAAAAATGCAGAAAGTCATATATAACATATTATATATATCGAATTGATGCATGACTACCAAAGTGTGATTCTATGCCTAGAGCAGGACTCAGGCCATCCACCAGAGTGCCCAGATTCTTGGCTACCCTTTGGTCTGTTTCAATTTCATTGGGAATGTGGGCCAGTGCTTATTTTCACAGCCAAATTAATTAATGAGAAAATCCTCAGACTTTCTATTTATCAGTTCCAAACACCCACTTTTGATGAGTCAGTTGCCATTTGAACAATATAAGATGATTTTCAAATTAACTAAAACAGGGCAACAATACAGCCTAGTTCCCAGTTCTTGCTCAAGTGTGTTCAGAGGATTTTTGATTCCATCAATCCTTGAAACACTACTCAAACAGAGAAAGAGCATTAGTCACATTTCTCCAGTGAAGAGTGGACAAGACATAATCAATAAGTGCTTCATCAGTAATAGGAAAGTGCTGAACTGTATACTCAATTTGGAGCTTTTGTTTTTAAATAATATTTTTGTTAATTCTTTGAGAATTTCATAAAATGTATTTTGATCAAATTCAATGTCCTGCCCCATTTCCATCTCCTCTTAGATCCCTCTCTATCACCCTAACCCCCCAACTTTGTCTTTTTAAAAAATGTTATTTATTATTTTTATTTTATGTGTGTGAGTGTATTGCCTGCATGTGTGTAAGTGCACCCGTGTTGTGCAATGCCCATGGAGGTCAGAAGAGGGCATCGGATCCCCCAGAACTGGAGCTACAGATGGTTGTTAACCACCATGTGGGTGCTGGGAATCAAACCCACAAGAGCAGACAGTGCTCTTAACCATGAGCCATCTCTCCAGCCCCAACTTTGTCTTTTTTAATAAAAAGCCCATCGAGTCCAAATTGTGTTCCCCAAATACTCTTGGATAAGTGTCCATTCCCTGAGCATGGCCATCCCACCAGGGGTCACACTCTTAAAGAAAACTGACTTTCTCTCTCCCAGAAGTTATATCAATTGTCAATAGATCGCCAGCTAGGGCCGAACTCTGTGTCCACCTTCCCCCTCCATGCTGGGATTTTTGCCTGCCTTGAGCTTGCACAGGTCTTGTGTGTGCTGTTATAACTGCTGTGAGTGCATATGTGCAACTACCCTGTTGTGTCTGAAAACACTGTTTTGTTGTATTCATCTACCTCCTCAGGTTCTTACAGTCTTTCTGCTTCTTCTCCCCTAACCATTCCTAAGCCTTGGCTGTGTGCTGTATGTGTGTGTGTGATATAGATGTTCCATTTAGGGCTGAGCACTCCACAGTCTCTTATTCTCTAAACACTGACCAGTTGTAAGTCTCTGAGTTAATCACCATCTACTGCCAAAAGAAGCTTCTCTAATGAGAGCTGAGAGATGGACTAATCTCTGGGAATAACAGTAAGTCATTAGCAGCCATTTAATACTATGTCCATTTAGCAGAATAATGACTGATGGCTTGTGACCTGTCTAGTCACAGGTTCTTGGCCCTGATAACAGTGTCAGATATGGGCTCCGTCTCATGGAGTAGGCCTTAAATCCAATCAGAAAGTGCTTGGCCACTCCAATAACATTCCTGCTGCTATTGTACCAGTGGACATATCTTCCCAGGCCACTCCCTTATTCTTTTGAACCTGGGGTAATAACAGGCCCAGGGCTGCTGGCCCTGAGTTCCACACATAGCCCTACTGAGTCCCTACCTCCCCTCCTTGTAAATCCTCCCTTTGTAAAGACACTGTCTCTGAATTACCCTTTTAGGTGTCTCATCTACTTCATGTTAGAACTCTTGTCCACCAATATTCTGTAAGTAGAATCACACGTTTTCATTGTTAGCATTTGAGAGTTACATCATCTTCATTTCTGAGTGACCTTTCGCTGGCTTTGGATTGTAACTAACTCTTGCTGAAAGCTGAAAACAAAAAATGTTTCCTATCCTTTTTACCAAGAGTTTGAAAAATTCTTTAAAAAACAATCTGTATTTTTTTTTCTCACCAGGACTTGGATCTTATCATAAGGACCATAAAAAATGATGTATGTATTAGACTCTGCACACCTTGAAGCAAGAGCTGGATCGTCACCATTTATCCCCAAAGCCCAGTCCTGAGTCTAGAGTACAGATGACATATAGTAAATGTTTATTACTAAAATTTGTGAAAGAAAATCACTAACAAGTATTAAAACCTTTTTGTAGGATAAATGAATCGGGCAAGAGCTGATGTTCTGAAAGTCTTAGGGACTACTACTGAAGACAACTGAGCCTCCTTTTCTGTCACCAGTGAAGTAGATACTGGAGAAGGGAAAGGGTGACAGAATTGGTGATTTCCCCAAGGGAGTTGAAAATATCTTTCATACCCAAAGCACCTTTGGACCACATCCTTGGAGGGGAACATTTCCAGAGGAGAAGCAGCAACCCAGCTCTCACTCCCATGTCACCCCAGTCTCCTCATGGGGCCCCTTATATCTGACAATTCTGTAGAAACCAATTTGCTGTTAACCACTAGGGAGGTTTATTTACTGTGTTGAAAGAATTGAAAAGCAGTCATTTTTATTAGTGCCACAGCTCGTTCTTCCATCATAGAAGAAATACAATTATGTGTCTTCCTATGGTTGAATGTAGACAGCTACAACCTCATTATTCATTTAGGTAGGAAGCAGGTCTTTATAATGAGTAGGGGGAAAATGCATCCAACCCTCATTTGTAAAGGGAACAAATCTTAGTTCCTGGAATGACATTGCCCCTGTCACCATAAGAAAAACAGGCTTTCTTTTTCTTGTTACATAATGGGGCATGATAGCTTTAGATACAGAAGCAAAAGCAGTCATTATTGTACAGTGAAGAGTGTGGGCACTGGCATCAGACCAACTTAGGTTCAGAACCTGGCTCTGCTTCTTACTGTTGTGGATGGGAGCATCTTCATTCTTCTGGACTTATTGATTATTCATTATTTATTTTCTATGAGATTTCATCAAGTTTCCCAGGCTGGCTTTAAATACTTGGGCTCAAGTTTTCCTCCCATCTCACCTCCTGAGTTGCTGAGCCCACAGGCACACATTGCCTAAGATGTCTGAGGACAAATAATAGAAGCCCAGGTATTCTTTCAATAGATTTTATGTCTCACTGGCCTTACCTAGAAACAGGCTCCCATAACTCACTAACAGCTGAGATGTCTCCATGGTAGGACTTGTAAGAGGAATTCCATTTAAGAATGGTTTAACAAGTAATCAAGCTCATGGTCCATTCAAGGCAATAGGTGCTTTATGTAAGTCTCCATTCCATTAAGTAAATCAGTTGCCTACCACCAGTTCTACCTGGCACTGTGCCAGCATGAGACATGAAGGAATGACAGCTTACAGTTTGATGCTTGGCATGGACGTGTAATTAGACAAGTGTGTTGTGATGTGTGGCCACTTCACATACTGGGGTATGTCCAAAGGATGCTGGAAACAAGAGTGCCAGAAACTGTCCAGGGAGGGACTGAGGGGACAGGCTCTGAAGAGGAACCATCATTTTTAAGAAAAGAAGCTTGCCAGATGAACAAAGGAAGTGAGAAAGGCACATGACTTGGGCAGAGTGACCAACGTGTGCAAAGTAAGGGGGCAAGGAAAGGATCTCCAGTTTGGAAAACTGTTCACAGCTGAGTTCAGCAAAGGTGCCATCTTTCATGGGTGAAGATGATACCCAAAGAATAGCCAAGCTATGTGCAACAGGTGCTGTACACATTATAGGGATCTAACTTCCAGTCCTGTGGCCACCCTGGGAAGCTATTCTAGTACTAGTTCCATTTTACAGATAAGACAATGGAGGCTTACCAGTTGTCCACCAAGGGAGAAGTGGATAAGACAAGCAGAGCACAATGGGATCTTACTCAGCTTCAAGAAGGGTATAATCCTGCCATTTCACCAGGCTGAACCTGGAGAACAGACACTATTGACTGAAATAAAGCAGGCACAGAAAGAAAACTGCCACGTGACTCAACTCATATGGAATCTGAAAAGAGTTTATCTCATTGGAGAAGAGAAAAACGCAGCAGTTACCAGAGGGAGAATAGGGCCAGAGAGGCATAGGGAAAAGCTGGCCATGGAGACTGAGGCACAGGGAGGCTGAAGGAGTGAGCGTACTAGCCTATAGCAGAGGGACATGGTGGATTAAAATACATATATTTAAATACTTAGAAGAAAGGATTCCAGGTGTTCTCACCACAAAGAAATGACAAATACCTAAGATGATGGGTATTCTAGTGACCCTGGTTTGATTACACAATGAGTAATACATTTGAAATATTACATCATACCCTATAAAAAGGTACAATTATGTATCAATCAAAAATAAAACCAAGGTTTTACTTTCCATTTTTTAAACATTTTTTTAGTTTAATTTTTTTAAATATAAATGAGTATATTGTTTGCATGTATGTAAGTGCACCCATGTCATGCCTGCAGAGAACAGAAGAGGGCATCAGATCCCCTGGAACTGAAGTTATAGACTGTGATTAACTGTTGTGTGTGTGCTGGGATTCGAACCTGGGTCTTCTGCAAGAACAGCCAGTGCTCTTA
>NW_008341417.1:1254936-1303380 GCF_000622305.1 Nannospalax galili | reverse complement strand
TATATATATATATATTATTTGTAGGATAAATGAGAAGTCAGCTTGAAAGGCTGATTCACCTTTATCCGGACTCATCCTTTGATCACAATGAGAGCTTGGACTTAACCTTTGATACTTTGTTTCCAATAGGCAATGGGTCATCCCTGGGAGTCACACTACTGGGATCAAGTTCTGGCTTTGTTTTGAAGTTGTTTGACCTTGGGTAAATAATCCAGTCTTCCAGTGTCTTTATTTCTTTGCCTATAAAACCAGGTTTGTCTAGTCCCTGCCTCTCAGGGTTAAAGAGGCTGATAGGTATAAAGTTTTTAGAATGGAGTTTGGCATCTAGTTCAGGTTATAATAGTGTCAGCACTATTTTATTAATAAGACTAGTTGTGTAACCAGGGCAATTTCATATGCCCTCTGGATTTGGTTGACACATCTATAAAATAGAGGTTAGAAATGCCTACCTTGCAGGACTGTGTTGAGGATGTCAACTCATATAGGTAAGTCCAGGGACAGCACTGGCACAAGGTTACAGGTGTTCAGAGGGAATGCAGAGGCCCACTGAGTCTGTGCACATTTGGAAAGACTGCTCTCACTCTCTTGTTTGTTCCCCCATCTCCTGTTGTGACAGATGCGGGGTCTCCCCTCCTGGCAAGGCCAATTGCTTTCCTGGGCTCCGGACCCTTCACTTGTTAGGGACTTGATGCTATCAATTCAGCTCCCCTCCTTTTGGACTTTTCCTCTCCACTCCTGCCAAAAAACATTTCAGTTTAAAGACTCTTGTCTCTTTTGCCTTGGGACAAACATCATCTCTCTTAAAAAGAAAGAAGAATCTCATATTCCATCCTTCCTTAGTCTATTGCTCCTCTGTCCTTCATCACAGGCAAGCTTTTTCAGATATGTCTGTACAACCTGTTTTTACTTCTTCACTTCCCACTCAATCCTCCTGATGGCGAAGCCTTTAAAAAGTATGTTGAAACTTGGGGTCTGGAAGAGGTATAAAAGGCAAAGGTGACTTCTATCCTGGAAATGTGTAGCTGGCAGGCGCTGTTGCTCCTAGTGGTAAGATGCTGTTGAACCAAATAAGGAACTGTACTGATTCCTTGGGGGTATTTATTATCCGATGTTTGATCCAGGTTTGTGTTATATTATGCAAAACCTCCAGTTCTCTGGGCTTGCGACATGCACACCTTCCATTTTCTCAGATCACGAGCTCTTCCTCTGGAAGCACCTGCCTTCTGATCAAACCTAGTCTAGCTAGAGTCAGTCCTTCTGTGTACTTTCAATCCATATTCTTCCTTGGAACACAGCGGGGTCTGTGTCTTCAGTGAGGTCCAAAAAATGCCCAAAAGAAAAGATATAGATGTGATTTTTTTTTAAGTCTCCATAATGATGAGAGGCCAGGGGTAGAAACTCTTGACCTCATTTGGACATTGTTCCCCTGGAAAACCACCTGGGAACATCTGAAATACCACACGAGATCACCCCAGAACATTAAAGGTAGTATTTCTGAGGTGAACCCCACAAAACTCTGCCATATCCAAGAACTCATTTGATTTCCTTCATACTTAGATAAAGAAAGGGCCATTGCCTCATCTACTGATAGACAAAGACTAAGGTTCGGGGTGGGGTGGAATCAGGATCAGTAGCACCTCTCATTTAACCTTACCAGCCACAGGCATATAAACAAATGTTATTGTCTGCCTTTCTGCCCCCAAGAATAAAAAAAATAAGAGCTGATACCAGATCAGGCTGATTCTGGTGCTTAATGACTAGATGGGTGACCTGAAGATGTTTGTTCTCCAGTTTGCCATCTATAATGTCAGGGCTAGACCAAACCAGCTGAAAAGTCCACTGCAATTGAATGCTGTTGGACCTAATAATTGCCAAGCATCTCCTCATGTCAGCCCTCTGTATTGGAACAGGAGGAAAGCAGGCCATTTTGGTTTTAAGGGCAGAAATCAAGTGGCTGGAGAAAGAACTGGATGACCTGTCCTCTACTCAATACATCCATCTTAAAAGATCTTTGAGAACACTTGCTTTTTAGATTTGAAAGCCTGCAATGTTGGCATCAGGTGAAAGACCCAGATACAGTCCTGCTTGCAGCATTTGCTAGTTCTGACACCTTGAGAGGTTCAGCAATACTTCTGAGCCTCACTTCCCTCATCTGTAAAATGAATAGATGCCCAGAGGGGAGGAAAGATGAAGCAGCGGATGGGTGTGCAAAACTGCTTGACACAGAGTGGCTGACTGACCAACACTGGCAATTATTCTTTACTTTTCAACTCTTTGCTTAATCTATTGCATGATGAAGTGACCTGCAGAAGAGCTCAGAAATGGCTCCAGGTCTCACACTGGGCTTTTGTGGGGATTACAGCCTATCTCCCCTTCCTCACTGCGGACTTGGGCTCCTGTTTAAGTTCCTGACTTTACTCAAGACCATGCAGCCTTCCATTGCCTTGCATAAGTAAGCTGGGTGAAGGTAGGTGGAATCAGTGTGTGTTTTCAGCAACAAGTGAGCAGAGCTGAGTCGGAGGATCTGAGCAAGAGGCTCGATGAGTGACAGCAGAGAGGGGGTGATACTGAAATGATAATATTAGAGTACACAGAAAAATGCACAGCTGCCAGGTCACAAGCCACCCCAAATCTTCCTTCTAACCAGAGAACAGCTTCGGAACACTGGTTGCTAAGAGCTAGCCAAAGGGAGTGAGGGGCGGGCGGGGGGGGGGGGGGGCTTACTCATCCCTCTGATGAAAGTGAAGGGAAAACAAGAACGAATGAGAATTTTTGGAAGCGATTTCATGAACTCCTCTGCTGACTGCTACTCACTTTGAAGATATTTCACACATTTAAACAAGTATGTTGAGTCCTTCCTCTCAAGATAATGACATTAATCCATTCCTAAAGACAATGATCCTATGACTCAAACCCCTCTCATTAGACCCCTATCTCCCAACACTGCCACATCAAGGACCAAATGCCAAACACACATACTCAGAGAAAACTTTCAAACCATAGCAACTACATTTTATGAAAGAGCTACATACAGCAGATTTTTAACACTGGTTGAGATTTTGTCACCTCAGCTAAATAAATCAGGTACTCTGTGGAGTTCTAGAAATGAGTCCAACAATGACATTTCTTTACTTTTAGTGTCCCAGGGTTCTTACATTCTGATACCCACATGAATGAATCTTTAAAGTGTGGGTGGATGTGGTGGGATGAAACTAGAAGGAAGATTTGGGGTGGCTTGTTGCAAGTTATCAAGACCCAGGACTACAGAGATATGAGTCGAGAACAAGTCTGCCCCTTCCTACTTGTCACCTTCATCATCTTCATGAGCATCTTCGTCATCTTCAGTTAGCATGATCTCAGGGTTCTTCTCAAGCTCTAAATTCTGGAATAAATTACCAAGCAATGCCATGTGGTGAAAAAGGCCCAAAGGATCTAAGCTGCAGCTCCAGAAAGTGCCTGTAGCTCCGCAATAAAACTTAAGGGGTAAAGCTCCTTTTTCTGTTCCCGCATGGCCCTGAGGCAGATGCTGTTGGGCGACATGTAGCATCATTCTTAATGAACAGCTGATTCAGTATCTGTACCTCCAAAAATGTCTGTGCTCCCAGAGAACAAGGACAGTTGCCTCCATCTCTCCAATAAGAATTTTGGAGCTTTCTTCCCCACCAGACTACAGCAACTTTGATGGGGATGGAGGACACTCTGTCTTATTTGTCAGTCTGCTTCAATGCCTATCATTGAATCATCAGTACGGCGGTTACAGGGTGATGGAATTAGCAAATCATGACTGAATGAGAATATTACACTTTTTAAGGGTCAATAACCAGAAGGACATAAAAAAGCCTTTGTTAAAAAGCTTATACCAGCAATGCCAAAATTAAACATTTAGGCCAGGCAAATTGTTAGCAGTTTGCTGATGGCTACACAGCTAGCAAACAACAAATCTAAAACTACTCCCCCCTTTCTTTTCATTTCTTTCATTCAGTGTGACCAGCTACAAATGGGAATATTGAACACAGGTTGACTTTTGACAATAAAAATTATAAGAACAAAATGAATTTGGAAGAAGCTAAGAACGTAGGCTTTGGAGTGTGACGTGTGAGCCCAAATCCTCCTGGGTTCCCAACCACTGGGATGATCTATAGCAACTTATCCTCTGGGAAGCTCAGTTTCTCGGGTGGAAGGTGGAGACATACCACCAACCATAATTCCCTCAGGCTGTCATATAGTAGGGCAGGACCATATAAAGGTCAATGCTAACTAAACTAGTCTTATGGGGACCTTCTTTTTCTTTAACTCTTTTGAAGTGGCTTTTTTGACTTGGCTTGGGTAATACATGGCCTTCTTCATCTACAATGTGCATTCTCCACTAGACCTACTGGTATATGTTTCTCAGATGACTGAGTTAGACTAGCCTTTCTCCTAATACAAATGGGATTCTTTTAGCTTGTGATTTTACCCTTCCTACCACTTCAGCCTAAGCTAAGGTCTCATCATTGTGGCTCTCAAACATGTAATTGCTGCCTGCCACCACCACTGACCTTTCTCAGCATAGACACCAATTTCAACCCACAGAGTCCTGCACAGAAACTGATGTGTGGGAACGGTTTCTGATGCTGCCTTGGGGTGAGCCAGGGTAACCATAGATGCAGTCTAGAGAGCCATCAGCACATGGTCTTAGCAATTCCAATTGTTTTGCAACCTGGAGAAGAGTCTGAGTTATGGAGCCCAAAGAGCAGCACCTCTGCTTTCTACAAAGTACGTTGCAGTGCCACAGGCTTCACCTTATACACAGTGGTTATACCCAGGCCTGAATACCCTTTTTGTTATTCACTGGAAGTGAGTTTAGAACACCTCACACAGGAAGATCACTCACTCCTCAAATGAGATGCGGAAAGCCTTTCCTAGTAAATGATTTGAAGTGTTTAAATATTCTACTTCCTAGTCAGTTTCTCTTCTGTCAAATCCTTTGGCTTGAATGGAGGCTTTTATCTGCAAACTGACTGGTTGTGGCATCCCTTGAGTGCCTTAGTGAGTTTTCATTTGTATTTATACTAGGCACAATATTCCCTCTACAACTCAACTCTCTTTGTGCTCCTGCCACGGAGAGGACAGGCTTATCATAAGCAGTGGGAGATAACATCATGAGCAAGTTGCATTTACAACTGGAAGTGAGCAGGTGCAGTAAGAAATGATGGAACACATTTGTCATGGATTGGGCATGGATACAAGGTATTATGGGTCTCCATCATGCCTGAGTGAAAAGATGGGTGGAAGTAGGAGAAAACAGAATGGTGATCCACTTCTTAGCCCCAGAAGACAGACTGGTGATC
The DNA here is from genome assembly GCF_000622305.1 of Nannospalax galili. Taxonomy (NCBI): domain Eukaryota; kingdom Metazoa; phylum Chordata; class Mammalia; order Rodentia; family Spalacidae; genus Nannospalax; species Nannospalax galili. Next base: position 1,298,050 of record NW_008341417.1, on the reverse strand, counting down.
TACTTCTTAGCCTCAGAAGACACACTGGTGATCCACTTCTTAGCCTCATGCAAATCACTTTAGGAGCTGGCAAACTCCCCAGCTTAGCAGCCAAAGGGATGGGCTTGTGAGTTTCTCATGCTCAAAGGCAGATGTGGGAACTCTTTTTGGTTTCTGGAATGAAGTAGGGATCTGTCACCTTTGCGAAGGACCTATCCATCTATAGCAGTGTCCCATCAGCAAAGACAGACTTTGAAATCTCACCTCTAAGGAAAAGACCTGGGAAAAGTGAGGCATGGATCCAGGATACCGACCAAAAAGCTTGGGAGAATATCAGGCCCTGGGCTCAGAGAAGGGATACTTATTTTGGGGAAGGCACCATGGTGTTATCATGGGGAGACCATGACTTTGGACCCAGTGAGACACACACTTTAATACTGGTTTTGGTACCTGCTAACTGGGTGGCCTTACTTCTTGGAGATCATCTGCAAAATAATTACTAGAGAGGTAGCTTAGTGACCAATATCATCATCAGACAGTCTTGGATTAGAGACCCAGAGCCATCATTTATGAACCATAAGTTTATGAATTTCTGTGATGAGAGAAACTTTAGATCAGATTATCTGCAACAGTGTTGGTAAAAGGCTCGAGAAGTCTGGGGTACAGTGCAGATAAGTGGTAAGAGCCTACAGTTAGCAGTCTAGGCCACTTGGTCTTGAAGCCATGCCCCAGGCTTAGCCTGGATAGGTCACTGGGTTCCAGGTCTGAGAACATCTTTGAAGCTGTGCTGTGTGCTGAGGAGGTGAATGAAACAACTGTGAGGTGAACTTTTAGGATCAGGTTTCCCCTTAAGCCTTTTACCTGGAAAGGCAGGGAGGAGCTTGACAGCTTTACAGTCATGTGATATCACTTGCTATCTGAAGCTTCTCCATCCAAGTTCTCCCTCAGGAAAGAGAGAGAGTCCAAAGCGTTTACCCACTTGGAAGTCAGAGCTGGCTCAGGGCTTTGAACTTGGGCAAAACTGCTGAGCCATGCTCTGCCTTTGTTACTGCAGGGCTGTGGAGGTCACTTCTAAGGCAGTGATCAGCAAGGATCTTCCCTGTTGTCCACACTATTTCTACCATGTAACAATTACCCCAGAGCTATCATTAATAGATGCTGTCTACTGACCCTCCAGCTAGGGACAATAACTGTTTTCATAAGCACTCTTAGTTTTCCCATAAAAAAACATTGTGTAGGGGCTGGAGAGATAGCTTAGTGGTTAAGAGCACCAGGATTTGGTTCCTAGCATTCACATGGAGGCTAACTACTATCTGTTACTCCAGTTCCAGGGGATTTGATGCCCTCTTCTGGTTTCTGCGGGTGTTGTACTTATAGGTGCACTTACATGCATGCAAGGAAAATACTCATACACATAAAATAAAAGAGAGAAATTAAAAAACACTGTATAAATGTTTTTTATTGTGTCTGGTTTATTGATGAAGAAAGGAAAGTTTAGCAAGGCTGGCAAGGATACTCAGCCACAGCAAGAGTTGGGATGTAAGTCCCTTAGAAGCACCATCCTCATTCTTGATAACATTGCATTTCCCTTCCTGCTGTGTTTTATTATGTAGTTATCTTAAACCTAATCATATACAGAAAATTATGAATTATGCACAGAAGAATTCTGGTGTGAATTTCCTATCCCTCTCCTAGTCAGTAACTGATGAAACTCTTAATGGATAGATGTGACTAATGGAATTGTTCTGGTTGTGTTGTGATTAGAATTTCTACCTTGATAATTGCTCAGAAATACGAGTGACCAGAGCAGACAAGTGTAACTAGAGCCATTTCCAAGGATTTCTCCAAGTATTTCTGTTTTTTTCCTGAGTCTTAAGAACACTTTGAGCCAGTGAGATGGCTTATTGGGAAAGGCACTTGCAGCCAAGCCTAACAACCTGAGTTTAATCCCAGGACCCACATGGTAAAAGAGAACCAATTCTCAAATATGATCTCTGACCTCTACAGACACACTGTGGTATGTGCATGTTCGTGCACATACACACATGTACACACACAAAATAAATAAAATGTAATAAAAACCACTTTATTTTAAGGAAATTAGTTTGATTTATTTTTTCTATATGTTAGAAATATTTCTCCCAGTTGTCAATGGTTTATTAATTGCAATTTTTATTGAGGAACATACAGTAGTTTATATTTTTTAATCATTATTTTTTAATTTTTAATAACTACATGATTAGAAGAAACATTTCACTACACCTTTAACATATTTAGTAACACACTCCAGAGCAAGAGTACATCTCTTTTACAAGTGGGTGCAAGTTTCTAAGTTCAAAGTTGAGTTAATACAGTTATGCCATATTGAGCTCAGTATAAGCCCTGTAAGACACAAAAGTGAGTTTTTAACCTTTAAAAAAGATCTCCATTTCATTTTAGAATATATTGTTCCTTGCAGAAAGACTCATTGTTTTTGCTACTAACACTGAGATGTTGGCACATGCATCTCTAATCTGTATGTATCTGATTACTACTAGTTATAATCGGTTGCATTTGGATCCTTGGCACCTGTGTATGTCTATAAAGTCATTGGGTAGATTTCAATGGTATTGTTTATCACCTCTACTAATTAGTGTGATGGAAATTTCTGTGCTTCCTCCTCAAATATAATACATTTTAAAAAATTTGTTGATTTTGTGTGTGTGTGTGTGTGTGTGTGTGTGTGTGTGTGTATCACACAGAACATCCCAAACCATCTTATTTGACTATAAAATGTTATTTTTTAAGAAAACTTCATGCCAGGGGCTGGAGAGATGGTTCACCGGTTAAGAACACTGGTTCTTCTTACAGAAGACCTGGGTTTGAATCCCAGCACCCACATCGCAGCTAACAACTGTCCCTAACTCCAGTCCCAGGAGATCTGACAGCCTCTTCTGAGCTCCGTGGGCATTGCACAACACAGGTGCACTTACCAACATGCAGGCAATACACTCATATACGTAAAATAAAAATAATAAATAAAAAAAATTTAAAAAAGAAAACCTCATGCCAGTAGTAAAAGTGAATTAATTATTAGTGTATGCAAATTTTATGGACCTTTTACTTTATTTTCTATTTTCTTCTGCTGAATTGTCAGCCTAATTGTTCCCAGTTCCAAACTACTGCAATGTTTATAGCTATCTATAATAATTTGTAATAATATCTGCCCTTTACCCCAGCTTTTCTGTCTTCTCTTTCATATTTATTTCTTAAAAACATTATACATATGATGTTCCTTTGTTGTAGAATAAAGAGAAATAACAGATAACTATCAAAGAAAATTGACGATAATAATCCCAATTCCCTGATATCATTTAAAAGTTTTATTTATTTTTGTTATTTTTTTTACATGTATGAGTGTTTTACCTGCATGTATGTAAAAGCACTGATGTTGTGCAATGCCAGAGGAGGCAAAGGTTGTCAAATGCCCTGGAACTGGAATTACAGGCAGTTGTTAGCCACTGTGTGGGTCCTGGGAACTAATCCCAGGTCCTCTTGAAGACCAGCCAGTTCTCTTAACCACTGAACTATCTTTCCAGCCTGTGCTATCATTTTTTAAGTATTGAATTCCAGTGCTTTTCCTGTGTGAAAGCACACACATATGCATGTGTACACACACATTTTCCTTCTAATAGAAATCAGATAGTACCATTCTAGGAAATGTTTTATCTGAAATTATCAGTATTAAGACCTGGTAAACTACATTTTATTGCACTGTTACATCATTGTTCAGTAAGTAATTTCTTAGTTTTCCCCTTTCTATGCTTTATTTTGAATTTGAATGAATCCTTGCATATTCCCTCTAGGAAAGTGAATAACATCAACTAAGGTATTTTTTGGGGGGTTTCAGGGATCAAACTCAGGTTTCCAGACCTGTGCAGCAAGTACCTCTATCAGCTAAGCCATCTCAAGCAAGACTAAGCTATTTAGTATATTGGTGTTAAAATTATGATGTCTATATCATCGTACTGATGTTTGCTAAAGACCCCCTCCATAATATAGACTTGCTCTGGGTAGAAGGGAGACTCATTACAGAACAAGTTGTCATTGTGGTTAGAACACCCAGTTTGGAATCAGACAGATCTACTAATTTGCCTCAAACTCTGATTCTGTTTTCATGTCTATAAAATGTGGACAGCAACAGCTACTCATATGGTTACAATGGGGATTAAATATGAATAAACCTATAAAGTTCTTGGTGTTGTGACCAGCACACAGTAAGATGCTCAATAAGTCAGGAAACACTGTGCTTCTTCTCAACTGCCACTGCCCTCCCTCCCTCACAAACTTCTGCTTGGTAATCTCAGAGCAGGGGTGATAAAAGCAGCCATGATTAATGATGATGTGCTCCATAAGATGTGGTCCTTGACTAGGGACATTTGTCTGTGGTGCGGCAGGAGAAGCCCATCTGCAGTATTGAGAGACTTGGGCTTCAGGCCCAGTGGTGGTAGCTGCAGGACGGCTAATACTCAGGAGGCTTTGGGATAAATAATTCAGCTTTCTGATCCCAGGTTCCTCACCTGTACAAAGTGGATGCTAGATGCTTCTTGAAGTATTACTAGATAACCGGTAACTGGATATTAGCTCATAAGGCAGTTTGGCACATCACAGAAGAATAACAAATGAATGGCTCAACTCCCAAGACATGAGTTTGGATCTTAGCTCCAACACGGGTTTGCCCAGTTGTTTCCTTTCCCTGGGCTCAAGTTTCATCAGCTATAAGATGGGGATTTTGACCAAATAACCTCTGAGGTTTATACATCCTTTAAAACTTAATATCTCCAAGACAGATTTCAGTTTTACATGTTCAAATCTGAATGGTCCCCACAGTTAGAAAGGGTTGAGACTCTGGTCCATTTGCCAAATTATCTGAAATTCCCCTCAATCCAGAGACATGCAAAAGAAGTGTAGATTTTTCATGTACCAAGAATGTTTTTAATTTGTTAGAAACAAGATATTCAAGGGAGATGTTGACTTAATTAAATTGAGTTTACATATAACAAGGACATATATCTACATGATGGTGGGCATTTGGTATATGGTGGATACTTAAACCCCCATGGTGGGGATTTTGTTTGTTTGCTTGCTTGCTTGTTTTTATGCAGTGCTGAAGATTGAACCAAAGAACTTGATCATGCTAGGTAAGACATTTACTATGAAACTACATATGCTTTGAATGTCTCAAGGGTTTGGGGCACATGTCTCATACTGGAAGTTCTCTGATTTGCATAAAAAAGTTACAGAGATGCTAAGGACCTCTCAAGGCAAAGGGAAACACAACCATGGCTTCTCACAATTAATGAAAGATAATTAATTAATTAATTAAATTGAAGACATTCAACTTATCTTTTTTTGTTAACTTTTTTCAAGGGAATATAGGCAAAGGAAATTGGAAATATATTCAAACTAGCAATCAGTATCTATGAGAGAGAAGATAATAATTCAAGCATCATTTTTCATCCATTTGTGCATTCACTTTATCCAGTCACCAAATTTTTTTCTCTCACCTTTTCAGTGAGTTTTTATTAGTAATTACATTATGATTCAGGATCCCAAGGTAGGGATCATCATATACCCAGGTCCTCCTTTACTACCTGGGGAAACAGGACAGAGGAGAGGTGGGAGGGAGCCAGGTCAGATCTTCTTAGGAAATGTGCCTTCTGCTCAGCAGTTGTCCCAGGCTGAGACCCAGGATATAGGCAGAGGGCTGGTGCCATTCGCACACAGTGGCATCACTGCCTTTCAGGTTTATTGCTTGCTCCCATAGGTAGAAATCCAGGTAGTTCTACCAGAAGTTCCTGGTCTGGTTCTGGTGTGGGAAGGGGCTGTCAAAAGGGGTAGTCTTGCAGTTCTTGATTTTAGTCTTGATGTCTTCAGTCAAGGTGCTGACTCCTAAAGATGCCCCCGGAGCAGCACGTACTCAGTGTTCACTCACCAAATCTTAACTGAACATCTACTATGAGATACACCATGATACATACAGAGGATGGAGGTTCTGAATAGGATTAAGTATAAATTAGACAATTATAGCACATTTTAAGAGAAAAGACCTCTATATATCATCTATCTATCTATCTATCTATCTATCTATCTATCTATCTATCTATCATCTATCTATCTATCTATCTATCTATCTATCTATCATCTATCTATCAATCATCTGTCTATCTACCTATCTATCTATCTATCTATCTATCTATCTATATCTATAGAGAGAGTTTTAATGCAAAGACAAAAGTGTCAGAGAGGGGAGGATAAAATTCTTTGTATATTTAGGGGACTGGGTGATTATTTCTGGAGTTGGCACATGTTAGACCAACATGTAGACCACATGTAGCATCTAATCTGGGCCTGGAATGAATGGTTTCTCTCCATATTTTTTAGGATCAAATTAACTACAATGCCTCATAGAAGATACATTCTGAGTTGGCTAGTTATGAGGAAGTTATTCATCAATTGCAGATTTCCTATGCCTTTTCTCTTCTTCTCTTTCCCTATGTACCCTTGGACTTATAGGTCACTTAGGGGACTGTCCAGTAGGGACTTTAACTAGATTTTGGTTTCTCCAAGATATAACCCTACTTCAATCTATTCAGTATAGATTTCTTAATTATGAATGATGATGTGCCAGATGCTACAGTAGGAGTCAGAAATGCAGCGATGAGCCCACGTACTGTCTCATGTAACTTACAGCCTGGCTGGAGGGAAGAGCAATGCCAGCCAATCATCTCACAGGTACCTTGCCACGATGGTGCTCTGATGATGTTAAGGACTTCTAAAGGGGATGGTTTCTGGGGGATCAGGGAAGTCCTGATGAAACTCAATGCCTAGCCCTTAATATTCTCAAAGTGGGAATAGAAGTTGCGAGGCAAAGAGGGAAGGACCAGTGTTCAGAGTGGTATAACCTGTGCTCAGGCTACTCCCCAGAGGAACTGGAGAAAGGTGAGCACAAGATGAAACTGGGAGGGCAAGGAGGGCCCTGATGGTACAGGAGGCCCAGACCAAGAATGCCATTTTTATTCTAGGAATCCTGAGAAGCCACCAAGACTTAAAACTATGATCATATTTATACCTCGATTTTAAATATTTTATTTTATGTGTATAAGTGTTAGCCTGCACATATGTAAGTGTACCCGTGTTTTATAATGCCTGCAGAGGTCAGAAGAGGGTGTAGGATCCCCTAGAACCAGAGTTATGGATGGTTGTTAGCTACCATGTGGGTGCTGGCAATCAAACCCAGGTCCTCTGCAAGAGCAGCCAGTGCTCTTAAACACTGAGTCATCTCTCCAGGCCCCCCATATTTATACTTTGAAAAGATTCTCTGATTTGCTAGCTCACTTTGGTTGAGTCCATGTCTCTTCTGTCTGTAGTGATGTGAATGAACACATGGCAGGACAAATAGATGGTGGAGGCCAATTAGAAAACGGATGCTTTAGTTGAAAGGAGCTATATTGCTTTGCTGGAGGGCGGGTATGTTATAGAAGGCAATGAGTCTTCTGGGGGAGGAAAAGAAGCTAAGTCAATAATATGATGGGTTGAACATGACAGGAAATGAAGAAGCAAATATATCTTGTAGACCCCCTTTGGCACAAATGATGGGATGGATGGGTGGATGGATGGATGTAATACCACTCATTGAAATGAATTGACCAGTCAGCAATATTCCAGAGTTGCCACAAAGAGTTGTGTGAGTTCTGTACTATGCAGGAACATCTGGCTAAAAGGCAAAAGCTGAGCTCAAGAGTCAGTCTGGGCTCTGCCTGCCAAGTCAGATAAGATACCAGTATAAATCCATGGTTGGAGGAACACCTAATACTGTGCAAAAAAGAGCTATCTGTGAGGTTACCCCTTGCAACCAGCATTATGGACATGCTGGCACCCTGCAGGTTAGGGGAGGATGGAGGCTAACAGTGGTAAGGCCAGGATCATGGAACCTGGATGGTAAAGGCAGGGTCTGCAGAGGGCGGTGAAAAACTGCATGTGTGCAATGAACACCAAGCTCAGTTTGTTTATCCTGCAGTACTGTCTCTGGCCTTTCCTGGACTCCTGACTCCTGGGAGGATCCTGCCTGTGGCTCACCCTTCCTGTTATTTGATTCTTTTGTTGGATGCCTTTGATGGAAGTAGATGTGGAAATCCAAACTGTCAGAGAGCAGAGCTGCTTAAGAACTGTTTAACTCCATCCTCGTACCACGGATGTAGGAGTGGACACTGAGGCTGGGCAATGGAATATTTTGTTCCCATGTTCCCACACTGGGACCTGATGCATAGTTTCCTGACTCCCTTCATCATCCTGATCTTTCCTCTAACCAGAAATTGTCTGTGCTTTCATCAGCAGTAGAACACACTCAGAAGGCCAAGACATTAACTCGTTCACCTGGATTTGACCTTCTGCTTGTCTTTCTTTGGTGTGTGATCTTGGGAAAGTACTTAATCTCTCTGAGTTTCACTGGCCCCACTCCTATAAGCTGTAGATCAAAACTCTGACCATGAAGCGGGGCTGTGAGGATTAATATGAGGACACCGAGCAGCACCTGCTATTCAGATCTTATTTTCCATTTATGTTGCCTTCCACAGTCCCTGAATCGCCTCTCTCCTTTCTCTGTTCCTGAAAGTTTGGCAGAGATCAACAGAAAATTTTATATCTTGTAAGTTCTTTGTACAGCACAGTATAAATTCACCTCATCAAATAAACCTATTCTTGAGAAATAACTACCAACCTTAACTTGGGTTTCAAATTCCTTAGATGCAAATGACAGTTAAAACCTGGCCCCCAAGGCCACCTCCTTCCCTCCATGGTGTCTCCAATTGGTCTTGGGAACCTTCCACTGAAACCAGAAGCAAAAAGAACCAGAGTTTTCTGCAAAAAGCACAATATAAAAGTTAGTTTTGAAGAATATGAGGGTGAGGACTCACAAAATAAGCTATCACAAGAAGGTTTTCTTTTTTTCTTTCAAAGTGATTTCTGATGGCACAGTTACTTTCATTTTTTTCCCTGGCTTTGGGAGGATGACAAATAGTAGTCTTATTTTAAATATCTATTGTTACTCCTGAGGCTTTATTCCAAGTAGAAAAGATTGTTTTGCACATTTCTCATGGATAAGTGGAAGCAGTATTCTTGTTGCAAATGATTCATCTGGGATAAATGATATATAAGCAAGACTGTCTGCTTTGAACGTGGTTGGGAAGGCATTATTTCAGAAGAGCTTTTCATTCCTCTGTCAGCTAATGAGAAAAATCGTGCTCCAAATAGCAGGGGTGCTCCAGGTTGGAGACTTTAGCAAGTTTTTCACTCTAGTCAACATCAAAGAAGGCATTTCTTTCATTTCTGATTGAGGCCAGTTGCTTTCTCATGGTGGTGACATGGCAATAGGTTGATTCAGTCTCAGGCCTTATTTTGCCAATGTGATATGGCTGACAGAGCAAGCACCCTGGAAGCTCCCAGCCAAGCCGAGAAGAGTAGGCTATGTATCTAGGGTATCTTTGGTTTTAGGAGACAGTGCCTATCAGGGTCATACAACTGCAGAGTCAATGCTTGCAAAGCCCTGAGAGTGGTTGCCTCCTTACAGTTTGTACTCTGGGTACTCCTGTCTCACTAGACTGGGCCCTGGAAGTGAGTTAGAGTCAGGGCTCTAGTGCTTATTGGTAGTATATCATTAGGGAATTAGACTTAGGCTAGGGTTGTTAACAGAAAAATTCTGATAAGGATGGCTTATATCTCTGTCATTTAAAGCCTGGAGCAAAACAGGCAAGGGCTGGCATAGTGCCCCCAATTCCATAAAGTCACCAGGGCCTGGGTTCCTTCCAGTGCTCTGTTCCACCATCCCTTGGATTTCAACTTCATGATCCAAAATGGCAGCATCTATGACCTGAGGTGAGACATTTCCATGCCAGGCAGAGCAATGGAGTACATGAATCATGTGCTGCTGATTTTTAAAAAGATAATCAAATCTTAATTATAAGAAAATGTAAATTGGGGGCTGGAGAGGTGGTTCAGTGGTTAACAGCACTGGCTGCTCTTGCAGAGGAGCTGGGTTCAGTTCTCCTTTACCCACATAGCCACTAATGATCGATTCTAGGGGATCTGATGCCCTCTTCTGTCCTCTGCAGGTATTGCACATATGTGGTGCACTTACATGCAGACAAAACATCATATGCGTAAAATAAATAAATAAAATTTTAGAAAGAAAATACAGATCAGATTTAAAAGCCAACAATATGAAAATAAAACATGTGTTTGAGGGTTTTAAATCACCTGTAATTCTTATTTTCATCAGTTCTATTCCTACTTCCTAATTGGAACGGAGATCATTTTATATGACCTGAAGAGAAAACAGAGTATCTAATTCCATATATTCAAATTTATTGCAAATATTGGTGATACAGCCATGGTCTTTCTCTCCACAATTGAAGATGTTTCTAGAAGGAAGGAAAGTATTCAGTATTAGACTTTGAAGGAAAGCAATGTTGTTATGCTTCCTCCTGAGATTCTCCAACAACCACAGGCTGGGGAATGAGATAATTATTTAGAGTAGGGTGAGAGATGCTGGTGGTATAGCCTTTCCACCCTGCACTCCCTACATGAGCAGTTCTGAGAACCATACCCTAAGTTTTGCTTGTGGAACTAGTAGGTTCCATTGCTTGTGTACTTGGAAGAAGCTGTCAAACAGACTGGATGGAGAGAAGTAGAAACACAGTTCAAACCAAAACAACAGCTTCCCTCTTTCCCTGAAACATGTCCTTTGAGTATAGAAGGAAAACACAGAAATAGGACTAAGGACCATTGTCACAGAGCAGTTCAAAGTACCTGAGCTGCTCTAGGCCCTGTCTTCTGAACCCCAATCTTTCGGTTTTCTTTCTAATCGTGTTGCCGATGGTCCATGCCTCCCATTGAATCTCTTCTGTTGAAGTTAGTGAGAGTTTCTTTCTGTTGTGTATAGCTGAGAACCCTAGTGAGCAGAAGCAGGAATTCAGTTTTCTACCTAGAGATTTGGGTTATGCAGATTGGTCTCCAGCTTTGCTAATTCCTATGTCTTCTTCTTCAGCATCTCTTACATGAGACTACTAATGCCTCTACCCAAAGATTTAGTCCTGGTGTGTTTCCAAACCAGCACTAAAGCACAATATGATGAGTTCTATTTTCTACTGGTCAGGGATGTGTGTTAGAATTATGTCATACCTTTTATATCCGTGTTTTAGTGTCTAATAGGTTTTTTTCTGTCCTCAAGACTAAGCCAGTGAGATGGTATGTGGGCTGTATGCAGGGTCCCAGAGATGTCTGAGGAACCAGGCTGATGAATGGCTTACAAGCACCATTGCAAGGAAGGAAATGGTCAGGTATCACAAACACTTCCCAGAACAAAGGGTCTTTGCCATATCCCTCTATGTCATCTCCCTTTTACTACAAGCTACATCTGACCCATGGTAGGTCAGTGAGTACAGTATAAAAGGACGAAAAAGTAGTGCCAGGCAGCAGCACTGAGATTTATGATGGCAGAAACCAAAGGAAGAGACAAGATGGCATCACAGAAATAGAGAGGGGAAGTAAGCAAGAAAGTTTATGGAGCTGAGAGTTCAGAGAGCTTAGGTTCAGTTCCCCTTCCCTTAGGCACTGTTCAGTCCAGGCTAGCTTGGAACTCACTATACAGCCCATGCTGACCTCAATCTTGAGATCCTCTGTGCTAGATAGCTTCAGTTGTCAACTTGACACACTTGGGAAGAGGGAGCCTGAACTGAAGCATTTCTTCCATTGGATTGGCCTGTGACCATGTCTGCCAGGCATTTTCTTAATTGATAATTAATGTGGAAGGACCCAGCCCATTGTGGGTGGTGCCACACCTGGGCAGATGGTCCTAGGTTATGTAAGAGAGCAGGCTGAGCACAGACCAGAGGAGCAAGATAGTAAGCAGCTTTCCTCTATGGTCTGTGCTCTAAGTTCCAACCCTGCCTTCCCTCAAGGATGAACTGTAATTGGGATGTGTAAGCCAAATAACCCTTTTCCTTCCCAAGTTTGTTTTTGTCAATGTTTTATCACAGTAATAGAAAACTAACTAGGACATCTTCTTGTTTCAGCCTCCTATGTCCTGGGATTACCAGGATTTACTCTACCGTGCTCAGTTTGAGAGGTTGGATTCTTAAAGGTGCTAACCAAGGCTGTCACTAGGATGATTTCTGGTTTTCTATAATACTCCCCTCCCATGAGAGTCCTCTGTTAATTATATCTCTTTTAATCAGAGTCAACCCCAGGAAAACCAAAAGCTATCATATCTGCCTTTCACTGCCCCCCTCAACTACCTGACAGTTTGGTCTGGCCAGCCAGGAGGACCTTCTGCTCCAGTCCTTCCTCTTGAGTACTGGTCACTTCCCCTGTCCTGATTCTTAAACCAGGGGACCTGGGACTCTCATGACCTCCTGTGTTCTTCCATGTTCTTCTCCCTAAAACTAGGGACTCAAGGTGCTGCCATTGAGGTCAGGCTTTCTGCATGATGACTTGGTCAATAAAAATGATAACAATATCTAGCATGTATCAGATATTTGAAAGTTCTTAGGAAAACAATGGATTTTTGTGACAAGTTCATCCCAACCCTACAAATTGAACCTTTCTATTCTGTCATGGACTGCTGGTTCCTAGGCTCATCCAATATTTATACAGATGCTTAAGACTCTACATTTCACAGATTTCACTGAGAGTAGGAGTGGCCAAGGAATGTGAATGGGAGTTGCTGAGTAAGCATTTGGGAATGGTCCTTGATGCTGGTAAGATGCTTTCTACCACCCTGTCCTTTCCTTCTTCTTGGATGAAATGCCATGTCAGTCTGATACCCAGAGGGCATCTTGTAACCAGGAAGCAACCTTAGGATGGAAGTCATGCAAGGAACCCAAAGCAACTTATAGAAGGAAGAGTTTATTTTGACTTACAGTTCCAGAGGGACAATACATAATGGCAGAGGAGGCGTGGACCAAGCAGCGGGTGTGATGGCAGGAGAAAGAAACTGAAAGATAAGGTTTTCAATGCAAACATGTGCAGGGGGAGAGAGAGAGAGAGAGAGAGAGAGAGAGAGAGAGAGAGAGAGAAACTAGAAGTGGATGAGGCTATGAACTCTCAAAACCCATCCCCAGTGACACACTTCCTCCAGCAAGGCTACACCTCTTAAAGATCATGATTTATCCAAACAGCACCACCAAGTGGGAACCAACTGTCAAGTACTTGAGCCTATGGGGGAACATTCATCATTCAAACAATCACACCACATGCATGGGATGGTCGCATAGACTACAGAAGAAGCCTATGCTCCTGGAACTGCTGCACTGTCTCTCCAGACTCCTACAAAGGGGAAGTAAATGTCTAGCTTCTTAAAGCCAAGGCTATTTGGAAGTTACAGTTTATGCAAAGTAATTTAACCCTGATTGATTTAATTATTATCCCATAAGGTAATGGTTGGTGTTCATTGAATACCTTTGAGTCTCACCATATTTCCTAGTCTCCCTTGCAGGTGGATTGGCCTGACCAATGGGCTCCAAGCAGAAATGACACTTTTGAGTTGAGGTACTTAACAGTCAGGCACTTTTCCCTGCCCTCTCTTCTTTGCTATAATAACACTGGATGTCAAATGATGAGATGGTGATGTAACAAGACAGAAGAATGGGGTGCCTAAGTCAGTGAGTGTACTGGGACTTCCCTTGAACTGACTTCACTTGACACCAGGTGTCTTAGTTTGCATTTCTATCACTGTAATAAAAGCAGTGACCAAAACCAACTTGGGGAGAAAAGGGTTTATTTGGTTTATAGATCACAGTTGATCACCAAGGGAAACCAAAGCAGGAGCTCAGTGGGCAGGAGCCTAGAGGTAGGAGCTGAAACACCATGGATGAATGCTGCTTGTTGAGTTGCTTCTCCCACCTATGCTCAGCCTGCTTTCTTATACAACACAGGACCACCTGCCCAGGGGTGGCACCACCCACAGTGGGCTGGACCTTCCCACATCACTCAACAATCAAAAAAACAAAACAAAACAAAACAAAAAACCAATGCTCCCACAGACATGGGCACAGGCCAATTCAATGGAAGAAATTCCTCAATTGAGGCTCCTCTACCCAGGTGTGTTAAGTCGACAACTGAAGCTATCCAGCACACCAGGTGAAAAAAATTAACTTTTGTTTTGCTAAGTCCTCAAATCTCAGGTTGTTACTATACAGCACAGCCTATTATATTCTGACTAATAGACCCCATTTTAAAGATGGAAGGATTAAATCTATTGGAAATTGTGTAATGTGCTAATCAAGGAGCTGCTAAGTGACCAAGTCTTTCTGACTCTCTGTAGCTGAGCTCTATGGTCTCACGTTTTCCTTAGTATTGGTAGTATTGGAGACCACTCAGAATCACTGGCTTTGCTAACTCTATTTGCTTCCATCCAGCTCCTTCCTTCCTTCCCTTTATTCTCTCTTTTGAACAGACAGAAAATTGAAAAGCTCACATCTTAATCTATTATGTGAAAAATCACAGAATTACTTTTAATGCTACAATTCTTTCCTGCAATTTATTTTGAGTCTTGGCTGGTCGAGTGGCTATTACTGAAAGTGGCTACTTAGCACCTGGCTCCTATTTGACTTTGGTTAAACAAACTCCAAAATTCATTTTCATCACTGAATTTCCTTTGTTGAACCAGCTTGGGGTGAGGGGGAGATATGGCCATAATCGTACTATGTCTGAATGATTTAGCTTTGGGCTTGGCATAACTTGTTCCTAAGAAAAACTCACATATTCAAGAATTATTATTATATTACTGGGATGGTGACAGATGTAGAAAATGCAAAAGGACTTTATGGCACTTTTAAAGGAAAGCTAAGTAATGAAATAAATGTAAAATAAGCACAGGGAGAATCAGTGTGCAGAGATACCGTGGTGGTATAGATGACAAAGCTGTTTTGCCCATTTGGAGAGGTTCTGACTCCCACATAAATGGGTTTTAGCTATGTGACTGGAAAAGTTGCTGAATACTGAGTGTTGAAGCATTTCCTGTAAATCAAACTCTCTTCCCTCCATTGCAACTGTTTCAGTTGTTCTATAGAACACCAACCTGTTGTTCCGTGAGGGGAAGAGACCTGCCTGGAGCCATGTATCTAGAATTCTCATTCGGTTCTTCCAACTCTAGAACTTGAAATCTTCCCTAGCATCCTTCCAATAAGGCAAACCTCCCTTGACTCCTTGTAAGATGAGTGCTCTTAGTCCAGTCCTCCGCACTCCATCCAGCATGGGCTTCTCAGAAATCCCAGTCTCAAGGCCTTTCCACCCACTGAGTCTCATTCTTCGTTCCCGAAACAGGAGCTGTCTTGTAAATAGAGTCTAGCCTTGCTTCCTGGCCGCTGGTGGAACAAGGGCATTTCCAGTGCATATTCTTTCCCACTCTGCTAAAAAATAGTGTTTATACTTGGTCCTTCTCTAAGTATGACAACGTCTATTCTTAAGTCCAGTGGAACTGGCTAGGCTTTCCTAGCCTTGGGCGGGCTTTGGGCGGGCTTTGGGGGGGCTTTGGGGGGGGGGGGCGCATAAAGTCTGCACTCTGGCGCCATCTACTGGTACTGCTTTAAGTTCAAGAACTTCTGGTGAAGACTTGTATTCACTAATGCATTGGATGAATTTTGCCACTTCATTAGATTGTTTTTTAATCCATGAACTAGAGGACAAACAAGTGGTAAAGAGTTATATACATTATTTCGCTTTGAAGAGACAAGTGTCTTCTCTGTCCTGATTTTCCCACTCCACCACATATGACATTCTTTCATCTAAAAATACTATTTTGTTTTCATATAGACATCAGGGAATGGGGCACACCACAGCACACCTGAGCAAACAGAGGGTCTGGCTGACTTGGAGCATAAGGAAAAACATTAAGTTTTGAGCTTGTTGCTGTGATTCCACAGTGAGCACCGAATCCCACTTAAGACTCATGAGGACATCTTCAAAAGGATGCTCAGACTTGCCCTGGTGTCTAGAGAGCATGCTGCTTCTATGAGACTTTGTACAGGAATAACTCACACTCGGATACCCAAACCTGTCAGATAAAAACCAAGCCTTGACTCCAGACCCCTAGACAAGTTGAAACAGTGAGCTTTACTCATCCAGTTTCAAAATATAGTCAGTTCTCCTTACAAAATGCAGCCAAGCTGCTCTGAAGGGTTGCATTGTTTGATCTATTAGGAAGACTCCTAACTCCTTCCAGGCCTCCACCAATCTGCTTGAAGTTCAATGGCTTAGCAGACAGTGGTTTGTTGTTGATGCTGTTGTTGTTTTAATCTGAAATGGGATCTCAAAGAGCAAAGCATAAAGCCTAGAGAAGGATAGAAGAGACCTCTGGATTTCCCCAATCTCATGTGCTAAGAAAGACAACTTTGTAGTCTTTGGAAACCCATTATGTATTGAGTACCACTCAGGAGTGTGATATTGCTGAGCCATTGAATCTTACATTTCTAATGCTTTTGTTCTTGTTACAGTTTGAATATGGCTTGTCATCCACAGGCTCACACATTTGAACACATGATCCCTAGCTAGCAGTGCTGTTTTGGGAGGATATCGAACCTTTGGGGTAGGAGGTCTGCCAGAAAAGGTGACTCTCTGGGTGTCCTATTTTCCTTTTGGTTGCCGTGACAATATACCCTGATCAAAAGGCAACTGAGGGGAGGAAGGGTTTGTTTAACTTACAATTGGAGGTGTCAGTCCATCATTGAGGGGGAGTTAAGGCAGGAACTCAGGCAGCTAGTCACCCCACATCCACAGTCAAGAGCTGGGAGAAATGAGCACATCCTTGCTGCCGGCTTGATTTCTCTTATTTTACTTCTTCCTGTGTGGCATAGTTCAGTAATCTCTGCATAGGACACAGTGCTGCCTACAATGTGCTGGGTCTTCCTACTTCAATTAACAATCAAGACAGTCCCTCACAGACATGCCCACAGGCCAACCTATCTAGGTAATTCCTCAGTTAAGATTATCTTCCATGTGATCTAGGTGTGGCAAGTTGACATTTAAAACTAACCATCCTACTGCAGGTGGGCCTCTGGAAACTGGAGTCATGGTGGACAGAGCTGCCCCAGTTACTGTGATGGACTATGAGCTATTGCTGGGTGGCTTGAACAAAACCAGAGAGTTTATTGGGCTTACCTACATAGCAGTGAGTGAGGGTTTACTTACAAGGAATGTGGGTGCTCCTCTCCAAGACTGCTCGGGAAAATCTCCATCCAGGTATGGATTGTGACTTCCCAGCAGTGGTACAACAGCCATACAAAATGCCGAGAGCCAC
This sequence comes from Nannospalax galili, assembly GCF_000622305.1. Classification (NCBI taxonomy): domain Eukaryota; kingdom Metazoa; phylum Chordata; class Mammalia; order Rodentia; family Spalacidae; genus Nannospalax; species Nannospalax galili. The sequence goes on along the minus strand of NW_008341417.1, from coordinate 1,280,739 downwards.
TCCCTATGGCTTCCTCTGTTTATATCCCTTAGTCCCTCCCCCTCATGCAACTACTGCTAACTAGTTGGTTGGGAGGCGTGACTGACTTAACCTGCCCCTCCCTTCTTGTGTGAAGGTCAACAGCCAATAAGTTTATGATGATCCTAGGCAAGCGGGTGCAGCAAAGCTTGGGAAGAAGAAGACTATCCATAGCTTGCCGATTGCAACATGAGCCAAAGTAAACCTCTCCAAAGTAACCATCTCTTTTGTAGAGGGGACTTGATGCAGTGATTGAGAACTTAACCTCAGGTCAAAGCCTGCTCCTGTCCCTTATAGTCAGTTCTAGAGCACTAGCCTTTTCTATAGTCATACTGCCTGCTTCCTCATCAGGACTGAGTCTATAAGGTTTACACAAGGAAATGCAAATGGCTCTGGCACAAGAGCTACATAAATAGCTAATAGCTCCAGCCAGGGATTTGAGGTTATATAGTAACGTGATATAGTGTGATCTTCAGAAAAAGCCCAGGTTTCTTTGCTCTCTGTCATCTAACTTTTGGGGTTCTTGAAGACTTGGGGATTTGAGCACTATATTTGGTCATAGACTATTAGACTGCATCCCTGGAATCCCTGATCAGCTCCTGAGAGAACTGTAAGTTCTAATCACACTGATTTTATTGCTACTTCTAGCACATGCCTGATGAAGACAGGCACCTACCATGGCAGGCCTGACTAGTTCCTTCAGGTCTCATCTGAAATGTCACTTCCTAGGGAAGCCTTCTCTAGTGACCAGGCCAAGTTAATACCCTCAGAAAGTTCTGTTAGTGCCTTCGCTATGTCTGCAATGACAGTGCTTAATGCATCTCTGCAATAATTTGCAAAGTGGCAAGCTTTGCAAATCATCTTTTCCTTATTTTCCTTGTCTGACAATAAGTGAATTCAACTTTATCCATTTGGTCCACAAATAGTTGAGGCTTGACTGTGGGAACTGAATCCTGTTTACCTTGGTCCCTGATTGCCTCTCTCACTAGAATAGTACCATCCTATTTTACTGTCTAATTCTTACTTGTTCCTTTTAAGATATAAGCCCAAGTAACCTCCCCAGTAAGGAGGAGGAGTTGCTGAACTCCAGTACATAGGCATTTGTTCTCATTTGTAATTATTGCTATTACAGCATATTGAATGCCACCAGAATTTTAATAGTAGTATTGATATCTACATTGCTTCTTTCCTCCAGGGTTTGCCTCTTGCCTGGAAAAGAGGAAGCACTCCAAACACAGCGTGAAAGGGTAGAATTAACACCATCTTCTGAGGGAGTGATGAGAATTCAATCTCATATTAGTGTCTCCATTAGCTTTCTCATTGCTGTGACCCAATACCTGATGAGAAGCAATGTAAGGGAAAAAAAGGTTTATTTTGACTCAGAGTCTGAGGGGATATAGTCTAACATGGTGGGGAAGGCATGGTCACAGGAGTGAGATGCCTGGTCACATTGTGTCCACAGTTAAGAAGCAAAGGAAGATGAATGTTGTCATCTGGTTTCCTCCTTTTACCTTTTCTTTTTTAATTTCTTTGGAGACAGGGTCTCCCTGTAGCTCCAGCTGGCCTGGAACTCACAGCAGAGATCTTCCTACCTCTGCCTCCCAAGTGCTAGGACTAAAGACATGTGCCACCATGCCCAGCTCCTTTTAACTTTTTTATTCAGTCTGTGAGTTCAGCCCATGGGATGGTGCTGCTGATGCTCATGGTGGATCTTCTCTCCTCAGCTAAACCTCTCTGGAAATACCTTCAAAGCCATACCCAGAGGTATGTCTCCTAGATGATTTCAAATGCAGTCAAGTTGACTATGAAGATTAGCCATTACAGTATCCTAAAATGGAAAGATTGTAAGACTATTTGTACCAGGAATTAGCCACCCCATTTTCTCCTAGAAATGTCTCAAGTCATAAAACAGGTATCAGTCTACTCTGGTGTTCTATACTTGTAATGCTGAACTTACCATTTACTTCCTTTAAAAGTATTTACTTTTAAACAGGCATGGTGGTACATGCCTTTAATCCCAACACTTGGGAGGCAGAGGCAGGTGGATCTTTGTGAATTCAAGGCCAGTCTGGTCTACATAGTGAGTTCCAGGACAGCTGAGGCTACAGTGAGACCCTGCCTCAAAAAAACAAAAAAAAAAATTTACTGTTATTTTATGTGTGAGTGTTTGCCTGCATGTATGTATGTGCACCATGTGTGTGCACCATCCACAGAGGCCAGAAGAGGGCATTGTATCCACCAGAACTGAAGTTACAGATGGTCGTGATACTGGGAACCAAATCCAGGTCCTCTGCAAGAGCAGTAAGTGCTCTTAATTGCTAAACCATATCTCCAGGCCCCATCATTCACTTCTTGTACTTAAAGCCAGGTTTCATTATCAGGAATTTTCAGGGACTTTTCTTGAATCCTGGATCCCAGGTATCACAAGCTTTGATTCATTCTGAAGGGGAAAAATATCATCGTAATTTAGCCAGTCCTCAGAATTCAGTCATGATAATAGTTGTCTCATTCTCTCTTCCTTTTTTACTACTTCGGCAATTGACTTGTGGAAATACTGATGCAGATGTTGATAATGATGCCATGAAATGATCAGGTGATTGGAGGAAAATACAGACCAGAAGTAGGTGGTGTTCAAAAAGCTTGTCTAAAGAATAATCACCTCTCTGCCTTAAGTGGCCTGAATGAGTCCATTTTTAACAGTAAACATCCTAACAGCAACTTTTTTAGTTTCATTTCCTGTTACTGTGATAAAATACCTTGACAAAGCAACTTAATGGAGAAATTCTAATTCTAGGTTACAGTCCATCATTGTAGGGAATTCAAGGCAGCAGGAACTTGAAACATCTGGTTACATTGAATCCAGCATCAAGAGCAAAGAGCTATGAATTAATGCCTGCATGCTAGTACTCCATTCTTAAACAGTTCAGAATCTCCTGCCTAGGAATGGTGCCACCCAAAGTGGGTGGATCTTCCCACCTCAATTAATGCAATCAAGATAATTGCTCATAGACATGCCCACCGGCCAACCTGATGGGGACTCAATCTTGCATTGAGATGCCCTTCCCAAGTAATTCAAGATTTGTGTCAAGTTGACAATAAAACTAACCAACCCAGCAACCAAACACAGCTCTTTCTACAGAAATTTTTACATTTTACATCATTTAATACAACTGTCCTAGGCATTTGCCATCAGAGAAGAATGATCCACCAGCTCACTAAAAGAGACCAAAATGTAGATGGTAAATTCTGACTCAGTTTTAGAAGGGCAGTATCTTACCTACAAACTTTTGAGAACTACAACAATCACCAAAATAGATAGGCTCCTGTGCTATAGACTTTTTCTGTTTGACCCTCCTGTATCTATTTCCTCTTAGATTCTGATTTTTATTTGAAGGTCTCTTTCTTCCTACCTCCCCTTCTGGCAATGTGGCTTGAAGAGACTCTACATCTTGGTTTCAGAGGTAGGCAATTGTTCTACATTGAAGACCTACATTTAAGGCAAATGGTATCACCCCCTCAACACATACACACACATACTGATGATGGATATGAGATCTAATGAGACTAGTGAAATAATACTGGGAGCCCTTGAGGAACCATCTTACTCCTGTAGACAGAGCTGCTGCTAGGCACTGCCACCTGATGACTGAGGCTGAAGCTGACCTTTCCTATAGCAAGAGCAGCGCAGAGAGAAACCAGCCCGATGATACCATTTGAGCCTTGAATATAGCTAGATCTACAGCTGCTTCTACCAATGGCTTTTCAATGAAATGTCTCTTTTCTGTTCTGTATAGTTATAGAGTTCTAGTGATACATTTATGCTTTGCCAGTACTAGGCTTGACCCCTTTCCACATATTAGCTTACTTAATCTTTACAACAACTCAATAGGAATAAGTACTATTTTCTTTGTTTCATAGATAACGAAACTGAGGTTTAGCACAGCTAAATGTCTTTCCAATGACAGCCTTGGTTTGATATTAAGATTCAGCTCTAGTTGCTGCACTGCTTCCTGGGCATGGGATGTGACTAGAGAAATAGCATGTCCGTGTCAGTATTCCAGACCCTCATTTCTTTCTTTTCCTCCACAACACTCCTAACCCATTGTCTCTCCTCTCTCTGCCCCTATACTTTGACTTCAAGATTCCAAGAAGTAGACATTAGCCCCTGTATTCAGTAAGTTCACTCTGTCTAGAGTACAGTCATTCCTTTGCTGAAGGCAGGGGCCTGGCTGAGGTGACCACTGTCTACTCCGTCTGGCCACCATGCTGTGGAAACCATGGCCCTTGCTTGGGTGCTGGAAATTATTTTTCTTTTCAGATGCTCAATCATTCTTAGGTGCTTCTCTGGCAGCATCCAGGGCAGCCCAGGCTGATAGGCACCCTGCTTGGACTTGGCATTTCATTGCTTGGGCATTTGTATGCAGCTAGTTGTGTTTGAAATCCTTCCTCTTTCTGACTTCACTTCCTGAATATGCTGACAGGCTTATGAGCCAAACCAAACAGGTTCACAATGCTGTGCCTGGAGAATATTCCCCTGTGAGTGCAGCTGGGGAAACAAAACTTTTCTCCAGCCTGCAGAGAGGACCCGCCAGCCCTTATATGACTAAGACACAGGCCCTCGGAGACCTCGTTGAATCTTAATGGGAAATGGATTCATCTCAGCTATGGTGGTGGTGGGGGTGGTGTATGTATTCATGATCACTTCTTCCTAAATTAGCAAGCCTACACTGAAAAATGGTTAATGATTAGTTGCCTGCTATATACAGGTGCTTTCTATAAATGATCTTCTCAACAGCCTTTTGTGGAAGTTATGGTTGGTTTCATTTTCACAAAAGAAGGAATTGAGGCTTAGCAAGACTAAAGGACTTGTTACCTGCTCCTCAGCCACAAGCAGCAGTGGCCAGACCTAATTCAGGAGTGCTTAACTCCAAAAACTGTAAACCACTAGTCCGACCTGAGTTCTCTCCCCTAATTCATGATGCTTTGGTTCTTTAACCATCCAGCAGAAGAGTGAAAAACAGTGGGAGGGGCAGAGGTCCTGCTATCTTCCTAGCTCTGTGAAGTTTGGCAAGTTTGTTTTCATCTCTGAATCTTAATTTTTTTTGTATACAAAAATGGAATGATAACAGTGCCTGTGTGGTAGAGAAGTTATGAGGGTCAGTTGAAGTAGAAATTTAGCTGATCATATCGCTCAGGAGCAAGGTCATATGGACACAGCAAGTTTTTTTGAAGTTTACTCAGATTCAGCTCAAGCTTCTACGAGTTACTTGTTTTATGGACTTGAGCAAGTTGTGAACCTTCATTTTCTCCTATGTAAAATGAAGCCCTAACATCCACCTGGTAAGTCCTCCCACAGTGCCTGATGAAAAGTAGCAATTTGCAAATTGGTATCTATTATGAATGTTATGTGAATGGAATTATAGAATACTGTGGCAGACACTGTGGGTTCTTACTAGAATTAGAATAGGCTTGATAATGCTTATACGGTAATAAGCAACCCTCAAATCTCAGTATTCAAAAACAACACATTCCGTTTTAATGTTCATGCAATTAATAAAGATCTACCACAGGTACCTTGAAGGAGGATGGTGGGGGGACTCTGATCTATATTATAGTATTTAGGGATCTATGTTGATGGGCACTCTTCTTTGCTTCCACAGCTGCTAAGACATGGAAAAGAGAATATGTTGAATCTTATGAGATTCAACAATGTTAATGGTTCTACCTGGCTTGAATAGCATTGGCTGACCCAAGTCAGAAAGCCTTTCAGGCCTTTCAAGGGGATAAAATAGGGGGAGTCAATGGTTAGTTCATCTCTTATTATGGAAGAGTCCATAGACACATAATTTGGGGACCTGAGAAGAAATCTATTGAGGCAAAAAAGGGAGCTTTCAGGAAAGAATTCGTAGGCTTCTGAAAGGAGAAACGTGAAAGTAAAGATTGCACACTGTTAGTAATTTTTATGTTTACCTGTGATGCCAGAAACCCCTACAGGTGAACTGAACCCACAGAAAAAGTATTGCTGGTGCACCGAGAATGGCAAAAGAAAAAGATGAGATTATTCTTGGGCCCATGACATTGCTGAGCTACTGTGTTTGGCATCCCTGAGGAAGTTTCATATTTGGATTTCTAATTTAAACTGTGTCTTCTGTTCTGGTCCCTGTAAACAGCCTAACCAGTATAAAGATCAATTGTATAACAGCTTGGTTACCTGTTCACTTTTATGTAAGGTTTGAGATAAGGTCAGTTCAAGTTCAGTCCAAGTCAGTCCTGGGATAAATCTATACATTCTGGAGATTAGCCATCAGTAGGATGTGATGGACAGATGGTGCTGAAGAGATTTGAGAAATATCCAAATTCTATCCAGGTGGCTCCTGAGTACCTGTAACCTATGGAGATAGTAACTTAATGACCTGATAATCCAATTTTCTGAAGCAATTATGAGTCAGCTCCCAGGCAATGACTTTAGTGTGCACACACGAAGGAAGTTTACATAGTAAGAAACTGTTAGGGCTTTTCAGCACTGGGTATTTGATTCCTTCTAAAGAGGGAGAGTTTGCAGCAGGGCAAGAAGAGTTCATTAGACACTGCTGCTGCATGAACCCAACCTCCCGGGAGACTATCTGATTACCTTTGCTCAGATGCTGTGCACATCAAAGAACATTCTGATGACTTATTCAGCTCCTCAGGGTCCTATATGCAGAAGTAGGGGTATGTACTGGGTGAAGGATCCAAGGTCACTGGAGTATCTGATTCTTGGAACAAAACAGAAAAAGAATATGGTTGCTGATGCCCATGATAGAATTGTATTCCCATCAGTGATTGGACATGTGACTTCAACAGAGACACTCAAAGTTCACTGGGAGCCTTGGCTTCCATTTTCATGAAAGAGAGCTACCATCAGTGAACACTCAGATGAATGAAGAAAATGTAAGGACGCTGAAGTGTTTGGGAATTACTGAGTATAAATCTCACTTAATTTCTCCAATCTCCCCTCTGCTTACCCCACTCCAGACCCATACTCTGTCACAGTCCTACAGAGCACTGAAGTCTTCCATAGCTCACCATCAAGCCGGACCTCTAGTCTGGACTTGTCTAACCCCACTGTCCTGCTTTCTACCTGTTCCGCTCTTAGTTATCTAAAAATCCTTAGCTCACCTATGTATTCTTGGAGGCCCTCTTTGCTCTCCACCCAATTTAGATCGTCTTTCTCTGTGCTAGTATCCAATTCTTCACTGAATTGGTCAATGTGTAGTCAAACTTGCCTGCTTTCTTCTTTATGATTTCCTTCCTAGATTCTAAACTCCCTAAACAGGCCTCCTTCAATTTCCCCCTCTACTGCTTTCCATGCCTCACACAGAATAGGCATGCAATATTTCTTGTTGAAGAAAATGAGTGTTATGGGAATGACGGTAAGGTATTCAGTTTGTGCAACATAAAGTGTTGGCCTCTTTGCTAATATATCAGAGAGTTTGTTTAGTTTTGGGTCAGTTAATCTCACTGAGTTTGATCAGTTCTAGGTGACTAGACAGTCAGGCTTGTGTTTTGCAGCTCTGAGGACTCACTCGGAGCTCTCACCCTGGTGACCTGGCCTAGGTACTACCGCTCTGTTCTTTTATGTCTATTTGAGCTTCCTGACACCAGAACGTTTTGTAAGAAAACTGTCTTTTCAAGATGTTGAATTGACATAGGACAGAGGAAAACAAGTGTGGGGAAAGCAACAGCTGCAAAGAGCTTCTTGATAGCCCTCTCTAGGTCTAATGGGTGTCATGATTAAAGAACGAGAAATGTGTGTGATATAGCTTACACCAAGCCATCTTCTTCCTACTTCTCCCCCAACTCTTGGACTGCCTTAAACAGCACAGACATTCAAAATTAAACTCAAACCTCTTTTTATTATTTTCTGTACTTAGCCTCCTCCCCATCCAATATATCATTGCAGTGTGACTCTTTCCAACATTGACTGTGCCATGTTCTGCTTCAAATCCCTCTGCATTTCTCCATCACCTGTACAATAATGTGGAATAGGTGCCATTGTACAAGCTGAGCCATAATTTACTCCTTTGTTTCATCCCCCCTGCTTTCCTTTGCAAACTTTCCTTTCCAGCCTCTTCAAACAGCTCCCAAGTCCCTTAACACATGGCACTTTCTCATGTTGCTACCATGTTTTACATCCACATTGATCTGCTGGGTGGGTCCCACTGGCTCTGCTTAAATGTCACTCCTGTGAAATATTGTCTTAGAATGGGTTCTTTTCCCCTCAGTTCTTTCTTATAGCTTGTGTCTCAGGCCACAGGAATAGTCTCTGCTTTCTTTCTTCCTTCCCCCCTCTCCAGAGTGAGTTCCTTGATAATAAAGATCATAGTCTACTGGTCTTTGCACTCCATAGGCTGGTATGACCGGAAGGAGACCCAGACTCAAGGGAATGCCTTATTTTGGGATGCCCAAAAGTCCAAAGCTAAATAGGTGTGTGTTTTCCATCAGAGGTAGGAAGGAGTATTTTTACTTCTGTAGGCTTTTGAGACTAATTGACTCACAAAAAGTGGGCGGTAGAAGCAAGGGACAGGGAGGATGGGAAGGCATTGCCTTTTTCCCTCTGTTCAATCAATCTGATTCTTCCTTAACAACAAAGAACATGATCAGCACAATCCCTGTCTCAGCAAGCAAACATTGAGAACTGACTTATATACCCCAGCAACTCATTTAACTTTAGAAAGTCTCCTTTGTTATTACTAATGAAGTTAGTTGCTTTTAGGAAAGTCACACCTTGAACTATGGCTTCTGTGTCCTTGATCCTTCCCAACCTCTAGTGCCGAGCATAACGTTGCAGGCAGACTCATTGTATATAAGAGGATGCCCATGTGCACTAGTGAAGGTAGGAAGGGATGCTCTGTGTGGCTAGAAGTATGACTAAGTTAACAGCAAGTTTCTTTAAGGGACACTGTGAAAAGGAGGTTTCAGAACTTTGTTACAGAACAGATTTAACTTTTTGCAGAGGGATGTCTTTTATCCATCTGGGATATGAACTATGACATGGATGAAGTGTATTTCTGTAGAAGAAATCAAGGCCCAGAACTAGGTTGGAGGAGGATTCAAGTTCACTTGTCTACTCAATCATTAACATTTTATTTTATGAACATCCACTATGTGCCAGGCACTGCACTAGGAGTCCAGGGATCATTTGATTAACAAAATAGAGTTCTGGCTGGGACACACACAGGTAAGTGAACACAGATGCTCACAATTGAAAAGTGTTACCATAGAAATTTTGATAAAATGTAATGAGGCTCAGAGGGGAATTATTCCTGCCACATGAACATGGAGCTATCAAGAAAAGCTTTATAGAGCAGGCACCTCTTATGCCAAGTAGAGTTCTAGTTACTTTTTCTGTTGCTGTGATAAACTCTCTGATCAAGAACAACTTAGGGGAGGAAAGTGTGTATTTCAGCTTAAACTTCCAGGTCCCAATCCATCATTGATGGAGGTCAGGACAGGAACTGAAGCAGAAACCATGAAGGAATGCTGTTTGCTGTTTGGTAACCTGGGTCCTCTACAAGTGCTCTAACCATGAGCTGTCATTCCAGCCCCCTTGGCTAGCTTTCTTATACACCCCAGGATCAACCACCTGCCTAGAAAAGGTGCCACCCACAGTGGGCTGTTCTCTCCTATAGCAAATGACAATCAAGACACCCTCCATCCCTCCCATACTCTTAGGCCAATCAGAACTAGGAAATTCCTCAATTAAGGCTCTTCTCAGATGACTCTAGGCTGTGTCAAGTTGACAAGACTAACAAAGACACCAAGTAAACCTTGAAGGACAGGTGGGAGTGATCATTTGAACCAGAATGAAAGGTAGTCTGGCCAGATAGAAGAGCAAAATGATGCAAGCAGAAGCTTGGGAGGGTAGAAGGGCACAAGATGCAGATCTAGACAAAGACGCTTCTGATGGGGAGCACGTAGCATGCGGTTTATACCTTTTTTCCCCGTTCTGAGTTACAGAACTCTGGGAAGGTGAAATAAAAGCTAATGATGTTTCTCTGTAAACATTTCTATTGATTTCATGAGCCCTCTGTCCCAATGAAGAGTTAAGAATGCACAACTGTTTTATATGCACATATATTTATGAGGATTAACAACTTTATTTCATTACCTTCATCCTCTGAGTATTACCCAATGAAATAACTCACTGAAAGTCCATAATAGAACTAATCATTGAGTGTATCTGCACTATTATCTGATTTTCTGCTTTCAAAGTTTATAGACTATCATTGTTGAAGTTCTTCTATTGCCCTTATTTTTTTCTACCCCTTTAGGTTAGAATGGTTAGAATTTCAGGAACGTACCTTTAAAATGTTAGCTAAAAGGATCGAGTTTGGGAATAAGCCTGAAGGTCCTATTTTTTTCTTTTCTTTTTTTGGCAAACTGAGGAGTGGTGTGGCTTTCTGTACTGTGCTCTTGTCTCGGCTTAGTCTACCTTTGCAGATTATTAATTCCCCAGCCTGCTTATTTTTTTTTTTTCTAGTTGGCTCTTGTTTAGCTTCAACAGAGCCCCACCCCAAAGTGCTTTATTGTCCCTTTGCTGACTATTCCTACATATGGTCAAAACCAGCTCACCTTCCAGGTTGCTGACATAGGCAAATTCACTGTTTGGCAAACACGTCTGAGATCCCAGTAACTCTTTGTTCAAGAAGTGTTATTACAACAGAGTATGTCTGATACCTAACAAGCCCGTCCAGTCCTTTGCAGGCCTAGATGTACTCCTGAGAAACTCTATCTGAATTTACAGCCACAGGCAGGAAGGATATTAGCGCTCCTAGACCTGTTGGGCACTGGAGCACTGCTAATGACCAAGCAGGCCTGCCTCAATTAGTGGTTTATGAAATGTTCCTGGATATCCAATTGTGTTTGGTGCTTGATAATCACAGCAGCTCATGGGATGAAAAGCAACCAAGGAAAAATTGTTCCCTTGTTGAATAAGAACTTGTTGATCTCAGTTATATCTGTAGACACAATTTAAGTTTTCTGCCTCCCCTGAGCTGAGGTTTGGATTACAGGTGTGCAATCAGGGCCAGTGCTGATGTTTCTCTTGTCTTTCCCATATTATTTATATTAGCATCTTTCCAGACTGATTCTATAATTAATAATCAAGAAATAAATATGGATCTGTTATACTGCTAAGTTCCTTGGTGTTGGGGGCAGTTAAGAGAGCAGAAAAAGAGGCAGCAAGGAAAGGGGGGAAGAAAAGAGAGATGAAGAGGCAGGTTGGAAGAATGCTTCACCCACGTCACAACTTCTAGTCTGACTCTTCCTAAATTCTTCGCTTCCTAATTACTAAGTTCACAGTTCAGTGATGCTAACCCAGAAATTTAAAAAGAAAATCTTCAGCAAATAGCTCAGGAAGAAAAACAAGTAGTAAAGGGAGCAGAATTCAAGATTTGTTACTGGTATTTGAGTATATTTATTGTGACAAGAATGCTGTTATAAGCAAAGGCCATCTTTTTTTTTTCTGTGAGTTGCTACATTCCAAACTGGAAGGAAACATCTCTTGTAAAATCTACCATTGGTTCCTTTTTGAGAATAAGCATCTATTGCTAAGTCTTTTACTAAGATTATACATGGTCACAGCACATGTCCCTTAATACAGTTCCAAAGTGAATGAAGTATCTACTTTAGTGGGCTGCTCCTCCCCCCTGAACTGCTCACTTCTTCCAGTCCCAGGAAACATCACACTATCTCTTGGTAAACAGTCTGGACTTGTAGGGGAAGAGAGTATGACCTGATGATAGCATCAGGGGCATTTATTTCAATAATCTGAGAACACAGATTTCCTACCAGTGAATCTGACAATCTAGGTATCATTATCTATAGATAATGCAGCAAAGAGGTTGGGGGTACTTTTCAACAGTTTATTGTATTTTCTTAAATATCCTTTCTGGAATTTTCAGAAACAAAACATAAAAAAATTATATACTTTATTACAAATGGTAAACTCAGAGTGCTCCAAATCTCTTATTTACAAACACTGGGTAAGATACCCAAACAAACAAACATGAAATAACTTACAAAGGCAGGGAGCTGTTTATTGACAGTAATCAGCTTTCATCAAATTAAAAAATATATATATGTACATACACAGTTGAGGGAGGCAGGCCAGGAGTTCATCTGCAGGCTCGGCCTCGCCCTTACAAGCCTCCCTCCCCTCCCTAACCCTCCCCCCTTTGTGTTCTTAAGGAGTACTACAGAAGCAATCTACAGTCTCTATTGCAGTTTGTAACCCTCCCGCCCCCCCCCTTTAATACTGAATAAGATCGAATGTTAGGTCCATGCAGTTCTTGGTCAATGTTAACGAAAAGTCTATGTTCTGTTTGCGCGGGGACAGCCCGTTCGAAAAGCCGGGCAGCCCACAGGCCGCCGCTTCCTGGCTCTACGCCAAGGTAAGGCGCGCCAAGTCCTTCCCACTCGTGCACACTGGGGGCGCCGTCAGGACGCAACCCAGTCCAACGTGTATACCCTTGGCTTCAGTCCTCGGACACTTCTTTTTTCTCTCCGTTGCAACCTGTCAAATTCTCAAGTCTGTCTCTGTGGTGTTTTTTTTTTTTTTTCCTCCGTTCCCCTCAGCCCTGACAGTCTCTTCTCAAAACGTTTGCAACTGCTGCGTTAGCATGAGTTGGCACCCACTGTTAACGTGGTTCATGACTTTCTGTTTAAGCTGTGCCACCTGTTCCCTGAGCATGTTGGCTGTAGACGCCAGCTCCGAGTTTTGCGCTTTCAAGGTTTTCACTTTTTCCTCCAGCCGGGCGATCCTCTCCAGCTTCCTTTTCCGGCACTTGGAGGCAGCGATGCGGTTCCTCATGCGCTTCCTCTCCGCTTTGATCCGCTCTTGCGATTCCATGTCGATAGGGGACAGGGGCGGCGTCTCTCCGGGCATCTCAGGCACCGTCTGGGGCTCTTCCTTCAGGGCTTGCAGCCGCGGGTGCTGTACCGGGATCTGCTGGGGCAGGTGGTGCGGCGGCTGCGGCGGCGGCTGCTGCTGGGGCTGCGCGGGAAAGGCCAGGCCGGCCGCGCTGTAGGAGGGCGCCCCGCCACCGCTGCTCAGCGCGCCGGGGTTGAAGTTGCTGAGGTTGGCGTAGACCGGAGGCTCGCTGTGCAGGCTGGCGCTGAAGCCGCTGCTGCTGCCGCCGCCCGCCACCGAGGCCACCGCGGGGGCCACCATGCCCGCCCCGCTGACCGGCTGTGCCGCCGACGTGACGCTGGGCAGCGTGTTCTGGCTGTGCAGTTCGGCCAGGGCACGCACGAAGCCCTCGGCGAAGCCCTCCTGCTCGTCGGTCACGTTCTTGGGGCACAGGAACTGGGTGGGGGTCGGCGTGGTGGTGATGTGCCCGTTACTGGACTGGATGATCAGGCGCTCCAGCTCGGGCGACGCCAGCTTGAGCAGCCCCACGTCGGGCGAGGTGAGGAGGTCCGAGTTCTTGGCGCGGAGGTGCGGCTTCAGACTGCCCACCGGGTCGGCCAGGTTCAGGGTCATGCTCTGCTTCAGGATCTTGGGGTTACTGTAGCCGTAGGCGCCGCTCTCGGACTGGAGAAACGAGGCGTTGAGGGCATCGTCGTAGAAGGTCGTTTCCATCTTTGCAGTCATAGAACAGCCCGTCACTTCACGAGGGGTTAGCCTGGGCTGCACGCTCAAGTTTCGGGGCCGCAACAGTGCGCTGGGAAGCGTGGAACACCCGCGCGTCGCCGCTTTTGGCAAGGAAAGTTTCTGTTGGAGCGCGCGCTCCCGGCTGTTCTTCCGCGCCGCCCTCCTCCCCAGCTAGCTCCCGGGAGCACAGAGATGAGACGCCTCCGGCACCCCCTTCAGGTCCGTTCCCCGTCTGCCCGGCTTCGGAGAGTCGAGGTCACTCACGGCGCGCTCCCGGAGCGCAGCGCTTCCTCGGGGCCCCGGCGACAGCGGCTCTCGGGAGGAGCGGAGCACTCTGCACAGTTCTTGGTGGGAGCCCGCGATCGGGCTCCGCTGCGACTCACACGACTTTCCCCTCCTCCGCTGCGAGGGGGAGGGGGACGCACGGCCGCGGGGAGCGCTTGGCCAAGTTCAGCCGCCGGTGCGAGCGCGGCTGAGAGCAGGTTCCTCCTCTGTCTCCGCTGCCTTTTTTTCACCGCCGCCGCCGCGGCAGCCGACGGTGCAGAAAAGGTTTGCAAAAGTTCGCTCCGGGCCACTTGTTCCCGGTCCTCCTGGCCGGGAAAGTTGCTGGGCGATGCAGGAGCTCGCCGGTGTCCCCGCGTGGGTAAGCGCCGCTCTCCGTAGTGTCAGCAGCGCTCGGACTGCCGAGGTTCTCCTCCGGGAGGCGGCGGGAGAAGGGGCTCTCCAGGTGCTCCCCAAAACACCAGCGCGGGAGTCTCCAGCGCGGGCGCCAGGCAGTCGGTAAGAAGATGGGAAGACGAATACACTAGCAGCCCCGAGTCCGCTGCCGTCCTGGCCGGCCGGGTCCGTCCTTCTGTCTGTCCGTCTGTCCGTCTCCCTGAGAGCGTTCCCGCCCCGCCGCCTCTGCCACACTCAGTGCAACTCTGAGCCCTTATCCAGCGGAGCTCAACACTTATCTGCTACCAGTCAACCCCTAAAAATAGCCCATGATGTCACCCCAAGGCCTTCCCATTGGCTCGCGTCGCTCTCAGGGGGGCGGGCCCGCCCGTCGCCATGGAGACCCCACCCTAGAAGATTCTTCTCCGCGCCCGCGGAGGCTCACGGGATGAGGTAATGCTCCGCTGCCCTCCTACTGTTGGGCCCTTCTTTCTCCTCCCCTTCCCCCCGTGCGCCTCCCGGCCCTGGTTCCCTGGTCCCTCCCCGGCGCGTCGGTCCCGGCCCGCCCGGTGCATTGTGGGCTGACGTCTTGGGGTTTGGCTGGCTGGCTAGTGACGGAGGCTACTGGGGCGCCTGGCCCTTGCGGCGTCTGTCGGAGGCGGGCTCAAGTTCAGAGCTGGGGACGGGGACGTGGGGATCCGGAAATCTTGGGGGTCGCCCCAGGGGCCCGGGTGGGAAGCGGGGTAGGACCCCACGTGCGGGTCCGGCAACCTTGGTGGGGCTGGAGCGGGTCCGCAGCCCACCCCCGCACTTCCGGGAGGCCGGAGCCCCGCCCATTAAGGTGGCTTGGTGAGGTTCCCCAGTGCGGGCGAGTGAAAGTGGGCTGAAGTTTGGGAGCGGTCTAGAGAGAGTGGGCCTCCCACGTTGAGAACGCGCCAAAGTTTAGTCTCTAGGTCAAGTTCAGGAGCGAAGCTGTGCGCGGCCGGGTGGCTGTCCCCGAAAGCCGAGCGATTTGCATTGCTCGAAACTGGGGTTCCTCTGCGCCTCCTGCACCTCACTTCACCTCCCTGGGGCCACGAGGGGAAACGGTGCCTGGGGTCGTTCCGCTTTGGAGGGGCGAGCTTTTCTAAAAGCGAAGTGAGATTTAGAACCAGCATTTAGGGTTTGGAAACTCCTTTCCACGCTCAGCTCGCTCCTTTCCACGCTCAGCTCGATACCTCCCTTCCTTCTTCCCGAATTTGCTTCCGGGAAAACAAGTCCCCAGAGCAGCCGACTAGCCCGAAAGTCACGCAGCCGGTGCGAGTCTGGCGTTGGAAGCTGGCTTAACATCTGTCCCCTCCCCGCCCTGGTGGGCGCATATTTTGTGCAGCCTCTAGGAAGCGCTAGACGCATGTAAGTGGCTTCTCTCCTGCGGTTCTGTTATCCGTCCCCCACCCCTTAGGGACAAAAGTGGTGGCTGGAAAGCTGAAGTCGAGAATCCTGTTTCTTTCTTAGCATAAATGAGCAAACCGCGGAACTTTGAGCTTGTTTGGCCTCATCTGCAAGCGGAGCCGGTGAGGTCCACTGCTCCGGACCGCCAGGCGTCGGTGTAGCCCTTGACCCCGGGACTAGGAGTTGGTCACCAGGCAGCCCCCTCCCTGTCCCTCTGCAGAGTTGAGGGAAGAAAGGTCTAGAAGTCACCTCTGTGCCAAGCCTTTCTATCTAGGACTTGGGGTTTGACGTTGGACCTTACATTCACTCCTAAGTTCTAATTCAGACTTTGTTGCCCCAGAACTTGGGGGAATTCAGCCTTTGGTTTGTACCTTGGAGCCTTAAGGTATTTTGACTTTGAGTGTTCAGAAACCAACAGCAGCTGGTATCAGTGGGAACCCGGCCAGGTTTTCTTCACTCTTGGCGGGCAGGCGCTCACTTCGCTTTCATCAGACTGCTGCCAGCCAGGTCCCTGAGCTGGGGTGGGGGCAGGGCATGGATTCAGTGAAGACCAGATCCATTTACTTGCCCCCAATAGGGAATATGCTCCTCTGTCTCCAACCTGAATTTCTGAGTGGGAATCGGAACCGACATTCTAAATGATTTATGGTAACAGTAATAAGTTTTGTTTATTAAACACCCACTATCTGCCACTATTCCCAACAATTTAAATATGTCCCTCCCCCCCAACGATCTTGAGAGGCATGCATGATTATCCAGCCGTCACACTGGAGAAAATAGCTTCAGAAGGTCCATGTGTCTTCCTTGGGGCACACAGACAGCTGGAAATTGACCTCAGGTCTGTGTTACATTCCTTTATATTTTCTTCTTTGGGGCAAACTTTCTTGTATTAGTATCTGCTTAGGAAGTGGTGCTGGTAGCATAGATGTGGTTTTGTTGTTCCTTTCCTGTATTTAGAAGCTTCCAGAAGCAAGACATTGTGTAAATACATATCATTTGCCTAAGGGTGCTCCTCTACCTTGTGCGGGATATTCTCCTTGAGTTAAGAAATAGCATATTTCATCCCAAGCATAACAGATACATGTGTCAATAACGCCACAGCTTGGAAGCCATCACTGGTGGCTTTGCCTGGGAGAAGGGATTTTTTTACAGTCCAGCTGCTCCTCTCTTCAGCCTCATTTGTTGCAGCTCAGCTGGGAAGGGTTAGGCTATGCCACCTTAAAGAGTAACATCTCCGTTGAAGCCACTGGATGGTTGTTTCTTGATCCCATTACTTTCCCGTTGTGGGTGCTCCCAGTCACTTTTCACCACGGTTTGACTGAGGGGAGAGAACTCAGCAAATCATAGGCTGACTCCTAGTGTGTTTCCCTGGAAGTGGCATACTTCACTTTCCCATGTTACTGGCCAAAGTGGGTCACATGGCCATGTCCTGACTGAACTCCTTCCTGCTCTCTTTCCACAGGGAAGTCAGCCTCAAAGACCCTCCAGTCACAGCTTGAAGCTCCTGTCCAAGCTTTGAGAGGCAGTGTATAGAGACCACATCAGGCCCATATTTGTCTCTATCTGAGGGAAAACTAGCTACCCTGCACATCCTTCTATCTGCTTGATGGGGCAGAGACAAGGTCTCTGCTTGGAAAGGAATGGAACAAAGGCTGCAGTAGATGCTGGTCTCGTGAGCAGACACTTTGAGGACCTCTCCACACCCAGTTCTAGAGTCAAGTCCTGGTTCTGCTTCTGTGGCTGCCCTGTCAGTCATTTCCCATGACCTTGAATCTACCCTCAGAGTCTTCTGAAGGCTTAATGCTTAACACAGACCTTAGAAAATGTGCTCTTACACAAGCTTTTAAAAATGTGAGGGGTCTATAGTTTTAAGTTTTGACGATTGTCTCTTGTAATCTGGGCTGGTGTTCTTTGGGCAGTACCCAAGTGTAATTTCTTACTTGTTTGATGCCACTTGTGCCATGTGCCAGTATCTACAGCTACAGGTCTTTCTTTACTGGCCGTGCTTCAGTGGTTTGCCCAGTTACTTTACTTTCTTCTGCCTCCTGCTGGGTCAGTCACTTTAGCCTCTTGCTTTCAGCTTGGTTTTGAGTATATTAGTGTTAGATGGTAGGGATGTTGTACGTTTTCTTCTTCAAAGCAGAAAGCACACAGTAGGTAACATTGCAATGTGTCCCAAGGGCTTTGTTTTCTTTTGGTCTTCTTAATTTGAGACGGGTTTTGCTATATAGCCCAGGCTGGCCTTGAAGTCAAGGCAATGCTCCTGCCTCATCCTTCTAAGCACTGGGATCAGAGTGCTCACTGTTATGTCCTATAGATCCCGAGGTTTTTAACAGTAGGTTATCCCTTGACTTGACCCAGACTGACTTCTCTAGGCCCTTGTTTGATTTTGTTTTATTGTAATTGTCTCTGTTTACCCTGCAAACCCCTGAATTTATTTGTGATTTGTCTGTTTTTTAAAAAAAAGTCCCTTTGGTTCCTGTCTCCAAAGTGGTTAGATCTCTCAGAGTTCATTTTGCAGCCACCTACAGATGTTCCTAACCTGCTTTATAAAGAATTTCTTGCCTTCTCTTATTAGCTACTGTTGGAAGGTGCTATCCTTAGGGCCAGACTGCTACTGTCTTCATGAGATCAGCTGGAAAAGATTATCATGTGGGCTGGTGACATTCCCCCTAGAAGGAGGAAGTAGGGAGGGGCATTGGACCCTCACCCAAGTATCCAGCCACTTATCCTATTCAGTTGTATGCAGTTCTGCTCTAATGGCTGGTGGCCTTGGAATCTCAGGGAGTGGCTAGAGTATACAGACTGGAGAAGACTAGGGGAAAGGGGCTGTATCTGTGTAGCTGTGGGGTAACCATCATCCATACTGGGTGCAGACCTTCCAGCTTGGTTGCTTTAGCATCACCCGTGCTCCTGCTGTAACCCTTCATCCATGCTTTATAAGTAAGCCAAATAAACTCCTGGTTCCCCAGGGTGAACTTTGGTGGAATTGAACTTTGTTTATTGGTGGGGGACATTAGGAGGAGGGGTAGGCATTGCTTAGTTCCCTCCTCCAGGGAGAAAATGTTATAGGTTCATGATCTGCCTCCTAAACTATGAATGTGATAGGTTTACCAGATAGACCACTAGCCTTTAAATTTGTGTTCTTAGCTCTTGCCCAGTCCAAATGTTCAGTTATTTTTGTGCTTACTGGTTTTATTACCACCTTGTCATATTTTAAATCAATCAGGACAAGTGAGGTTGTGCTGCTGTGACAATCCTAAACAATGACCTATGGGGAACCTTTACTTCTTGCTCTTTCTACATGTTCAGGGTCAGAAGGGTTACCTAGTTTGGTGATGGTTTCATCTTGCTTGCTTGCTTCCAGAATCACCTTGATCAGCTTGATGGGGGAAAGACAACACTCTGAATTTGTGCTGGCTTTGAACGCTTTTTCCAGGCACCATATACATTATTGACCCCCCAGATTATTGACCGATAAAAGTCACATGACCATATCTTGAAGGATGTCTGGCTGTCAGGGCTGAAGTACTCTCTTTGTCTAGGTGAGGCTTGCTGTGGAAGCCATCCATCCACAGGTCTTCCTTGATGACAGCCACAGGGTTATTTCTCACTCATAGTACATGTTGGCAAAAGGTAGAGAAGTCAAGCTCTGTCTCTACTTTTTATACCCATTTCATCTCCAGCATCCTGAACAGAGCATCTTCTTTCTAAAACACTGTGGATGGTTGTGGCTCAGAGCAAAAAGCATACAGTCCCTAATGCTTCTACTGAAAGCAGTTCACAAGGCCAATCCTGACGTCAGGAGCAGGGACAGCAAGTATTTGTGAATAGCATCCCAGTCTACCACACCCTGTGCTCCACATTCCTCCATTCTTCAGCATCTCAGCCACTCCAAACATTTTATATTCCTCTTTTCAAACACCTTTATCCTTAACCAAAATGTGAACTGATCTACAAGATGACTCTGGATAAAGGTGCTTGCCACCAAGCCTCATAACCTGAGTTTGATCCCTGGGACCATATAGTAGAAAGAGAGAACTGACTTCTGCAAATTTTATTCTGCCTTACACACACACACACACACACACACACACACACACACGTGCGTGCACATTCACTGAATACATATTTAAAAAATGTGAACTGGTAAACTCCTATTTACACCTCAAGGCCCCAGTCTAATAATCACTCCTCAAAAACTTTCCTTACCAGTCTCCCAAGTCATTCTCAAATAGTCACCATCGTCTTGGCTCTTACCATAGTGGTAGGGACCTGAAAGAGGATCTGTCACATGGCCATGTAAATGTCTTAAACCCCTGGATTCCAAATCCAGAAACTCTTATTCTTATTTGGTATCTCCAGTGCTTAATAAGGTGCCTGGCACATGGAATGATAGAAGGTGTTTGGGAAATGCTTGTTGATGGACTTTTAAAAAAATAGCCTTTGCATGTGGAATTATGGGGGTGTTTTAATAGTGAAGTGGAAATAGTATCTGGACTTAATGTATAACATTTAGATTGTGTCAAACTGAAGTAGCCTGGGCCTTACACCTGTCCATATTTCCAGCCTCACTGGTCACAACTGAATCAGTTATGCCATGGTAAGAAAGAGTCTCCAAGTTTCAGTGACATGATAAAAAGTTGATTCCTACTTCTAATAAGGTTGGCAGGGTCTCTGATCATATCACTTCCCTCTGGAACCCATGCTGGTGGTCCACTCACTTCCAGAAACCTGAAAGATGTCTTGGTGGAGGGAAAGAGAGCTTTGAAGTCTCTTGTCTGAATAGTTAAATGTCTTTGTGTTGAATTGTCACATGTCACTTCTCACAATTCATTGACTGAAACTAGTCTCCTGGCTGACTGACTCAGCCACAGGGGAACCAGGAAATGCAATCCTATTTGCCTGGTAATATTTGGTGACCAGGCCTAATAACTCCCACATGGGCCTTGGGTTCCCCAAACATGACAAGTTGTTGGTTGCTTAAGACTCTTCACATGATCCCTTCCTGCCTTTCCTGGCCCTCAGCTGATTTCTATTTTCCTTTGGATGTTAGTTTAAATGACAAGGCATCTGTGGCTAATGTGTTCTCCCACCTAAACTGTCCCCCCTCAGCTGGACCTGCCCTTCTCTTACACATGCTCAAAATTCCCTATAAGTTCCCCTTTCCTTGTTTCTTGAGTTCAGAGCCAGCCGAGAGACCCAGGAATCAGATTAATAGGAGCCAGTACAGCAATCTGACAGATTTTGGGCTGGAGGACAGGACAAGTACAAAGCTACAGCAAATTTCTTGGTGCTTGACCCCTGACTTGAACTCACTTGTTGGGCCGTGACAAAGGTAGGCAGCTAGTTGCATAATGCTACCTACAGGAAAGGATATCCTTGCATAAACTGCTTTGGAAAGGAGAGTAAGCTGCTGAGATGGGCATGCTTGGGTCCTTCTGCACTTAGCTATGGGTAGCTCATACTCTGTGCATGAGGAGTGAATAGGCTTTGAGAGAGAGGGGACAAAAGGGGTCTCTAACAGCTGTCAAGGAATTCTGAGGCTAGGAAGATAGTGATTTCCTTGTATCAATGGAATATGTTATTTTCTATTTCTTTGTATAATTATGTATTTAATTTTTTTCTCTTTTCTTTGACTTACCAGAGGCATCAAGAAGGCAAGAAAATAAAGTGTCTTTTGGTGTCTGTAGTATACTGAGCAACTAGCATGGTGCTGGGCACAGAAAGTGCTCTGTAGACATTGGTGATTTATCAGTGCCCCGTCAAGGTTCTGTGGATTGGTTTCAGGTAGGAAGGACTACATAATGTGCAGTCACCATCACTGTTGTGATGGGAGTCTACTCCAAGAATGTCCAGAAAACCCACAGACCCACTCAGATGCCCAAGTCCCAGAAGTCATCTTCCAAGTCCTGACCTTCTTCCAGAATAGGCAGATCTTCATGTTTAAATGCTTTTAGTTGTAAAGTGCAGGGTACATTGTCCAGACCTGGAGCAGTTACTTTGCTGAGCAAGTGCAGCTGAGTGAAAGCCTTGGGCAATACTGTGGATATAAAAGTTAGAAAGCTGTTTTGGCCAACCATAGAGATCTGAGGGAAAGATGAACACATGATGAGGGGTTTGAAACCATGTCCTATGGAGAAAAAAAGGAAGGAACAGGCCTTATTTAGGTGGAAAAAGCTGACTGTGTAAAGAGCTTTCAGATAGAGGCAGTAGTAGTCATATGGGAGGGTTGACTTACTCTATAGTCTATGCCTCTGATGGATTTAAGGAAGATTCTTTGAAATTATAGTTTTTTACAATAGGGTGTGTGCCTTACATGTGGATGCAAAGTTCTGCCATTTAACACATTGGTTGCTTATGTTCAAGATTCTCCACCAGGCTCATCTGTAATCATCCCTGGGAACCCATACTACTTACAGCAATCACCACTTACTCTCATAGTTCACAGAAACTATCTTACATAGTCTTGTTTGGAATTTGTTCAGGAGTGGTCACCAATCTTCATAGACTCTCAATTCTAGAGCAGACCCTTTTTTACTCACAATTTGTAAACCTAGGATGATGTTTTCTTGTGTTCAATGTTATATGGGCATTATATCAAAGCAACTGCTTTCAGTATCCGTCAATCAAATGTACCTGTATTTAGGCTCACTGAAGAAGTCTAAGTATGCCTATCTGTGGCAGTGAAAGTATAAGCATGCACGTGGGCCCTTTTTCTTTCCTACCAGCGCATGCAGCCAGACTGTTTGCTGGCTCCGTTGTAAACAGGTGTGCCTGAGTTGTAGCCAGAGCAAAGAGAATGACTGTGCTGTGCATCACTTACAGGCCTGCTTCATAAAATCATCTCATATCACCTGGTGAAATTCAGGGGGCTCCAAGAACATACAGAAAGGCAGAGCCACAGGTGGAAGGAGCCTTGATCTCTGAATGACCCTGTGGAAAGATACTCACTGACTAGAAGTAGTCCTGATGGATTTTGACTGAATGAGAGATAACTGCATTGTACTGGTCCACTGGGATTTTGGAGTAAGGGTGCTCTTGTCTTCTTACTTTAGTTGGTGCTACAGGAAGCCCTCCATGAGAAGAAACATGGGGTTTAGTTAGGGCCTTGGTCCTGACTTTCCCCAGTTTGCAAAGAATTAGTGGAGGGGGCAGAAAGGAAGAAGATAGCACTCATTTATTTACTGTTATCTTCCCACTGAGTTTATGAATTTCATGAAGCTTGTCATTTTGTCTTACATTTTTTTCTATATTTAATCTTTCAGTAGGTATTTATCGAGAAATACCAGGTGCTTTGGGGGAATTTAAGAAGAAATACAAGCAGCGTACACATTGTTAAATATTTTATTAATAGATTCAATAATTTTTGAGCAATCATTACTGAACAAAATCTTCGCGGCCTGCCCACAAGTTTGAGATAATAAAGAAAACAGATTTAATACAGAGGGAAGATGAGCCCAGCATGATAATACTACAGGACATAAGGAACAGGATTCTCAGGTCGAAGGGCATCTGACAAGGATAAAGGTTGGAGAACTGTGCTTTAGAGAAGATGGTTAATAAGCAGAGTCCTCCAGAGTGAATGGAAATAGCCCGAGGAGAAGGAGGTAGCAGAGAAAACGTATTCTAGGAAGAGGGAGTATGTGCGTGAAGGCCTAGCTGTTAGATACCAGGGCATATTTGGAGCTGCAAAGGAAGAATGGGGAGGAGGGCCTTGTGATATACATATGCCCGTGCTTAAATACCTTCACAGGCCTTGTACCCTGGACAAGTCATATGTAAAGTGTCTGTTTACCTAGGTGCAAATGTGACTTAGCTATCATGATGTCAACAGTTGTGATACTTGTGTATTTGTACTTTGTTATGCTTCCCTCTCTGTTTTAGAGTTTTCTGTGGTAAAAATCTATTACACTTGCAATTAAAAAATCATTTTTTTCATCTGATTAGCTGTGACTATACCTTCCATCCCTCGAAGGTTCTCACAGCAGTCCTCTGAGAGAGCTGAGGGAGGGCTGGTTCACAATGAAGCTGGAATTAAACTTTGGATGATCCCTTTCATGCTCTTCACCTCTTCACTGCATCTGCCTTCCCTGTGGTTTTCTCAGAAGTAAGGATGGTTTTTCTTAGAATTACAGGCTTGGTGCAGTGTTGTTTGTATGTGTGGAATGTGCAACTTGGAGAAATCGGACAAAGTTTTCATGATACTGCTCATCTAAACAACGTTCCCCACACAAAGGATGGCCCTCAGCCCAATGTGCTCCAGACTTAGCATCTTTTTATGTGACACTGTTATGTCCATAACTAGTGATTTGGCAGTTGAGGGGGGAGCTACTGATAATGTTCTAAAGTATTGTTAGGAAGGCAACTGTTCCCAATTATTCTTTCAACCCTCATCTTCCTCCAGTGTTCTGGCATTTGGTCATAGCAGTGACAATGTGTATTTCCACTCAAGCACTTGGAAGCCTGGAAACACCAGATCAGCATTTTCTATCAGGTTGTGGCAACACATAGCTCCCTGAATCTCAGCGTCTTGGAACAGTGTGAGTTTGTTTTCTGTGCGTGCCCAATTTCCATCCTTATTCAGGCTGAGCTGTTTATCTGAGACCTAGGCTGAATGAGTCCTGCTGGTGATACTGTTGGGGTATGCCACAAGACAGAAAAGTGATACCACTGGGGGCTCTTAAAGCTTTCCCTAGATGTCACTGCCATTTGCACAGGAGAAGAAAGCGGGCCTGGGTAGTGAGGGCAGCAGATATTTGGTTCTTTGAATCTCAGGTTCTTTGATTAGAAAATAAAGTTAAGTAAACTATATAATAGTCAAACCATGGAATATCATAATAGCCACTTTAAAAGATGAACTGACCTGGGGGAATGCCCATGACAGCACTAAGTGAGCAAAAGAAGCTATAAAATGCATAACATGGTCTAATTTTTGGCCAGTTTGAAAAACCCGTAAGGCATGCATGGTGATGTATACCTATAATCCCAGTAGTCAGGAGATGGAACTAGGAAGAGTGCTACAAGTTTGAGTGCTGTAAGGTCTACATAGTGAGTTCCAAGTCATCCAGACTTATATAGCAAGACTCTTATCTCCAAACAAACAAAAACAAAAACCCAAACCAAAACAACCCTTTGAGTGTACTGGTATGAGACTGTTTACAAAAATACTCCATGAATGCTGCTTGTGGACAACATTATATTGTTTTATGTTTTTAACATTCATTTGCTCATTTAATCCCTGGGGAAACCAGAGAAAGAAATAGGTTTCAACAAAAGCTTATTAGCTACTTTAGTTGGAGTGTGGAGAAATTAGAGAGGGAATTTTTGCATTTACAACCATACTACCCTGACCTTGCTCAATCTTGTCTAATCTTAGAAGTTAAGCAGGGTCAGGCTGGGTTAGAACTTGAATGGGAGAGGGGGAGTTTTGCTTTGAAAATGAGATGATTCTATAAATTTATGCTTGCCAAAATAGGTGAACTAACCAGCAATTGTAGGGAAAAAACACACCATGAAATCTGAGTGCTACCAGTAGTTTATTTTCTGTTCATTCGCTCACAGTTAAGGTGCTTAGATTTCCCCAGGCTCCATTCAGCCTTCTCTGCTCTCCACTGTGCCTACCACCCCTGTGGTTTTCTAAGCAGTCCCGATAGCTTTTTCTGGAACTGCTATCTAGATGTACTGTTGCACACATATATAATTTGCAACCTGGAGACGTAGGGTTGAGGTTCAAATTCAGGGCTGCCTATTGAGTCACATCCAAGAACCCATGCCAGAGAGGCAGTATCTACAGGGGATACATTCTCAGGGCACACACAAAGTTTTTCAAGGCCCAGACTTGGAATTGGTATGTTGCCATTGTCCGAAGCCAAGGTTAATGTCAGTGGAGCTGGGAAGTCATGGAGATTGTATAAGGAAGGAGGGAGTATTTTCCAAACAGTGAGCTACCACAATAATCATGAAACAAAAGCAAAGCGAGGAAAAGTTTGTATTGAGTATCTTCTGAAGTTCTACTGTGCATTTTTGAAAAATACAAACTCTCGGGGCTGGAGAGATGG
>NW_008341417.1:1224065-1254831 GCF_000622305.1 Nannospalax galili | reverse complement strand
CAGCAGTTAAGAACACTGGTTGTTCTTGCAGAAGACCCAGGTTCGAATCCCAGCACCCACATAGCAGCTAACAACTGTCTGTAACTGCAGTCCCAGGGGATCCAACAGCCTCTTCTGACCTCTGCGGGCATTGCACGACATGGGTGTACTTACCTACATGCAGGCAATACGCACATACACATAAAATAAAAATAATAAAAAAATACAAATTCTAATCTCTAATGATAGTGAACACAATGATTTGAACATGGATATTCAGCCAGAGTGCTCACTGCCTGGCAGTACAGGTAAACGTTGATACTAGCTTGGCATATGCAGCTTATGGCATAACACTAATAGGCATAACCAGAGGCTATCCAGTGTCATCTGTATGTATTATTGTGACTTGTGTAGGTGGGTATATCATTCCTACTTGTCATAAAGTCACAGACTTCCAGAACTGGAAGGCTTAGGTGCTCATGATAAGCATGTATCTCCTAACATAGAGAGAAGCTGATTCTGTCCATAAGGTCATTCTAGGTCAACTTTGTCTACATTTCTGATAATTAACCTAAGAAGTCAAAACTACTTCTGTTAGCCAATTAAGTCACTGAAGTCCCAGTTGTGACTCAACGGGATGATACAAGAAGTTAGTGGCCAAAGATGGAATGGAAAGTCAGGTATTTCGAGTGGACCCAGGGCCTTTAATTATATCTCTGCATGCAGTTATCAAGTATGTGGGTCACTCGTGAATATTCACTAGGCTCTGAAAGCCTCCGTTATTCTCTTTAAAAGCTTCAGGGCCATCTTCTACTGCTTCCCCTATTGTAGGAGAGCCGTGTTCTTCTACAGCGGCCACATCTGAGCCCAGAACAACACACCCACTGATCCAGAACATTGAGGCAAAGAGTAGCATGCTAATTTCCTTAAAATGCTGGCCTGGGAATCAGGCCTGTTCTAATTTGTATTCTCTTCCAAGTAATTTAGAAAATATGGGCCAATATAGCTTATGAGATGCAATCATACACTACATACAAATCTCTTAATAATTTACCTGTTAGTCACATTTCTCATATTTCACTCACCCATCAGTAGTTCCACTTTTCAATGTCCACTTACATATCTAAAGTTGATTTAATTCTTCTTTTTAAATGACTCACTTTTTACAAATTCAAAGATTTTTACTTGATATAGTGCATAGATATTATTGAATTGGGTTGGATATTATAGTACATTGATAACAGGTAATTGTTCAAACCTTTGGGCAAGTGTAAATATAAATACAGACCCATTAAGCAGATTTGTATGATTGAAGATTGTCTCTTACTGCACAAGTGTTAGACATCCTCTGTTGATAGGGTTGAAAAGAACTGTGGAATCAGGTCAGCCTAGGTCAAATCTAGATTCACTCCCTTCCCAGTAGTTTAATCTTCAATAATTTTCTTCAGTGGCTGAGCACCAGTTTCACATATGTAAAAAGTAATAAAAGCTATCTCATGCGCATGTGTTCAAAAAAATCTATGACATTCCTAGTCAGTTATAGGAACTAAAAAAAAAAATTCCTTCTTTTTTCCGATGTTTCTTTCTTGCTTTTTCCTTTTTAAAAATATTTTATTTATTTATATTTATTTTATGTGAACGAGTGTATTGCCTACATGTATGCAAGTGCACATGTGTCACACAATGCCACGGAGGTCAGAAGAGGGTGTCGGATCCCCTCGAACTGGAGTTACAGATGGTTGTTAGCCACCATGTGGGTGCTGGGAATCAAACCTGGGTCCTCTGCAAGAACAACCAGTGCTCTTAACTGCTAAGCCATCTCCCTAGCCCCTTGCTTTTTTCAATGACACTCATGAACTGTATCATTAGGTAGAAGATCTAGAGACAATATTAATTTTTTTCTAGAATAGTTGTCCTACCATGTGCTAGGAACTGTGCTGAGTGCTATGGTAAAATGAAGACTGAATAAATGGACTTGGAGTTGAAGATGTGAATCCAAGACCTGGTTTATCTCCATTGGATGGAGTCATTTAACTCCAAGCCTGTTTCCTCATGCGAAAAATGATCACGGCGATTGATACTCACCTCAGAGAATTTATGTAAGGAATGTAACAGGAGCTAATGGAAAAGTCTTGCTGAACTAATAATATTTCTGTTTGAACATTACACATATGTTACATGGCATATATATTTCTGAAATAGCCTGTGTTCTACAGAATTTATATTAAAAATAACTGGCCTTTTTAAAAACTCAGCTTGAGAAAGACAAAAAAAAAAGCTATTATAATACTGTGGCCACAATGCTAAGATAAAACTGAAAGAGATATAAAGACCTGTTAAATTTGAATAAGGAAGTACTCACACATACATGCCACAACTGACAAGCCTTTCCCCTGAAGGTGGTGAAGGCCGCTTGGTGGAAGAGTAGGGAAAGCATGAGGCTACCGAGTACAGCCAGGGAAGAAGCTGAAAGACAAGGGGCCACACAGTAAGCTTTTCCAAGCTTTAACATCATGGGGAAAATCCAGCCACTTTCACATTATAGTGCTGTCATCTCACTGGTTATCTGGCTTACAGTAATCCTGTGTTGCTGTAACATGGTTTACGGTATTATGCATGAGAGCAGTGTGGGCCACATAGGCAACTGACAGATTACAGGCTTCCACAAAGTCCCAGGTTTCCTTAGCAGAATAAGCAGTGACTGCAAGGATTAGAATTCAGTATGAGATGACTCTGTCCCTCTGTCCTTTAGTCTCTCCTATACCAGCTTGACTAGGATTTGGTCCTCTCTCCTCCTTAATTTAGGGTTCCTCTCCATCACTAGCCTGTGAGCTCCTAGAGACGAGTTCCTGTTATGTTTATCTTTGTGCTGTAAAGGCTCAGCAGAGGCGCCCTGGAGCACAACTGGTGCATTGCAGTTGAACTTTTTTTAAAATTTTTATTTATTTTTATTTTATGTGTATGTGTGTATTGCCTGCATGTAGGTAAGTGCACCCATGTCATGCAGTGCCTGCAGAGGTCAGAAGACGCTGTCGGATCCCCTGGGACTGGAGTTACAGACAGTTGTTAGCTGCCATGTGGGTGCTGGGATTCAAACCCAGGTCTTCTGCAAGAACAACTAGTGTTCTTAACTGCTGAACCATCTGTCCAGCTCAGCAGTCAAACTTCTTATAGACAGAGGAAATCTCTGGACCCATTGTGGTAGTTCCAGGGTTCATCTGGGAGCAGCGTGAACTGAGGATTGGAGGGATTCTCAGAGACTATACTCCAGCTCTATAGCCTGCATCACTGTTGCTCCCAAGTATGACAAGACTACTCAGTGGTCTTAGTCCTTCATCCAGTAGAGCCATGTTGGAGCTAGCAGCACATCTGCCTCCCCTCCCTCCAGCACATCTGCCCTCCTCCCTGTCTTTTTCCTTCCCTTCCAACAACTGTTTACTAGCCCCGTTCCATGCCAGGCTTTGACAGGGTCCCAAGGATGGGGTGGTAAGTACAGTAGGCATACTACTTTCATTTCCTATGGCTTATGTGCTTCATTTCTGTCTCCAAGTTGTATGGGACTGAGACTTTTACTCAGTGTATGAACTTGACCCAGTGCCTCTCAGGGTCTCAATCTCTCATCTGTAAAATGAGGCTCATAATAGAACTTATTTCAGAGGACTGTGAATATTCAGTGTTTCTATGTTCTTACAATAATACCTGACATAGTAAATACCAAATAAATATGAAGTGTAATTGCTAGCACTGTAGTTGCAATTTAGAAATAAGAAATCAACCAATTAAAGCATAATCAAAATAATCAGTAAATGGGAGCTGGAGAGATGGCTCAGTGGTTAAGAGCACTTGCAGAAGACCCAGGTTCTATTCCCAACACCCATATGACAGTTAACTCCATGGATGAGCATACATGCAGGCAAAAATCACTCATATACATAAATAATTTAAAATAATAATTAGTGAACGCTATAGGTAGAAGGAATTGGGTAGGAACTGTCTGTGACCTGTACTACATTTTTCTTTGTTGACATGATCGGATGGAAGTTGGAAGTAACTGAGCCTTCGGAGCCAGACTCGCTCTCTAGATGAAAAATGAGGAATATCTTAAGAAGAAGGACCTTCCCGAGGACAGGTTACAATATAATAAATAAAACACGAAC
This sequence comes from Nannospalax galili, assembly GCF_000622305.1. NCBI lineage: Eukaryota > Metazoa > Chordata > Mammalia > Rodentia > Spalacidae > Nannospalax > Nannospalax galili. The sequence goes on along the minus strand of NW_008341417.1, from coordinate 1,250,695 downwards.
TGGCAAGAGGTGGCATGTTCCAGGGGTTAGACAGGACCAGTCTCCAGGCAAGAAAGAGCCACCAACAACAATCAGGTGTTGAGCACTCTCCCCTAGAGAGTTTGTTCTTGGCCGGTTCTGTTAAAAGAACCTTTGTTCTTGGACTAGCAGTTCAGCTGTGGCTGTCACTGAATGGAGGCCCTGTTGTGTCTTTCCATATCCTGAGAACTCAGAACTTATACAAGACATTTCTAAGACCTCTTCTGCCCCTCCCACTGGACTCCATACCACTACATCTGATGAACCATTAGGTTTTTTGTTTAAGAAATGTAATAATGTAATTTTTATTAAGAAATGTAATAAACAAGGATTTCTAGTTACTTTGTTCCCTGTCCCTAAGTCTGAATTAGTGTCTCGAGCTAGTCACTGACCTTGGCCACCTTATTTCATTTGCCACAGACATACCAATTGAGCAAGAAGTGCGTGCTAGCGTGACAGGTAGCAAGGTCACCTGGGACCTTGGCTTCTTAGGGAGACGGCCACATCACTGGTCTTCAATGGCGGTGTAGACTTCTAACTTTTATTAAATCAGAGTGGGTTCAAGATTATTCCTTTAATAGCTTAAGCCTCACTCTATGGTAGTAGAGAAAAGAGGACAGAGACAGGAACTGGGTCTTTGATTATTTTAACTTTTTTCTGCTGGATCATCAGGCCCTCCAGGCCTCACTTGTCCCAGTCTTTGTGGAAGGGATAGAAAACAATGAAACTGGATGGTCTCTGTGGTCCTTTCTGGCTCTGAAGTTCTCAGAGTCTTCAGACAGTTTTCCTGGTGTCTTTGCCGCTTGTCAGTTAGCACTGCCTCATATGCGAGCTTCCTGGACTCCAAGTACTTCAGTCCCTGGTCAGACTGAAGGTTAGCCCTTTGGTTTTGCTAAGTGGAGCTACCTTTCCAGAGCTTTCATTTCAATGAGCCTGAATTGTGTCTGCCTCTCCCCACTCTAAAGCTCTTATTATCTACTCAGCAGCTGCTGGCTGGCTGAATTTGTGAACTGACAGTGTTTGTCAATAATCTCATCTCCATATGTACTAGTGTTTGGATTACTTGATTTCTTTTGTGAGGTTCCTCCTGGTTATGGTATCACTACTAGACTCAAAGTTCTAATCAGGGCTCATATTCTTACCAACTCCCAGACTGCTGTAGTACTTGGGCTTGTGTCAGCGGGAGCTCTGCGGCAGTACCTGTGGCAATTGTTTATAACGTTGGCTTAATCAGAACCAGGAATACTTCTGAATATTTTCTGAATTTCAAACTCCAGAAACTTTCTTAAAACTACTCACATCATCATCTGTGCTCTTCATTCATGGAGAGAAAAAGATAGTGGACCACCCCAACTCTTGGCCCTTTGTGGTTCAACACCAGCTGGATTTGGGCTGAGAAAGGGTGATGGTGGTGGTAGTGTTGATGATAAAGATTACTGTGATAATCTTTGAGAATATTATTAGCTTCTTTTACAAATATGGAAACTTAAGGTCTGGAAAGGTGAGATGACTCTGTCACACAGCTAGGACTTAGCAAAGGTAGGACTGACGTCTGGTGGCATGTGACTCAAAGGCTGGTCTCTTTCCACTCAGCTGCACTCCACCACTCCCCAGGTGGATGCTCAGGGTCAGGAGCCTTGTGGGAGCAGCAGGTCTGTCAAGTTCTTCAGGGCTGAGCTGTTTATCATCGAGGAGGACACTCATCACTGTACTAATTACATTAATTGCTGCCCACTCTGCGGCTAGGTGGGTGGCTTAACAACACCTAGCAACGTGGCAGTAATGATGCCTGGGCCTGCCTTTGTGCTAAAAACATCTGACTTTTTTTTTTTTAAAAACTCTTTCTTGTGATGGCCAAAGACAGTAATTATAGGTTGGATTGGTTAGAAGTTAGCTGCTCTCTACCATATAGGGGAAAGGTCAAGACTCTGAACTTTGCTCTCCAATCAGCCTCTTTACAGGAAGTGAGAGGGAGGATGAAGACTTATGAAGCATCTGCTGTGAGCCTGATGTTTTATTTATGGGATCTGTCGTAACCTCATGATTGCCCAGAATCAGGTATTCTGTTATCCTTACTCTGATTGTGAGAGAACCTGGTCAGCTGCTTGGGGTCAGAGAGCTAGGTGGGAGAGGGACACACCTAATCCCAATGCCAGAGCATCCTTTACCAGGAGAAAAATGCTTTCTGACACTTCAGTGGAGCTGGGTGTATATTTGTAGGGTGCCCGAAAGGCATCACAAAGTGGTGCTTTGTGGGGTTCTCTATTCCTAATGGATGACTACTTGAAATCTCAAATCCCTCTGCCTTCACTCCTTTCTTGAGCTTCTTAGAAAAATTACCTGTAAATATGTTAAATGCAAATTAAGTTAAATGTAAGTCACAGTGTTTGCTTCCAACATTTTAAGAGGTAATTTGAAGACTTCATTTGCGTACTTGTTTAGAAGACAAGATAGCTTTGACAGGTCATCATAATTGGCCCAAAAAGCAGAGGGTAATTTAGGAAGTCACTGGCTTTGGAATGCTTTGTATCTGTGTACTCTGTGGGTGTGTCCATATTGCCCATATGTGTATGTGTAGGTATATAAGTTGATGTGTGTGTGTGTGTGTGTATTCTTCTGGAAGTCTTAAGAGTACTGGTGGGCTTAGATGACTTTATTGAGTGTTCCCTGACAGTCATGTGTTAGAGGTTCAGCTCTCAGTTTGATGCTCTTGGAAGTGGATAGACCCTTTAATAGTCATGTCCTAGAAGAGGATTGTGGGACACTGGCCTCTTTTTCTCTTTTTGTCCTGTCCATGAAGTGAAGGGGCCTCTTCTAGCACACAGTCCTGCCATGATGCCCTGTATTAATGCAAGCTGAAGGTAATGGGAGCCAGTCAGTCACAGATTGAAACCTCCAAAACAGTGAGCCTTTCTGTTTGAAAACTGACTTATCATATGTACTTGTTACAATAACAGAAAGCTGACTAACACACCTACCATCTTTCTCTGAATGAAGTTTAAGGTACATTTTTCTAAAACTTAGAACAACTAAGTTATATAATAATACAGGGGAGTGAAGATATTTGGAGCTAGACTGAAGTTTGTGTCTTGGCTCCACCTCTTATCAGCTGCTATGACTTGGGCAAGTTGCTTAATCTCTCTGGGCACCAGTTTTCTCATTTCTAAAAATAGGCATAATAACCTGATGTTCTGACCTGATGGCATTCCTACATGCCAGGATATTTTTGAGGGCAGGAACTATGTCTCTATACCACTCTGTATACTGCCAGAATGAGGCTTAGGCTAAGCGGGCTTTGAACTTAAGATAGTGCCTCCATTTTGAAACCAACATTTCCAAATTGGCTGTGCTACCTCAGAGAGATGACTTAACTTTTCTGAGCCTCTGATTTCTTATCTGTATAATAGGGGTTTGTTATTCCTCCTGAGTGCTGTGTGATAAGGTGCGGCCTGTGAATGCTTGTCCAATAGCCAGCATGTAGGAGGGGCAGCAAAGCTGCTGCTTCTTCCCTTTCCCATCCTAGAGTCCAACATTCAATACAGGATGACTGAGTTCCCTTTTGATATGTAAAACACATTCTTTGCTCTTACCTGCCATTTTTTCTTCTTACCATTCCTTTCTTCCTTCCTCCTGCTTTCTGTACTTCCCTTCCTTTCCCACTCTGGCCAGCTCTACTGTGCTGTGACTGAGTGCCTCTGTCCAGGCCACCACCTCTCCCTGGCTGCCCAGCAGCTTTCTTACTGGCCTTGACTACCTTAGCCCTTCCTTCCACAACCCTGGACAGACCTTGTCACCTCCTGGACTGCTTCCAGCAGCGAGTCCTGTGTCACTATTGACCTGATGGTTGTGTGAACTTTCTGGAAAACTGATTCCACTGTGGCAGGCAAGAAGAAACTGAAAGAGCAATATCAAGATTAGCATATGCAAGAAGTCAGTTGACAAAGACTGAAAGCTGTTCCTCATCTGGGCTTCGTATAACAAACATGCTCAAGAAAAGTCCCCAGCATACAACGTGGGAGAGGCAGGTTCTGTGTACTATGGAGTCTGCTTAGGAGTGCTACGGACTCCTACCACGGGGAGTGCTTTATCTCAAGGAAACTGACTCTGCTTTCTATTTCTTTAAAATATTTATTTGTTATTTTTATTTTATGTGTATGAGTGTATTGCCTGCATGTATGTGAGTGCACCCGTGTCGTGCAGTGCCGAGGAGGTCAGAAGAGGGCTTCGGATTCCCCTGGAACTGGAGTTAAGGACGGTTTGTAGCTGCCATGTGGGTTCTGGGAATTGAACCCAGGTCCTCTACAAGAGCAGTCAGTGCTCTTGACTGCTGAGCTCTCTCTCCAGACCCATCTGTTTTCTATTTCTAACCATGTGTCTCTGGTCCAGTTTTTTTTGCCATGGGACACAAGAACCTGGTGACAGACTCAACTCCACACTGGTAACACCATTCTCAGAGCTGGCTCACAGGTAGTGCCAGCCAGCTCTGAGTGCCAGCCAGCAAGGGTTCCTGGCTGTGAGTGGAGGGCTCCAGCAAGTTCTTGGTTTGGTGCTTTACACCTGTATTCTCTCTTCCTCCAGAAGACCTGCAAATGTAGGCTTTCACTTCTTTAGGCCTGGGTCCACATGCCGCCTTCTCAGGAACCATCCTTCATGGCTTATGTAAAATAACACCCCATCATGCTCAGTGCTCCATTTCACTTCCCTTCTCACCTATATGTGATAGATTATGCATTCATCTATTTATTCTTTTTTTTTTTCAGTGCTGGGGATTGAAGCCTCGTGCATGCTAGGCCAGTGTTATTCACTTACTTTTTAATTCTCTTTCTCCCTCAAGTAGAATGTGAATTAAAAAAATAAAATAAACCCCCCCCCCCAAAACAGAACAAGCTGGGTATGGTGGTGAATGCCTTTAATCCGAGCACTCAAGAAGCAGAGGCAGGCCGATCTCTGTGAGTTCAAGGCCAGCCTGGTCTACATAGAGAGTTCCAGGCCAGCTGGGGCTACGAGGGAAACCCTGTCTCAAAAAGAAAAAAACAAACAAAAAAATAAAAAAAACAAAAGAAACCCAGAACAAAAACACGTTTTGTATTATCTTCTATGGAGCACGGCACACAGTAGCTGCTTAATAAATATTTGAGGTGGTTGGAATTGTGTGTGACTGTTTATGAAAAGGCAGGGAGGAGCCTGAAGGATGCTCCAGGCCTACATGTCCCACTGAGTGGCATTTGTTTTACCACAACCAGGGCAGTGGGGAGGAGAATCAGATGGCCCCTTAGTAGCCATTTCCTTGTACACAAACACCCTGAAGATCAGCATGTTTTGTCCTTGGCAATGCCCTCAGGCTTGGCTTGGGACATAGTTGGAGTATGGGCCAGAGCCTCTCCAGTGTGATTAGTTGTGCTCATATAAATGTGTATCATCCCAGATAAAGATCATTCAAAGTTTAAATGTAGTACCACCCAAATAAATAGAAAGTTAGAGAGGTGCTGCCTCACTGTCCTCAGACTATGGAAACATGAGCACAGTGTCTACTGGCCCTGACCTACTCCTTGCCATCCTTTCTCTCCCTCCTCTTCTTGTTCTGATCCCGTGAAAGTCATCAACTCTGGTATCTTTGGGAAGAAATAAACACTGAGAGTCCATGGTTCCAGGACCAGCACCACTAATCAGTCACTGTGAGATCTCATGCTCTGTATAGTGGGCCTGCCTGAGGAATAGGACACATGTGGTGAGTGATAGATGACTGGTGAGGCACTGTAGGGAGGAGGCCAGCCCTTACCAGCACTTAGTGGTGCAAGTTGCCTTCCTACCGACGGTGTATAGTACAACACTGTGGGGTTTCAATAACCTTTGGCTCTAATCAGAGGACAGACAATCCAGCATAAACCAGAGATGGCTCCTGGCAAGGCCTTATAGAGTCAGTTTCTCAGAAAGCCTTCCATTGAGGTCCTCCTGTGTGCACAGAAGCTTCAGGGGCAGGATGGTGCTACCACAGCAGTGAGAAGTACAGTTTCTGTGGGCATTAGTGCCCTGTGACTGCTATAACAAATGACCATAAGCTTGGTGGCTCAAAAGAGCAAAAATCTCCCTTTAGCCTCTGCTGAGGTCTTGCTCCCCTCAGTGCTGCACTGGGCATTTGGGTGGACATTGGGGTCCAAGGAATAAAGCACAATATTCATGATTGGCGTACAGTCGTTTGTTGCCATAATGCAAAAATAAGTCAGTAAGAGAGCAAGGCCAAGCTAAGGTCAAGGTTTTGGTGTCAGAGGTGAAAGTTGCCAAAGAAATTAGATACAGAAGAGACCATGTCTTTCAGTCAAATACCATAAAGATGATGAGTTCAGGGCTAGCCTCCTTCTGATTTCAGTTCTTGGCTTTATGCATTAAATTCCTTCCAGCATATGGACCATTGTTTCACCTGCTTTTCTTTATTCTAATATTACAGAAGGCCAAAAGCTAAGCATGGAACTGATCATCTTTCAGAGGCAGGGACAGATTTTTATCCACCTGCTTAAGATCATACCATTTCTCAAAGAAGGAAATGGCTTTGGACCCACAGCCGGTGCTTCACCCTGATCTTTTGGTTGGCCACTCCATTCCCTGGCTGTGCATGGAGGGAGCATGTCCGCACTGCATGCATTGTTAGTTGTGTGTGCACAAACACGCCAGCAGGCCTGTGGGAATCCCGCTGGGTGAGCTGTAGTGAAAGGTGTTATCTTTCTTTTCCTGAGTAACTGAGCTGCTGTACCCCAGAGATCAAAATCTTCACTCCAGGCCATTGGAGCAGGGCTATCTGAAGGGACAGTGTGGCCTATCTTGCTCATCTGGCTTTTCCCCTCTTTTGTTTTAGGTACCTGGCTTCCTTCAAGATACCTCCCTCCCATCCTTATCCTCTACCCTATCAGCAGAGTATATGGCGCAGAGATGGTAAGGGCCAGCACACAGAAGACAGTGGCATATGACCAGAAGTACCTGTGGTCCAGGAGACCTGGGACCTTCCAGGGCATGGGATCTTCCAGACTGAGATGGGATCGAACTGTCTCCCCCAACCCCCTTCTCCTCACCCAGTACGCCTCACAAAGTAAAGGATTTCCTCCATGACATTTGACATTTGGCCTCTGAAGTAAGCCTTTGGGTCACTAGTCCCTTGAGAGGATGACAATTGTGATAGCTTTGAATGGTCTTAATTTCTTGCATCCAACAGGACTGACAAAACCTTCTAGAAGCAGAATGCGTTCTAAAAAGCAGGTCTTTACAGCCCACAGGCTTGCCTATAAGCTCCTCTTTTAAGGCTGTGAAAGCAGAGAGGTGGGGGGGGGGCGAGTAGGATTGGGAGTTCTCTGTGGCCTGGGGAGGGGACACTGAGGGATTGTCCTATGTGACCATGGCAGGCTACTCCACACTGCTTCTCTTGGCCTCCAGTTTCTATTCCACCCTTCTCCCTTCTTGTGAGCAGAGCCCCAGGTGGCTGCTGAGAGAACAAGATGAGAATGTGTTGATGGTTTTGGAACAGGTCCAACTTAGGACAGCACTTAGGCAAAAGTTAGGAGGGTAAGAGTTGACTCCAGACTCTGTCAGGGCTGGGTCTCCCTCCATACAAAGGAAGGAATTGAAGAAGGGAAGGCTTTTGTTTTCTTTCTCTTTTTTCCTTCCTGTGTGTTCACATTTTGATTCTTAAAGCCATGATCCTTTTGTCTAACTTAAGAACAGAGCAATTCGGTGAATGGCCTCTTTGGTACTTAGGTATCCAGTATTGGACACATGTTTAGTGAGAGTCCACCATATGCCAGGCCCAGCCCCATACAGAAGTTAGTGTGGTGGAACCTGCCCTTGTGGAACTTCTAGGTTAGTATAGTTGCTCTGGGGAGTCTTCTCCTCAGATGGCTGAAAAAGTTTCAGGGCTCCAGAGAGAGCACCATTAGCTAAGAGTATAATGGCAGACATTCCATGGGGTCTCAAATCTTGGTGAGGTAAGTAAATCAATTCAGGTACCTTTAGGCAACTTTTGGGGGTGACCCAAGAATAGGGAGCCATTCCTTGTAGTTCAGGAAGGTTGTGGGAGCTCCAGAAAAGGGTGTAATTGCTGAACTGTTTGTTTGTTGAGACATCTGTGCACGGCAGGATCTGCCCCTACCTGCCTGATTCTCAGGGAGGTCACTGGGAACAGGGATGGCTTTACACACCATGTTTTTTCCCAGGATGGAGCTGATGTAGATGCTGGGATTAAAGAGGAAGGGGGAAGAATGGCCAGAGAACAGTGCCAGTATTGGCTGACATTTGGATGAGCCTAGAGGACTTGGAATTTGTATTGCATTAGAAGGGGTCCTGGAGCCTTGGGTGTGTAGTCACAGGAGCATTGGCTTCAGAGCCCTGGCCAGGAGCCCTGGGTAGGTGGAAAGCAGCTGGGCTCCTAAGATAGAGACTGACTTGTGTTAAAGGGACATGGAATGCTGGACAAAACACTAAGTTTCTCTAAACCAGTTTCCCATCTGCTAAAGACATCACAATGGTAGCCCACACTGTCATTGAGTATAATGCATCTCAGGCACATAAAACCAGCACCTGGAAACAACTGTAAATGTGCTAAGTGATATTTGTAACTCTTTTGTTATTACTAGGTGCTGCATCTGTGCAACATTGAAAGTCAATGATAAGAATGGCTTTGGAGGAGTTGGAGAGATGACTTAGTGGTTAAGAATGCTTGCTGCTTTTCCAGAGGACCTGAGTTTAATACCCAGCACCCACATTGGGTGGCTCACAGCACCCTGTAACACCTTCCTCAAGAGATCTGACACCCTTTTCTGACCTCTGTGGGCACCTACACGTGTGGTATACATACATAAATTTTTTTTAAATGAATGACTTTGAAGGGAACTTAGCTGTTGTACTATTTTCAGTCAATGTGCAATAGTTAGAAGATATTCAGAGGATATTCCAGCTTTCCTCATTCGCTACCCAGCTGTCTGACCTTACAGAGACATTTTCTGAGATTTGGTCTTTCTCCTCTGTAAAGTAGGGGTAACTTTTTTACTCATCTGCCTCCAGGATACATTTACTGAATGTGTCCTATGAGCCACAGTGTGCTGGATGCCCAGGGATAGGACCGTCCCTGCCCCTGAGGATCTCACCATTGTGGGAAACACAATCATTGAGCAGATACTTATTGCTGAAGGATGAGCAGAATGTAAGTAAAAGAATAAAAGAAGGCAGGGATATGGGAAAGGCACTCTAGGACAGGCTGTGTGATGAGGCAGGCAGAGTCTGCTCCTGTGTAGTGCAATTGTGGAGGCAGCTGAGGCAGGGGCTGGAGTAGCAATCTCAATTGCCTTGTAGAGACCACTGGTCTAAGTACCTGGAGAAGTTTTCTCTGGGGTGTGGTTGCAGGGGGCTCAATCTCCCTGACCCCTTTCGTTCCTGTTCATACAACATGAGCAAACCTTGCCTGGTGTCTGGCATATGGTAGGTAGCCAGTGATCGCATCTCCTCTCCACCTTTTACATATACAGAAAAGAGAGAAATCTGTTGGTATGAAGTTTGGTTAGGGCCAGACCTTTGAGGTGTTGCTGTTTGGCAGCTCCTGGCTTTTAACTTGTATCCTGGTATAGCCCACAGGATTCAGGTCACAGGAAGTTCCCCAGATGGTTCAGCTCTAGTCAGTCATCTGGGGTTTCAGGCAGGGCAGGTGAAGCAGGTGAAGGTCATAACATCCCCCACATTTTAGGAGGTCTCCCCTCCTTGGGGTCTGGGTTTAGGATTTTATTTTTGGATTAAATTGTGTGTGCCTCCTCATCTATAAGATGGGTACAATGTCACCTGTGCTGCCAACCCCATGAACCTGTAGTGAGGCTGTAGCATAGGAACCATAAAATAACACAAAGGATCACATTTACCAGCACCATGGGCCTGGCTTTGTGCTAAGAAGTAGATGCTATGATTACTCTTAATTTACAAGGGAACTGAGAATCAGATCATGTAATCACCAGAGCCCACAAAATACATGGCTATTTCCAAACTCTGGCCTTTGAATCACTCCAGGACACTTGTGCTCCCTTAATGTCCACTGTTTTGTCTGTAAGTACTTGAGAAGAATGCTTTCCACTTCTTGTCTGGATTTTGTCCAGGCCAAGCCTTCCGAAGCAAAAGAGCTGCTGCCACTTGGAAAGTCTGTTCCTGTGGTGTGGTTGCACACGACCTATGGAGGTCCATGTCGGTTGCCTGGGCAAGCCGGCCTCTGGCAGCCTTTTGGCTGTGGTGGATCTGCTATGGCCCCTTCCATCCACCTCACTGTCCTCATGTGACTCGCGGCTGAGCACAAAGCCTGGGAGTCACACGAGGCCCCTCGAAGACTTGCCGGGTGGTCTTAGGAGCTGGAGCAGCCAGTACCTGCCATGGCTTCTGTTGCGCCCACCTGGCTGATTGGTTGGTGGTTAATTTGCCTGAGAACCAGAACAATCCTCAGGCACATTGAGTAACCAGCTTCCTTTCCCGCCTCCGGCAGGAGTCGGCCCAGGGAAAGTGAAGAAACCAGTTTGGGGCGGCCATGGGGTGGGCGTGGGCAGGGCCCAGCGGGGAATGCAGCTGCAGGACCAGTTTCCGTGGCTTCCGGACCGGATGCGGGGCTGCGATCCCGGTGGAGACCGGGGAATTGCGCCCCGGAGCACACCTGTAAGTCCTGGGCGACAGGCTGAGGCTGGGACAAACCCGGCTGCTCTGGGTCAGCAGTCACTGGGCTTGCAACTTCCGGTTGCTACGGGAGGCGTGCTGTGGGCAAGTGAATGGCCCTGGGTGGGGTGGAGGGGGATGGTAAAGCCGGTGTCTGGGGACAGCCACTGCCCTGCGCCTCCCGGGGCATCTCCATTGGGTGAAGGAAGTTAGAGTTAAGCTTCGACCCAAGCTTTCCACCCGCTTGGCTTTTGTGTTCTTGGGTTAGTGACTTCACCTAGGTGGCACGGCACAGTCCCAGACGAAACATGGGAAGAACTACCTGTTATCGCCCAGGAATCATGTGATAACCCGATAGTGGTAGATGCAGTAGTAGGTGTTGGTCAAAGCTAGGCGCCCTTCTCTGCTTAACACCAGATCCACTCCCAGCCCTCAAGTTATGCAGGGCTGGGCCGGAGGGTTCTAGGAGGCAGGTGGCCTAGCCTGGAGACAATTCTAGAGCTATTTGAGCCTGTTTGTCTAGCAGAGTGGGATGGGGCTTGTAGGCGGATCCCGAAGGTCGCCTTTAGGTCGCGTTTCTGTGATCCGGGAGGGAGTTTCAGCCCATTCTTTCACGTAGTCGACTACTTTCAGATCCTTATCAAACTGCCTCTCCTTCTCCCCCAGTGGCCCGCCAGCTTTTCATCCATACAAGGCCAGTTTCCACAGGCTGCTCTGTGTGTAAACAAAGCCGGGGCCTCCGCAGCAGGTTGCCACTGGTCTGGCCCTGAGCGCCAGGCCCGTGGGAGTTCGTGGGCCAAGGCTCAGGAGGTCAGTACCTGATCACTCAGCATGTGGCAGCTCCTGCACAAACAACCAAGTCCTGCCAGCAGCGCTGTGGTCTGTATCCTCTTCCATAACCAACACTGAGCTTTGGCTTTACCAAGGTCCCACACGCCCCCAAAGGCGATTGTGTCTGATTGCAAGGAGTTATGTCTGATTGCAAGTCGTTCTTCTACTCAGCCTGTTATCAATGAAGTTGCAAAAGTACTATTGGGCGTGAGGGTAGGGTAAAATTGGTCCACAATCAATCACAGATTAACAGATGGGCAAGAGCTGGAAGGGACCCCTCTAGGGCTCTCATGGGTGTGTCAAATGGGATTGAACCATAGTGTAAGCCATAGGCTCTCTTTCTTTGTGACAGTTTAATCTTTTTCAAGTTAAAAATATTTATTATTATTAAAATAAAAAGCAAAGAAGATTATAAAACTCTGAATTATTTTAGCTTAACATAGGAGACATCCATCAAAGAAATTCCAGGCTGTTTCCACACTTCGTCGACCCTGAAAACATACTTGACATTCTGGGCACAGATAGGTAAACAGGCCACACCGAATCCCACTGAAAGGAGGGGCATAGTGATTCTCCAGGTGTTTTCTGCCAGGGTGAGGTGTTGTTTGCCCTTCCACAGCGACTGTTGATCTTTGGGAGCAAACCAAGTGGGAGCTTGTAACGCTAGCAGCTGGGGCTAAGGGCTACTGGTTCAGTGGAAGAAGAGTGGAGTGGGTGTTGTGGAGCCCAGTGGTACCCCCCTCAGAGGCTAGATTCCTCCCCAGGGTCCTGCCCAGCATAGAGTGTGTTGAGGGGAAGGGGGTCTCAGGTCCTGGTAGTGGGCCCCTAAACTCAGGGGCAGCCCAAGGCCAGAGTCTCATCTCCAGTCCTAGGAGAGACCTGCCTACTCTTCAACCTGCACAGGACAGTCACCAACTCTATGATCTCGAGAAATGACTAATCTCCCTCGGCCTCAGTTTCTACATCCTTAAATTGGGGGTTGGCAAGACCTCATATAATTGTTTTGAAAATTGAGTGTATACATATCTATAAAGCCTAGGACATTTAAAAAACAATTAATTAATTAAGTGCTCTGTTTTGCTGTTATTGTTAGGCAGGTCTGAGTAGGAATCTCAGTTTAATTAAGAACCGGACAGCCCTGGCAGGTGCACTTTTTCAGTCACTGGGTGATGGTGAGGATGGGGTGAGTTCCAGGATCTGGCAGGTTCACAAGCAACAGTGTACAGGCTGGCCTGGCCAGCACGGTCTTGACTCTTTCCACCAACCAGTTCAGTTAATTCTACAATTATAGCATGGGGGAGAGGCCTTACTAATATTCTATTTCACAGGGTTGGGGGCAGCTGAGGCACACAGAAATTAAGTGACTTGGCTAAGGTCATGTAGCTACTAAGTAAGATGTTCCTAATGCCCATAGGATGTGAAGTCATGGGGATGTAGCCAGGGGCAGTGCGATGCAGGGCCACCTCCTCAGCAAAGCCAGGAGCTCTCTGGGTTTACTGGTCATCTTACACAGCTTCAGCAAGCCAAACACCGAATCATACTTTATATAATAAGATACTCTGAGTACAGTAGGTACTCAGTGTTTAGTCCCTCTACCTGTATGTTTTGCTTATTAGGAGAGTAGAGATGAGATTTCTCAGGGGATGAGCATTTAGTCTAGTAGGTTCCAAACCTATGGAGTTCCCAGAACTGAGGGTTAACTTACTGAATTTATCACGTAATCATTTCCCAAACAGCTTATGGTGACATCAGATGGCCACAATTTTCTCTTTCCTCACCTCCCTCTTTGGAGTCCTGAGATGATTCTTGGGTGAGTGGTCCAAGATATGAAATAGACAGCAGATCTTTCTGTGATGCAAATGGAAGCATTTCTCAATGCTTGAATGGTCCGATCCTTTCAAGCTTGGCTTTTGCATTTGAAGTCTGTGGAGAAGCTCAATGACTGGATATCAAAACACATTGTGGATAAGACTTTCAGGCTAATAAAAAAGTAGCTTTAAATTTTTAAAGAATCAAAAATTTGGGGTAGTTCCAAGCAGTAACCCCCATGTTCCCATCACTCATCAAGGCTGTATTCTGAGGGTCGAAACTACCCACTGTCCTCTTGTAACTGTGATGACTTATGGGCGAGGCCAGTGCATGGAAAGCACTGAGAGGGACACTATTGTGACAGGGTCTGATATACGCAGGAGCCTTGCATGGCTTCATATTTAGCTGGCACTTCTTATGTGCCAGGTGTTTGTCTATTTGAAATAACCCCCAAGCCCATGATGACAGTGTGTTGTAGAAGAGGAAGTTGACACTTCAGTAAGTTCTCTAACTTGCCCAGGGACTAAGTGGCAGAGTCTGAACTGGAGTTTGGGTACAACTGGGACTTCCAAGTCTCACTCAGGGCAGCTCTCTGTTTTCCCGCCTTGCAGATCTCTGCTACACTGCAGACTCAGGGGATTTTAAGATCACCTCAGCTAAGGTTTCTCTGTCTCTTGATAATCAACGTTACCCTAAATAAACAAACACTGCACAGACACTTTTACTGGGTTTCAAATTCCAAATAAATCTTGATTCAAAATAAATAAATAAATAAAATAAAAGAAAGATGCGGTAGCTTCAGTATTTTTTCTTTAAACAACACAAACCTCCCCAGAGCTTCAGGTTCCACTCTCCCTCCTGCCTGCACCCACCTCAAGGTAGAAGCTATTCTTTCTTCCTCCTTTTAGACCTTAACTTCTAAGGAAGCTGAGCGCAGAGAGGACAGACTGGGTGACACAGTTCTTGATTGTGGTTTGCTCAGCTCTACCTTGGGTGGCTTTTGTCCAAACATCTGCTTACCTTTCACCTGGCCTCCATCACACCCAGCTCAGGGAAACGTGGGAATCTGGTTCTGTCACCTCTAGGTCCCCTGCCTGGAGTGCTGTCTTCTCCTTCCCAGCTGCCTGGTAAGCAGGTTATCAGAAAAGCCTTTCTGGACCCATATCCAAATGAAGGGATGACTCCTCTTGCCTGATCTCTCCAACCTGCTAACACTTTAGATACTGTTTATAATCTCTCTCTTAATCATTTATTACTTTTTTAGGTACCTCAACGTGCATGCATATTACCCTCTCCCACCATACACCACAACCACACATCATACCCATACACCACACATACCACACAGAAATACACATTCTACATCGTATGCACACACCACACAATATACACACACACACACACCAGCCTCCACACCATACACCATACCCCCACACTACATACCACATATAAATATACATACCACATCATACATAGGCACACACCACATGAATACACAGACCACACCACATACCACTCACACAACCTCACCGCTTCCACCCACTACCATACACACAAACATGCCCCCTGCCACACCACCACACATACCACACCACATGCTACATTCAAATACACATTACTATACTATACCCACTACACACACACCATACATAGCACACACAAATATACATATGATACTATAAACACCCTACACGTACCATACACACATACCATGCATGTCACACACAGATACATGTATCATACCATACATACCACACATCCTCACGCCTCCACACAGACTGCCACTGATCATTAGATTTTACCTTTTTCAGTTTTGTTTTCTGGAGATAGGACCTTACCATGTAGCTCTGGTTAGCCTGAAACTTGCTTTGTAGCTCAAGGTGCCCTCAAACTTGGGTCTGATTGCTTCGGCCACTGGAATGGCCACCATGCCTGGCCAGATCATCTTATTTTAATGGTGCTAAGTTTTCATCCAGGATATACCTTCTTAAGGGCAGTTGTCCTCTGTTGAAGCAATAGGGAGCTATTGCTTGTCTTGAGGTAGAGCTTGAGGGGCTGTAGGTACAGATCTCTGGTCCCCTAGTTTTGGTTTGTGTAGTCCTTCCCCAGAAAGGTTTTATTTGCAAATAAGGGGTAGATGAAGGTAAGTTTTCTTCCTTTATTCTTTGTGTATTAACAAAGTGGACCCCATCCATGCCTGTTGTCGTTGGATTTAGCAGTGAGTAGGCAGATCAAATATCTTCTTTTGTGGAATTTACTTTCTCCTTCAGGAGAAAAACAACAGATAAGGAAGTAATAAACATCAGTAAATACTATGAAAAAAGATTAAGACTACGAAGAGACAAGTGGAGTGAAGGGTCATTTAGATGATGAGCTCAGGACAGGCTCTTTGAAGGGGCAGGGGCAGGTACACACCTTTAATCTCAGCACTCTAGAGGTAGAGGTAGGTGGATCTCAGTGAGTTCTAAACGAGCTAGGGCTACAGGGAGACCCTGGCCAAAAAAAAAAAAAACTGGAATTGGGCAGAGCCCTGAATGTACTTGAGAGGAGAGGGGAGGTAAAGATTTAAAGTGATTGGACCAGTAAGTGCAAAGAACTAGTGGTGGGAACACTCTGGGCACATGACAGGAACAACTAGATGAATGAAGTGACCAAATGGGCAGGGGCTGGGGCAGGCCCCTGGTCCTCACTAGATAGTTACCAGTCAACACAGCTGGGTAAAGTTCAACCCAGCTGTGAATGAATGAATGGACTAATGAATGATGAGCCTATGACTATCAGCCAATTACTAGGCAGAATACTTTGATCAATTTTTTTATTGCTTCTAGTCAGCAACACAAGGTTTTGGGAACAAAAACGTAAGTATTGAATGACCTTCAAAAAGAGTTTAAATGGTCAAAACAGAACACAAAGTGGGTTTCTGAGGGGAAAATAGGTGGCATTTTACTGCAGCAGCTTTATAAAGACTTCTGCCAAGCTGGCCTGAGGCATTTCATCAGAAACAGTCATAAACACTGTTTCCACTGTGATATGTGGTGTGGTAATGTAACACAGAGACCCTGCTGGTTTCATCTGAGTGTGGTGCCACCCTGGGGTCCCCCACTGTAGGCCCCTGCTAGTCTTCAAGAACAGCAGCTAGCACTGGCTACTGAAGACACCCCAAAGTGTCCTCTGTCCCAAACAGCAAAAAGATCCCAGGCCAGTTGATGATTCAGTGAGTAAAGGTGCTTGCCACCAAACCTGATGACCTGAGTTTGATTCCCAGGTCCCACATGGAGGAAGGAGAGAGCTGACTCCCACGAGTTGTTCTCTGACTTCCATACACATACACACATGCACAGTAAAATAAGTATGTGCAATTTAAAAAGACGTGCAAATTATATTAAAAAAGTCCTTTGGAAATCTGGATGGAGCATGGCAGCAGAAAGGATCAGGAAAATCAAGGAAATACTCTGGAAGTTTGTGCATCTTGGGACTCTGTAGTGCTCGTAACCATCATGACACTCTAATGACTATGGGGCCCTGGATAGGTAGGAGAGGGTCAGGGGCTTCAGCCTCTAGGGGCTTGCAACCTCTTGCTTTTGAGAGTGGATAGATAGGCAGTTTGCCCCCAACAGGCAGATTAGTGGTGTGAAAGGGAGGATGGCCTGTGTTCAGATTCTTTTTTACCTCTGCAAAGCTAGAGACCTTCCTTGTGTTACTTCACCTCCCTAACTTCAGTTCTTTCCTAGAGTGTGAGTTCCCGGGTACAGACTTCTCCCCACACCTCATTGCTCTGCTGGGGCTCTAACGGTACACCTGCCACACCTCCAAAAGAATGACACAGCTCTCCCATCTTTCATGATCCACACCAGTCATGACCAGAAAACCCAGGCTTGCTATTCTTGCTTTATATGTCACTCAGCATTACCCGCTTAATCTTTGTTTTTACAGTGTCCTGGTGTGGAACTGAGTTCCATTTGCAGTGGAGCAATTTTATACCTTCCTTTAGAATTGGTGGGGAACTTTAAACTAGAGCAGTAGAGGGGTCAGTGCTTTTTTAAAGATGTGGTGAACTGGTCACAGTAATGTATACCTAGAGTCCTTGATCACTTGAGGCAGAGGCAAGAGGATGGGAGTTAAGGTCAGTCTGGGCAGCTTATTGAGCCCGTCTCCAACGTCAGGAGCAACAGTCAGCAATGCTTTGATGTTGGGGGTAAAGTTGACTATTTTATAATTTTTTGCTTTTCATTGACAAAGCAGAGGAGAATTTAAGAGAGTTTACCCTCCCTCCCTCTCTCCTTCTCTCTCCTTTTCTTTCCTAGGTTTTGAAACAGGGAACTTTAGCCCAGACCGCCTCTGGAACTCACTCTGTAGGGCAGGCTGATGTGTGCTGGTCTGTTTCTGATACCTGACCTTGAACTCTTGACTCTTCTGTCTCCACCTCCCACCCCCTCTTCAACTGACTCACCTCTTCAATTGATTGATCAGTTGTTCTCTTCCCCCTCCCACCTCCTCTCCCCTTTCTACCCTCTCTGTCCTTCCCTTCCCCCTTACCTTCTCCCCTTCTCCCTTCTACCCCGTTCTCTCCTTCCCTTCTCCCCTTCTCCCCCCACCTCCCCTTTCCTCCTTCTCCCCTCTCCCCTTCTCCCTCCTTCCCTTCAGGTTTACATACTCTCTTCTTCCTTGCCTCTTGGTCATTACTCTAATTCTGAGGAGACCTTGAGGGTGTCCTCTGGTTCCCCACCAGAGTGCTGGGTGCCATGCAAGCTATTTCTCCCTCACATTTCCACTCTTCCCAGCAGTCCCTTAGTTCACATGTCTGCGTCCTGGTTGGAGGTGCCCTTGAACAAGGAAGCTTAAACCACCGAAGGACAGGCATGCTTGTGCCGATGTGCTTCTCCAGTGTGGCCTTGGAGGGGTTCTCAGAACAGCACGTCCACCCAGAACCTTGGGCCGGACCTGCAGCCACACATCATTTTCAGAGGAGCACAGAGCACAGCTGGTGACAGGAGGAGCACAGGCAGCTCAGAGCCATTCGGCTTCCCACATGACAAACAGCAAAGGAGACCAGAGCCCAGGAGGGTAACTTCTGGTCCCAGGCCGGAGCCATGTACTTACTCCTGCAGCCGCGGGTGGATATTACACTCTATCTCCTACTGAAGTCTTTCCCCAGACACCTGTAAGGTGTCTCAGTGTTCTGAGTTTGCAGTGGTCAGAGACGTTAGGCATCTCACCCAGGGACACACAGCAGGCAGTGGCCAGTAAAACAGGATTTGAGCAGAGGCCTTTGACTTAGAGACCATTGCCCTTCCCTAGCAACATGTCAGCAATAAAATATCCACTCCCTCCCTACTTGATGTGGCATTACAGTAGACAGTTTCTGACACGGTCCAGAGGTCCCTGCATGTGTTTTTTTTTTTTTTTTTTTTTTTTTTTTTAAGACTAACCCATTCAGTTTTGTTTTAGTTTTTAAAGTTTGCAACAGATAATGCCCCCAGGTCCCCTTCCCTTCTATACCCAGGTGAACTGTCCCTCTCCTTCCCTCCTTGGCTCATAGATGTGTGGTACAGAGGGTGCTGGGGTAAGGGGGTGAATGGGGGTGTGCCCTTACAGTGACGTGGAATGACTGTCAGCAGAGGTGGCTCCATGTTCTGTGTCAAAGTCACCCTGCTTTGGGGGATCACCATTGCCAGAGAACACTCAGGAGGTGTGGCCTGGCAGGAAGTACAGGGCCATGCCAAACAGGAAAAGGGAGAAAAGGCCTGTGGGGCATGGAGATGTCGCTAGGCATGCCAAAGCTGGGTGGACTTAGCTGGGGCCAAGCCACAGGGCACATGACTCTATTGAAAGTCTCTCAGGGAATGACCTCCAACCCCTGCCTTCTCGCTGGGCCTGAGGAAGATTCCAGTCAGCTTTCTGCTGTCCAGGGCTTGGGGGAATCCTGTGCTGGCCCACAGCCACGAGGATATTTCTGAGGGAAAGCCCTTGGCCCAATAAGCCCGTTTGCTCTTTTCTTTGGAAACTATGGTGCTGTATGTGAAAACAAAGGGTTTTGGAATCCATTCAGGAAAAATGTAACCTACAAACAAATAGCCTTGGAAAATCTGTGCCTTGCTTGGAGTCAGGTCAAACCCAGAAGAGCTTAGCTCCACTGGACCCTCTAGCTTCAGGTCACCCCTTTGTAGTCTCTGCCTCTCCTAGGGTAACACCTGGTCTCCTTCCCTTTCCCTTGGGTTCAGGTCCCAAGTCTTTGAAAGTTCTCTTGTGATGCTAGAACATGCCCACTTTCCCGCCTCTGCACCCTCCTTGCTCTACCCTCAGTTCTCATTTCCCTGGGTAATTTGTTGTTCTTCCTCAATGTTGTTTGAGATAATTTCAGTTTAAGACATTCTTTCCTGTTTTGTGGGTGAGCATTCCTGATTTTAATTTTAAAAATGTAGTCAAAATGGCTGCCAGTTCTTAAGCTCTCCGTGTGAGCTAGGCACTCCATAGCAAAAGCTTTAGGACAGAACCTGGCACATAGTAAATGCTCAATAAATGCTGTTTAATAATATCCTTATTAATCACCTCAGTTCTCTCACAGCACTCAAAGCAGATATGACTTGCCTTGTGTGTTGTAGTTATTAGGTGACAAGTATGTGGGCCCTTGAGGGCAAGGATTGTATCTTCATTGTCTGATGCCTCTCAGCACATGCTCATCCAAAGGGAATGCCGTGAGTCATTCAAGCTGGTGACTGGGTACGGAGACTTCTTAAATCTATTTGGACTCACTGTAATGTCGAGAATATAGGACTTGGAATAAGAAGATACTGCCTTGCTTCTATTCTGCCTGCTGGTTTTGTGACCTGGGAAAGATAAGTCAATCTTTCCTGAACCCTGGATACCTCTTTCCCAAAATACAGATAATGATCTGTTACTTGTAGCACAGTACTGTCCTCCAACAGGCAAACCATGGAGAGATGCTGTCTTCCCAAGTTTGGTTGTAGCTGCTTGCCTAGGGTTATCAAGTTTGTTGACTGTCTCTTTCAGAAAGAAAGGAGGGGCAGGGAGATGTCAACCACACCTCCCAACCAACCAGTTGACCCTCGTTGCATGGGGAGGAGGGCTAAGGATATATAAATTGAGGGAGCCAAATGGGGGCTCTCTTGCCATCTTGTGTGGCTGTGGGAAAGTCATGATCCATGCTTGGATGGAGACTTTCCGGTGTGGCCTTAGGAGGGGAGTACCCATACTCCTGTAAGTAATCCTCACCCACTGCTCTGTAAGTAAGCCCTATAAACTCACTGGTTTCCCAGATTTCGGTTTGTCATAGGGACTAAGGGAGAAAGGGGCTAGACTTCTTTTGTGCCTCCCAGAAGAATTTTAGCTACAGTTGGCATAGTCGACCAGGATACAACCAAACTGAGGATGAATTTGGGAAGAGCGATGATGTTGTTCTCTGATATGGGGAAGCAGACCAACAACCAAAGGGAAGCTGGGTGAGGGGAGAGTGTTGGTAGAGGAAATGTTGACATGGTGAGCTATCCTTATAGGGCTGGTGGGGGTAGTGGCAGTGGCATGGATAGTGCAGGGGTAGTGAGATGTGTAACTATGGTAAGGCCACCTAAGCAGACAATGTCAGTGGATGAAATCCTGGGATGGCAGTCTTCTCGGTGGTATGGAGTGGTACGTCTGCTTGACCAATAGGGTCTGCCTTGGGAGTATGGAGATGCTTTGAGGATAGCCGAAGGTCTAGAGCAGACATTATAAGCCCTAGGAGTAGGGTACCACAGGCGGAAGTATCAGTAAGCAGCTGCAGAGGCAGCCTGGCTGCTCCTATGGGTAATAAGAGATCTTTCCCAGGCCGAGGTGGTAGCCGGAGGGAGACTGAAGGTGGAAGAGAGAAATTGCAGTAAGAAAGGGATGTGAAGCTGGCCTCTTCAGTTTTGGCTTCTGACCTTGCCAGTTTGATTGGCCAGGGCCTCCCACAGCATCCAGGTTGATGGAGAGACAAAAGTGTGGCTATAGCCATGGGTCACATCTAGGGCCTACCTGACCCAGGGAACCAACAGGTGCAGCAGGGTGAGAGGGACCCACTTCCTCCTTGGCTGTGTTCAGGACCAAGCAGCTTGGGCAAGCCCCAACTAGTTTATCAGGGATAGAGAGTTTATCAGGGAAATGCTTAGACGCTCCATGTGAGAACTCTAGGATACCAAATGGCTCCAAGAAAATGACTAAAGATAATAAAGAGCTGACTAAGTTAATGCCTCTTATTCATGCTATTGTACTCAACATGGAACTGTTAAGAAAACGATACAAATGGATAAAATCTTTCCATGCTGTTAGACCTTGTTTATGTTTGATTTACTACATAGCATTAACCTCTGAGTGTTTTACAGATGTGGAAACCCATTTGAGAGCTCTCAAGTAAACCTAAAGACAGGGCTATAAGTCCCTGGTGCAGTTTTGAAATTCTTGGGAGCTTTATGGTTGGGTAAGGCACAATTAATACGATACCCACAAGGTGGCTAGGAAAAGTCTGCAACAGCCTGAGCCTCTAGATGCTAAAGAATAAACAGAGGCTCCCAGAAATGGTGTGATTGTTAAATAAAAATCACAATGCCAAGTGGGCTTGTCCCCCCATGAGTTGGTCAGGGAGGCCCCAGAGGCCCTCCCAAATGATAAAGGCTATTGACAATAATTTTGGTTATATTTCAGAACTAGATGGTAAGACCCTATTGCTGAAGACACTGCATGATGTGAGCACAGGAAAAGAAGAAATCAAGCTAGGAAGGCAGAAACTCCCCATCAGCCAGATGGCTGGTGGTCATAGTGCCAAAAGGCACTATTGTAGATCACTGGGGGAGTATTATCTCCTACATTTCAGCTTAATGACAGACCCCACGTGGTGCACTGTTGACATGCCAAGTGAGATGTGCCTGCCAGTGCAATAGTGGTGTGACAAATGTATGTATAACCAACAATTTCCAATTGGAATTAAGAGTCACTCTGTGGGAAGGAGCACGTATCTGGTACTACAAGCCAGGCCAACCCCTGATGGAAGGGGAAGTTACAGGCCACTGCAATTATTTTGTTAAATGAATGTGATGTACCTGCTAAGGTACCTGCCAATCATTTGTGTTTATGTCCATTTAGATGTGTTTTGTTTATTTGTTTGTTTCTTGTGTCTTCCTTTTCATTTAAGGTTTTTATAGTAGGAGGAATACCACCAAGACTGGCCAACAGCCATGTCCTGAAAACAGATAATTAAAAGGCCCAAGGGTTCAATATCTCACCACTTCGGAAGATTGTCCTACATCTGTGTCACCCCCTCCAAGGCTCAGGGACTCTTGCAGAAGAGGATGGTAGAAAGAATGCAAGAGCTGGAGGAAGGAATGAAATGCTGAATGTCTTCTGTCAGGGAGACCATGGACAGATGCCGTCTTCCCAAGAGTGGTTATACCTGCTTGCCTAAGATCATCGTAGTTAAGCTTGTTGACTGTATTCTCATCAGGAAGTCAGCTGGTCCTAGTTTCTTGAGGGGGAGGGGCTAAGGTATATAAAGTGAGGAAGCTGAGAGAAGGCCCTCTCACCATTTTCTGCGGCTGTGGGAAAGTCATGATCCATGCCTAGATGGAGACCTTCCAGTGTGGCCTTAGGAAAGGAGCACCCACACTCCTGTAAGTAAACCCTCACCCACTGCTTTGTAAGTAAGCCCAATAAACTCACTGGTTTCCCAGACTGCAGTTTGGCAAAATCAGACCTTGGTTTGTAATAGGGATCAAGGGAGAAGGCGGCTGGACGTCTTTTGCAGCTCCCAGAAAGAATTTTAGCTTCACTTGTCTTCCGCACAGGTTTGCCATGGCTGTCAATGAGGGCACAGAGTGGGAGTGTTGTGAGCTGACACTGTTTTACCTGTGTGCTGCATTATTGTTAGACTTCTTTTGGGGCCCTCTGCCATCACCACTGCAGTTTGAATGTCAAATGTCTCACATAGGCTCGTGGGTTTGAACACTTGTTCCCCAGCTGGTGGCATTATTTGGGTAGGTCATAGCACTTTGAGGAGGCAGATCCTCGTTGGTGGAAGTGGGTCACTGAGGGTGGGCCTTGATGATGGATAGCCTGGCTTCCCTTCCTGTCTGCTCTCTGTTTCTCATCTTTCTGATGCTATGACTTCCTTGCTGTGGTGGACTGTATCCTTCTAACAGTCTGGGACAAAATAAACCCTTCATTCCTCAGGTTGCTTTTGTCTCGAACTTCCATTTTCCTATGTTGATTTTGGAGCTACTGTCACAAACTGCCACAAACCAGATGACTTACAACATGGACTTTTCTTGCAGTTTTGGAGGCTGAAAGTCTGAAATTGAGAGGTAAGTAGCCACCCTCTCTGAAGGCACTAAGGAAGAATCTGTCCTCGTTCCTGATTAGATTCTAGTGGTTTCTGGCAATCCTTGGTAGTCCTTGGCATTTCAAGTGCTCTAATCTCCACCTCCATCTTCACATAGTATCTCCCTTTGATAGTTCAACTTCATTCTCAGCTTGATTGAATTTATAGTCGTCATGGAGACATGCATGCCTCTGGGTGTCTCTCTGAGGGTGTTTCCAGAGAGGTTTGACTGAGGAGGTAAGACCTCCCCTTCCATGGTGCCATCCCATGGGCTGGGGTCCCGGACTGAATAAGAAGAGGAAAGGAGCTGAGCAGTGTTCATCACTCTCTGCTTCCCTACTGCAGATACCGTGTAACTAACTGGCACACTCCTGTCATCATGCCTTCCCCACCTGGATAGACTGTGTTCTTTCTTAAACCGTAAGTCCAAACAAACCCTTCCTTAAATGTGTTGGTTCAGCAAGAGTCACTAAGACATTCCCTGTGTGTCTTCATGTCATCTTTCCTCTGCATTTGTCTCCTGTTTTCTTCACTTACAAGATGGATTAGTGCCCTCATACAGTAGAACCTTAACTTATTTAATTACATCTGAAACGACTCTATTTCTAAGTAATGCTGCCGCATTCTGAGTTTCCACATAGATATAAATTTTAGAGAGTTACTATTTAACTCCGAACAATGTCCTTACTTATGAATCCAACAGCTTTCATTCTGCTTCATCAACCTAATGAATCTGTGTACACATGCATTCATTCATCCTCCATCTTCCATCCACCAGTCTTTACTTGGTGCTTAAAGTAGGCCCACAAGCCCACAACACACAAAGAAAAGGGCATTTGAGATAGTAGGTGATATACGTAGGAGTTCACTAAAGAAGCAACAGGGCGTGTGATATTTCTACTCTGATAGTCAGGCCAGTCTGAAGAACTGTTCAGACAAGGCACTTCACAGGATAAAGTGGAACAAATTAAATGTAAATATATATATTTGGTGCTGGTGGTTTAACTCAGGGCCTTGCACATAGTAGGCATGCCCTGTAGCACTGAACTCCATCTGCAGGCCCAGAGGTTTAAATGTCAACTCTGTTAATGGAAGAGCCTTAGTAACTAGGAGCATCTAAAGATGTCACTAGGATTAGATGATCCCGGTACCTGAATATGTGCATTTGTTGTTTTTTAACTGCCACAGCTACAAAGCCCTGGAGGACTAGCAAGAGAGAATGAAACAGGAGGGGCTGCTGATGGATTTTATTATTTGCTGACCACTCTAAGCCAGTTACTAGATAGAGATCTCTGTTTTAAAATTGGGTAAACACATACTTTAAAATCAGTTACACAGACCTAAATGTTTCTCAGTATAAACACAGTGGTTTGCATAAAACTGAGTTACTTCCACGGGCAGATATTGTACTGGGACATAGTGATGGGTCCCCGTCCCAGAGGGCTCACAGGATAGTGAAATAGCATCAAATGGGCCATTAGCTAGAACAATGAAGGAACTGGGTGTGCAGTAAATATCTGAAGAATAATGATTAAGCGAGTCATTCTAAGATTTGTAAGTTCTGGCATTGATGTTAACAGCTTGAGAAACCATCCTAATTTGCAGGAGATGGAGTGGGTTGTCAGTAAGCAACACTTTTAGTGCCACAACCAAGCCAAGTCCTCAGGAAACCAGTGAGTTGGTTACACAGATTTACAGGCTTTAAAAAAAGGAAGAAAGACATCATAGTAATCATGTGACAATAGTAGCAACAGTTATGGGAGCAGAGGGAGGAGACAAGGCTTTTCTTTAAGGGGAGCCCCCAGCTGGGCATGCAGTTCCTTGGTAAAGCACTTGTCTGGCATGTGCAAGGTTCTGGGTTCAATCATCAGTAAGTGGGTCTGGTGCACACACAGGTATCCTGGCACTTGGGAGGCCATGGCAGTAGGATTGCCGTGTACTATAGTTCAAGGCCAGCCTGGGCTGCATGGTGAGACTTTTTCTTAAGATACCAACTTTAAGTAAGTAAATAAGGAAACAAATAAAAATGTAAAGGGGGCAAGGAATCCCTGGCAGTCTCTAAGCTTCCTTAGATGTCTATTCTGTTCAATACTGTATTCCCAGCGCCCAGCAGAGCATTTGGCACATAGGTAGCATTCAGTCTGCACTGGTCAAATACGTGAGCTGATTACTGTTAAAGTCAAAGGATACTTGTGCTGAGCAGTCAAAACTATGAAGCATTTTGACCATAGGAGAAATATTTGGTGGTGGTGGTGGTGGTGGTGGCGGCGGGGAGACTGTGGACTGTGGAAACAGAGAACCTGGGTGCAGTAACTGGTAAATGTGATATATAGTGCATTCTAGTCTTTTCCTGTGGCTATTAATATGCTTCTTGGGGAAAGCCCTTATTGCCACAATAAGTCTCTTATGTTTCCTCTATTCTTCCATCCTCAAGACCCTCCCCCTCTATTTTGGGCTTCCTTCCCTTTTTTCTGTTGGGAGACAAATTCTCTCTTCAGAAAGAGTGTCATTAAATGCTTTTTCAGGGAAAGCCTAGGCAGCAAATAAACTGTCCAGGAAAATATTTGCATCATGGTATAGACAGAGTTGGAAGGATGAGAACTGGATGAAGAAGAACAAATAAGATGGATGGAACAGAGGAGGGGGAGCATCAGAGCTGAGGGAGTGCTTGGGTTCACATGGTAAAGGGTCCTCCTGGGAATCAGTGCACTGTATCCTAATCAGTCTCAGACCACATGGCTGTTTCCTGATGGATTTTCATTGGAAGGACAAAGTATGAAGGTTACTCTTATAAGGGAAAGAGAAGAAAAATGTTTTGAACAACTACCACGTGCCAGACACTGCTGGGAGTTTTTATTTTAAGCATCACATACACATACACACATACACACACACACACACACACACACATTTTCAAAGATTGCATTAAGAACTTCAATTCATAGATGATGAAATAGAGAAA